>NC_060270.1:134419518-134757739 GCF_021613505.1 Equus quagga | reverse complement strand
ATTTTAACTTCTACCTTGTAAGGTGTGTTAATTGTAAAGACTCTGCCTGTGTTTTATCTGCAGTATGCCGAGAATAAATAATAGTACTTACCATGGACCATGCAATATTCATATAATTAAGCATTCCGAAATTTTTGGAATTCCTAAGTAAGAATGGATAGAGTTTGGCCCTGAGAGCTTTTGCATTTTTTCCTCTTTAAGAATATGTATGTATATATACAACTAGAAATAAGCATGTGGAGTTTGATTTCTTTACCATGAATAATTGTACTAAAATATTTCTAGGACATGTTCTAAGTTTGCAGTTGTATGTGTGAAGGTTCAGAGAATACTTTTGAGGAAAAGTATTCCTTTTCCCTGAAAAAATGATAGTGGTGGAGTAATCAAAAAAAAAAAAAGTGGCTTTCCTCCCTCCACCCGTTATTTGCATTTCCCTCTGGCCTTCCTACACTTCCTCAGGGGCGTGCCCTATTCTGGTATTTCCCTGAGAGGCCTGCTTTGTTGTGGGGTGCTGATCTAAGTGCAGGTTCCAGGGCGCATCCCGACCTGGTGCATCGGGTCCTTTGGTGCAGACCCCCGAATCTTCATTTTCATAAGTTCTCTATGAGGGGGGAGGGTCTCATGTCCCTGGTTTTGAGAACCACTTCTCCAGTCCAATAGTCGTTGGCTTCTGTTATGTCAGATGAAACCAACATTATGCAGAGTTTCTTCTGAAGTGCTTTGTTGTTGAAGAACAGGCTGCTGGTGGGCCAGAACAGATTGTCACCATGTAAATGGGGAGTCAAGGGACATAATTTTATGGGCTCACACCTATCTCTCAGCCAGACATTTCAGGTTAGTCGTGTGCCTGCACTGGTAAAGGAATATAGTCTCATTTGAACTGGGACAACCCTAGTTCTGGGTACATTCTGTGGTATTATATTTGCCAACTCACATTCAGCCCATGCATTTCTAATTACTCAACTGTTTCCATGCATTGAGTCATTGCAGAAAAGCCGCTTCTTTGTAGAACCTCATTAAGATTTCAGCTGCTAACAGATTTTATTTTACAGTTCCAGCTTTCATGATATTAAGATATGGAGATTTGGGCTTCTGGGAGGGGTTATTTACAAGTTTAAAGCTTTTAGCGACGGGAGCATCACAGTTATTTTAAGGGCATAACCAAAAAGAAAGAAAAAGAAGGGTAGTCTGGTATTCCAATCAATGAAATATAATACTTGGGGGCAAAATTAAAGAATGCCAAATTTCTTTTTTTAAAAATTGCTTGTTTGGGGATTTGCATGATTTTATTTAAAATGTCATTTAATTTAAAGCTATGTTTTTATAAATGTTAGTTATTTGGGGGGCCTTTAAAGATTCATACAGCATTAAAACAATACAATGTTCATATTTTTAAAATGGATATACTGTTTTTATACTAAGTATACATAGTAAATGAATAGTTTCTGGCTTAAATGACATATTTTTCTTTTGTGGTTGCACCCAAAACTATACTGAGCCATTTTATATCCTGTATTGCTCTTTCCGTGGTATTTTAAAACTTTCTTCTAAATAATGTGCACTATTTTAATTAAGGTAAGTAACCATTAACTCAGAGTTATTGGTTTTGTCAATTAGTGCTGCCACTTATATTCTGTCTTCTATCTGTTAACATAACAATCATCTCTCAGGCAGCCCACGGAAGGAAGTGAGCTCAACCAGAGCCAGCAGGTCCACGGCGGGCATCAGAAGTGCTGGCCTTTGAGATGGTTGTTTTTGTGTGAAAGTTCTTCTCTCCCTCCTGGTCATGGCGTTAACGTTGCTTTCATTGAGTCGGCACTGGCGACTTGTTCCATTTGGCAACCCTCTGCAGTGTTTCCGCAGGTGAAGTCTCACTCAGTCAGCACAGCTTCTCAGCATAGCCTTCGGAGGTGGTTCTTTCCCTCGCTTTGCCTTCCCTTAGTGTGTGAAAGGGGCTCCTTTACTTGCTGATTTTTCCCTGCTGTTCTTGCATTACCTGCTCTTTCTCCAGCCAGGTGATAAGAAACCCCATGTTGTCAGAGATTGTCTTCTGATTCCCTGGGTCTCCTTGTGGTTTGGTACCCTGCCATCCCAGAAGGCACAGCATGGATGTTCACTGAATAGACAGGGAAGACGAGGAGGGGATTGAATTTTGCTACCTGACCAGATTGGTTTAATTCGTTGGTGTTCCTATCCAGCCACTTTGAGTATCAAGGCTTTCTTGCTTAATATTCTTTTAGGCAACATTGGAACTGTTCATGTTTCTATCTAAAGGTTTCTAAATTGGAGAGTTTCTCATCTCAAAATAGTCAAGAATTTGTAAAAGAACAGAGATTTCTAAATGCAAATAGCTTCCTTTTTCTGTGTAGGTTGCCTTGCTTAATAATTTGCAAGGAAAGTACAGGGATTTAACAGTAATAAATGCACAAATTGTAGAAAATTTGAAAAATACAAAATGGTGTGAAGGATAAAGTAAAATTCTCCTTTGATGTCACCTGTGGTCCAAGATATTTCTGACCTTAAAAATTTTGCTGATAAAGTTAAAGTCTTTTCTACATCCCTCACTGTCTCTTTTTCCTTCCCTCCCACAGGCACAGGGCTGTATCTACATGTAACATTTTTTCACTTATATAAAATACATTTTTCCATGATACTAATTTTTAATGACTTCCTAATGATTGGTGGTATGGGTATACTATAATTTACTTAACCATTCCATTTGTTTTAGACATTTGGGTAATGTTTCGAGTTTTTTTTATTGTTACAGATAACTCTTTAATAAATATCTTTGTATTTGGGTGTTGTCGTATGTTTATGATTAATTGGGGTAATGGGTAATAATTTTTAAAAGCCTGCGTTATATTCTCAGCTGACAAATTCATGATTAATTTTCACTGATATGTAGGATTTTACATTGTCAAATTTCAGATTTTAAATTTCACTTACAGTTTTCTTGTTATTACAGTTAACCCAGAGTTAGAAAATACCTACTTCATTAGAATTTGGACTGGTGAAGAGCTTTATGGTCCTGATTTAAAGGTCAGACTGAGGAATTTATGAAGTTTGCCTGAAATTACAAGACTGCTATCTGTGTCTGAGTATTCTAAGATATAGCAGGCACTTAAAACCCATAGCGCTGATAGTCTCTAAATGTTTTATTATGAAACATGCACAGAATTCCTTACACAAGAATATAAGTAATGACTATGTTGACTGTTAAAGAAGAAATTATACAACAAGCACCCTGTGCTCACCACTCTGCTTAGGAAACAGAGCCTTCCCGGTACCTTAGAAACTTCTGCATGTTCTCCTCAACACGTTGGGTTTTCTTTAGCGTCAGGGAGCTCAGTGATACTGGATGGAGGAAGAGTTTGAAATGTCTAATTTTTTCCATTTCCATTTCTTCTACCTGGAAATGGAAAAACCTACCATCCCTTCTCGCCGAACCTGTTGCAACAGCCTCCTAACTGGCGTCCTTGCTTTTCACTCTTGATCCACTTCAGCTCAAACTCCCCCATAACCTGAGTGACGTGACGGCTTAAATACAAAAACCGAGTAATGCCATCCATCTGCCTGAAACCCTTCGTCAGTTTTCTGTTTAGAGTAAAATCCAAATACTTGCTGTGACCTGCAAAGCTTGTTCTGGTCTCCATGCTTAACCACTTACTCCCCCTATTCCTGCTCCAGCCACGCTGGCCTTCAGATTTCTCAGCCTCAGCCAAGCCTTTTATGGTTCATGTTGTTAGTGCCCTGAGTGGATTCTGATCCTAGCGCCCCTGTGCACAGCAGAGCGGAACCTGCCCAGGCTTTCTGCGCCATCCTCTCCCCTTCTGGCGCTCTATCTGAAGTGCTCCCTGCTAGTCACAAAGTTTTCATGGCCAGTTTTTTTGGAAGTGGGTGGCCAGGTCCTTCTTCCTAGTCCGTCTGAGTCTGGAAACTCCATTGAAACCTGTCCGCCATGAGTGACCCTGCTGGTATCTGAAATCCTGGTGGCATAGCTTTCAGCATCACAGCAAAACACAGCTGCCACAGTGTGACACCTAACAGGCAGGTGGTGTGGTTCCCTGACTGGACACAAACCTGGGCCGTGGCGGTCAGAGCCCTGAGTCTTAACCATGACCACCAGGGCTGGCCTTCATGCTTCATGACCGTCGTATATTCTTTGCCCAGCACCTGCTTTTCACCACTCTTTCGAGGCAGGTTCCTTTCCATCCCTCGGGCCATTTTCGGATATTTCTCATAGTGTCCTGTTATTTTTGTGCCAAACTCTTCTTAAAGTCTTAGTTATGTCTTTGCTTGTTGTTTAGACCTCGTAGACTCTACGTTTCATGGGCGTAGGCACCATGCCTATCTTGTTCACCACTTTGTATTTCTAGTACCTGGGCAAATGCTCCATAAATGTTAAAATGAATGAGTGAAAAAATTTATGATGCATTTGGAAGAGAATATTAGTATTGCACAGATTTTTTTATGTTCAAAAGCAATGTATGGTATTTTGGGTCCAACAAAATACAACTGATTCAGTTCATTGACTCAGACCTACATCCCTGGACCTCCTTTTACCTGCGCATATGTTATTTTTAATTCTGACTGACCTGTTTATTAAATGTGACCAATTTAGTTTCAATAGTCCCTTAGACATTTATTTTATCTCGAGTACTTATGTCAGGTATTTAAAATAGACAGATTTAAGCAACATAGCATAGTAGAAGGGATCTTGATATAGTGGGAAGAATGTGGGCTTTGGAGTCATAAAAACCTGAGTTTAAATAGTAGTTCTGCCACTTGATAGCTGTGTAATCTTGGGAAACTGCTTAACCTTTTTGTCCTCTGGTATTCTCATCTGCAAAATGTGATGATAACATCTACCTTCTTGGTTTGTTGTGAAGATCAAAGGAGATAATATGTGTTAAATCCTGGCACTGTGCTTGCCACAAAATAGGTACTTAATTCATGATATTATTGTTATCGTTACTATTATTAGAAACTGCGCCTGTAGCAAGTTGCTTTAACATTTTTCCGCTACTGTTTCTTAATCTGTAAAGTGGGGTTAATTCTGACTTTATACGAATATGAGGATTGCTCATGTAATGTATGAGTGCATTGATGCGGTACCTGGAGCAACCCTGCCTGGCTCCTCATTGATCCTCCCTAAATGAATAAAGGTGGTTAATAAAAACGATAGCATGAAAGAGTTGGGATCAAGTTACTTAGTGGCAGCTTGGAGTCTGCAAGTTCTGTTGATTCATTCACTGCATATTTATTGGATGCCTATTTTATGCCAGGTGCTCAGTTCAGTGCTGGAGCTACAAGGATGACATAAGCATGACTAAGACGAAGCTCCCTTGAGTAGCCTACAGCTTAATGGCGAAAGGGGATTTCACGTGAACTGTATAGTTATTTACCTCGTGAACGAATACAAAATGCAGTGAGATGAATTCTCTCAGGGGAACAGGAAAAGAGCTATTTCATCTGGGGATATTTTTTGAGTTGGATCTCATAGCAGGAGTTCTCCAGAGGGTAAGTGGTGCCGTGTTGTGGGAGAAGAAGTATGGGCTTTAGAGTCAGGCAAACCTGGGTTCCAGTCTCTGCCATCTTTGTGACCTTAGGCAAGTTATCTAGCCTAGTCTAAAATGGAGACACTCATATCTATGCCAAAGGATTTTTGTGAAAATCGATACAAGGAAGCGTCTGGTGCATAGTAAGAACTCATAAATGTGGACTCTTTGGAATCACCTGGAATTTTGTCCTCTTTATAAACAGGAAATTGCAAAATGGCCTCCACTCCCAAGAGTCAATAGTTAGTTATATGTCTTTACCTGGTCAAACATGAATTTTTAAAACTTGATTAGATCTTATCTATATCTTTGTATTTAAAGGTTGAAAGATTGGCTATTCATCACCACTTCTAGCTCAGTTTGTCAGAACATTTACTTGGCTCTTTAGGAGTTTCACTCTTTCCTACTGTCAGAGGAAATAATGCCCTCCTTCCTCTAAGATTCTGAACAAGGAATCAATCATTTTAAACTCTTTATAGCATCAGCAACAATGGCTGCTTACATTTGGTTAGCGGTTTAGAATTTACAGAGAGCCTGAATTCATATTACCTCATTGAACGTCCTTACAACCCTTGAGATGGAGGCCAGTATCATCTTGTTTACAGGGGAGGAGACTGAGAGGGATTGAGAGGTGGGTGACATGGTCTTCTGATTCGAATCCAGAACTTTTCACTTTCTACCATACCTGCCTTTCTGTTTAGCCTGTTTTCAGATTCTCTTGTTCCTTCCGAGGTTGACAGCATTCATCCTTATTCCTTTCACTACAACAGTGTTTGTTTAGCTCCTGTATGGCCCGGTTATGTAGCAGTCTCCTGTGACCTAGATTCCCCAGCTCTAGAAAAGTTTGCGCCTGCCTTTTGTTGATATTGATAGATTGGCATTTCTCAATCATTTCTTTCTTTCTTTTTTTAAATTGGCCCTGAGCTAACATCTATTGCCGATCTTTTTTTTTTTCCTCTTCTCCCCAGAGCCCCAACCAAGTACATAGTTGTATATTCTAGTTGTGAGTGCCTCTGGTTGTGCTATATGGGACACTGCCTCAGCGTTGCCTGATGAGTGGTGCCATGTCCACGCCCAGGGTCCGAACCAGCAAAACCCTGGGCTGCTGCTGCTCTTAACCACTGGGTCGCAGGGCCTGCCCTCAAGCATTTCTTAATGCTCTATAGTGGCTTCTCATTGCCCTGTGAAGTGACTTCAAGATCCTCTTATCCTCTCCCTCAAAACCACCAGGCATTTCCTATTCGTGACCTTAAGTCGACCATCTTGTAGAGGTATGGAATATACTTAATGATAATGGCTTCTCTGATGTGAATCTGTTTTACTTGTAACATCCTTGTGCTCCCTAGCACCTTGCTAAGCACCTTCTGTTTTTCTAAAGCAACAGAAAGCAGTTTCTTCTCTCATGGCTCTCTCTTGGGACTTCCATGTCTATATTAACTTCATTAAAAAAATTATCTGATATCTTACCTCTGTGCATTTATTCTTCTCTTCCAGATTTTGTATGTCTTACATTACTCATCCTTAGTTATTGTTGAGTTATTTTTCAGATTCACCCGGGCTTAAACTGAGTGACTTAGATTATCCATTCCTAGGATATAAAGAGCACTGCCACTTTAAATTATTCTATGAGCAGCAGAAGCTAGTGTTGAGATGATAATGGTGATACTTCATGTAATGTTTTTCTCTATTAGACACGTCATAGGTTAACAAATAATTATTTGTTTTGAAATCTCTGCTAGCTGCAGCCTGCTTCCCAAATTCAGGGTATATTTCCATTTTGCAGGTTTTTACAAAATATAAAAACTAAATTCAAATGAAAACTGATTTAAAATTATGCTGTAGAGGATCATGAAGATCTATTAAAAGACACAAGCTTTTTTTTTTTTTTTTTTTTTAGCATTTGTGATCCCTGCCTACTCCTTTTCCTAGCACCTTTTATTTTGTTATCTTTGTTTCAGTAAATAGCCATTCAGGAAGATGGTTTGTATAAAAAGAATGAAAATAAATGCATGGAGGAAAATGTATGCACTACCATCTCCTTGTCTCTCCCTCTGAGATTTTATGTATGCTCAGCTTCAAAAACCAGTTTAAAAATAAAAAAGATGAGGGCGGTTGCAATCTGCTCCATTTTATGCAGATGAGGTATGGCCCTCGGGCACCTGCCAAACTGCTAATACGGCCTTCCGTTGGGCCTGATTAGTGTGAACCCAGATCTTCTTTTCCATTAAACCAGAAATGTATTTGCTGGGAGTAAGTTCACAAAAGAGGTGATATTTTCACTAAGAACCATGGGTCAGGTTACTCTTGGGCAGTTTCTCAGTGTAGAGTGGCAAACCAGCCTGGCCAACTATTTACTTGGCTGCTCCCTAAGGACTTTGGAGTTTCCAGAGACCAGTGGGACTGTGACTTCCTTTCGTGCTGTGGCGACTTTGAAAGGTCATTTTCCTCTGCATTTCAAATGCAAAATGTTATTGTCGTTTTTGTAAAACACATCTGTAGGCCTTACCTTTGCAAAAGTGAATATTTTAAATCATGCAGAATGAACCTTTGTGTGAGGATAGTCACTCTGGGCCATTGAATTTTTGGATTATTGCAACAGTTATTTTGAATGCCTTGGGGTGAAGCATTAATTATCTTCCAAAATGATAATAGAGACAGCAAATATGAAAATCTCAAGCCTCTCTTATGACTCTATTAGAGCAGATTTTTAAGAAAATATTTTGATACTAATGATTGCATTTTGTGGGTAAAGAATAAAAGGTTTGTATGAACCAAGCAGGGACTGAAAGTAGGAGGAGACCAAATAGGGGTTCTGTCTCCAGGTT
The DNA here is from genome assembly GCF_021613505.1 of Equus quagga. NCBI lineage: Eukaryota > Metazoa > Chordata > Mammalia > Perissodactyla > Equidae > Equus > Equus quagga. Next base: position 134,749,356 of record NC_060270.1, on the reverse strand, counting down.
TGGGTGCATAAAGAGTTAGAGTCTAAATCCAGCCCATATTGAAAATTGCTGGATATTTTACATGTACAATATCTCATGTGAAGTCATATTGCAATGCAAATTATTTCTTGCCAATGGAGGGGCAAGGCACGTATTCAACAGTTGACATAGTCTACGTCATCATGAATGGATCAGAGAGAGAACTAGCTGTGCCTCAAATACCATAATACGTCCTTTACATGGAGGAATTGATGGGTGAATAAAAGATTCATTTTTTAGAGCTCTTATTCTGGTTTATTGTAAGCGTTATTATATGAACCACTCCAACCCAATATTCAGTGTCATCAAGTAATTTGGAGCAGGAGCAAGAGTTGCAAAGCTCTTGCTTTTCTTTATTTTTCTTGACAAATACCAATTAAGTGCTAAAATTATATATCACATAGATGTGATTAGGGAGAAATTTGCGATCATTTTTGGACTCATATTTCCTAGAGCATAATCATGTTTCAATATTATTTTGCAAGCATTCTTTTGAGCCTCTGCTAAATGTCAGTCACCAGGCTAGGGCACGCAGATGAATGAGGTAGTCCATGATTGATTATGACTGGTTTTGAGATGTTTCCAAGTGTGTAAGAAGCATAAATTGATAAATAAATGTTCAAGGGCATTTTAACTTAAGTTTAACTTACTGTGAATCATACTGAAAAGTATTATATTAGAGCTACAAATTAATAACTTATTTGTTTCTGGTATGGATTAATTTTAATGTGAATTGGATAACTTGGTTAATTACTTTCTTCTAGTGTAGCAACTTAGCAATACCATGATAAACATAAAATAAATGTCCAGTTTCTTGATGAATCATTATAAAGTGAACATGATAATAAACTATTGAAAACTAAAAATGAATATAAGAGGAAAATTTGGGCCTATTAAGGCACATGCTCTTCATCAGTAGGTAAAAAATTAGACGTGAAGAAAATCAGTCTTCTTACAGTGAATATTTTCTATGTTCTTTCCATGTATTGTAGAATATATATGTTAAAACAACAAAATAAAACAACAAAAGGTGAAAGAAACTGATCTTTTTTTCACATTTGACTTAGTGACCTGAGCGACTGAATAAGATTTTGAGATTTGTGACTTTCCTTCCTTTTAGAGGTGGGAGGTTGATGGTGGCTTGGTATTAGAATCAAAATGAAATATCGTTCAAGTTGTTTCAAGGATGGTTGAATTAAAAAAAAAAATCCACCTGATACCAAGCCCTTAGGGCCTTCTTTCCAGCCTTTTACCTAATGGAGCACAATAGAAATTTACATTATTTTATTATAATTATATTATATTATTATTAGCTCTCATATAATTCCTGTCTTCTCATCTTCCTTACTAGTTTTCACTTTTTAAAGCCTTGAATAAAAGGAATCCTTGTCTACAAGACTCATATATCAATGATTCCTTGGGAATTTCTTAGAATTTATAATTAGATAATTTTGAGATTTCAATACCTTGCTCTTAATTTTCAGCATCATGCTTCCTGAATGGATTAGATTTATTTATTTATGTGGGTTGTGCTAGGGGCTTAGTTGGCCCTATATAAATATATCTTTAAGGAGAGGAAATTACTTATTTGTGGAAGCATGTAAACAATTTATTTCTTCTGTTTGGTGCTATGGAAATGCAAAATTGATCTAAGAGTATCTTGCTTGTTCTAATATTTGTGTTATTGTCTTTCATTAACATAAAAGAATCCCCGGGAAAGTCACTCTTAGCTAATAATTTGATTATAAATAAGTAATGGACACAATTATATTTATTCAGGTGGTAGTCCATTAGTTGTCTGTAGGCAGCAGCTTTTGTTATTTTAGTAAGAAGTGCAGTTGGCAGAATGATATTCAGTTAAAAACATCCTGATTGAACCACGTTCCCTTTTTTGGTTGATGTGAAAGCCATTGTTGTTTTGCTCACCAACTGGCAGACCTTCAATTATCCTGAATTTAGAAGTTGTTTACCATACTTTGAAAGTTTAAAAATGAGCCCTCCCTAAGAAACAAAAAGCTGGGTGCTTGCCATTTTTTTTAATAGAAAAGTAGAATTTTAATGAAAGAAAAGTTAACCCACCAATTCAATGTTGAGTTTATTTTCACAGTTTTGAAGGCTTAATGTGTTTTTAAAATGACGGCAATCCAAGACGCCATTACTGGGTCCCAAAGTACTCAGGCAGTGTTTCTAGAAGGTCAGAGCTGAAGGAGAGAGAGCATCAGTAAGTCTCTGGGGGTGGCATGGATTCTATGAGAAGATTTGGTTTGAGGGTTTCAGCCCTCAGGGCTTTCTCTGTGCCTTCAGCAGCTGTCTAGGATATCTCTTGTGCTGGTCTCGCTGGATGTCCAGGGTGCCAAGAGTATAGGAGCTTAACTTTCTATTTGTTGGGGGTTAACAGGATGCTGGGGACAGAGTCTGGGTAGGGAACATCAGGTGAGCCTGCAAAGTGAGCTCATGCTGCCCACGGTGATGGCAGAGTGGCCCTCCCTTTCTCCTGCCTTCCTTCCCTCCCTCCTCCCACCCATCTTCCTCCCTCCATCCCTCTCTCCCTCTCTCCCTCTCTCCCCCCTCCCACCCATCTTCCTCCCTCCAACCCTCTCTCCCTCTCTCCCTCTCTCCCCCCTCCCACCCATCTTCCTCCCTCCATCCCTCTCTCCCTCTCTCCCCCCTCCCACCCATCTTCCTCCCTCCATCCCTCTCTCCCTCTCTCCCTCTCTCCCCCCTCCCACCCATCTTCCTCCCTCCGTCCCTCTCTCCCTCTCTCCCTCTCTCCCTCCCTCCCTCCCTCCCTCCTCCCACCCATCTTCCTCCCTCCGTCCCTCTCTCCCTCTCTCCCTCTCTCCCTCCTCCTTCCTTCTTTTTTGCCTTACTTCCCTTCTTCCCTCCTTCCTCCCTCCATCCTTCCCACCTTTCTTCTTCCTCTCTCCCTTCTTTCCTTCCTCCCTCTCTCGCTTCTTTCCTTCCATATTTGTGTGCCTCTACTAACTATCTGCCATTGTGGAGCTGAGAGTCCCGTGAGGAATAGAGACAATAAGTATTTACAAGTGCGGAGGATCCTGGGAAGCTTTGCAGCAGAGGGCGGGGTGGTGAGATGTGGTTCCTGACGCCTCCGCTCAGATTTTGGCTGCTCCTAAAGATGCTGAAGGAGGCTCAGAGAGATGGAGTGACTTCACCCGGTTACAGAGATGGAACCAGTTTCCAAGCCCAGGTCTTTGGACTACATCAGATGACTGGCCATGTTAGCCAGTGACATTTTAGACGTTTGACCTTTTTGCTTAAGTAAAGGAAACTTTTCCTTAAAAATATCCTAAAAAATGTATTGCTTACTTCTTTCATGTTCACTTACAACTCATGAATGCCAGCACATGTTTATACAGCACTTTATAAGTTTTAGTATGGTTTAGCTCATATTATTTTATTATAATTACCATTTTGTGAGTTAGGCAGAGGAGTTTTTTGTTGTTGGTGATGGTGGTTTTATTCTGTTTTTGCTTTCAAATTCTCATTTTATAGAAGAGAAAATAGGGGCCCAGAGAGGTTAGGTGAGTAGTCCACAGGTGCAGAGTTATTGTGGATAGGAGGCAGATCCAAGACCAGACCTGGATACCCGCTTCCCAGTCTGCTGCTCTTTGAAATGAAGGGACTTTCTCCTTATGTCACACCCCCTGTATTTTAGGCATCCTCATGCCAATGGGGCTGGACCACGTTGTATAAAACAAACTGACACGACCCTTGCTTTCTGGTGGGTTTTAGTCTGAGTAAGGTCAAGAGTTTCTGAAGTTGATGCACATACAGGAAACTTTTTTCTGGCTATGACCTATTCAGCCCATGCCAAATCCTCCAAACGTAAAAAGAAATGGAACTCCTAACCATCTTCCTTCTCACACGCCCTCACTTCCTCCTTTTCTCTTTGCTTATCCTACCTGCTAGCAGTGAGAATATCTGCTGTGAGATGGAGGAGAGGAAACTGGGAATTTGTTGGTCTCCTGCCTTCTCTCCAGGAGAATCAGTGGATTGATCTTCATGCTCCAGGTCCTCATTTTTACCAGGCAGTGTTCACCAGACCTGGCTCCTTCTCAGCATCTCCTGGGACCCACCCCTGGAGCTTCTCTTCCAGAGGCCAGAGTAGAGCCCACAACTGCTCTAGGGGTGAACTAGGAACCCATTCACTTAACATGCCCACTCTCAGCAGCACAGTCCTTATAACACTGTAAATTCCTGGGAATGGGGAGAAAAAGAATTCATTTCTGATCTTTCCCTATACTCCAGGTCACTTGAAATTGTTTGGCCCAACTACCCTGGGATAACTAGACATCTTGTCAGGAATAATTGCTAGGTCTCTACCGTAGTTCAGTTGCCCATTGATTTGTATGGCATTTTCCTGACGTGGCTAAATATTTAAGGGGGTGCAAATAGATCATTGTTATTACTCATCACCTTGCATGTTGTAACTATAGATCTACCTTCAATTTAATTCCAGAGACATTTGCCTAATGAGAGATTACATCCTATGTATTGGGCCCTTGGCTTCTTTATTATAACCATTAAAACTGTTGTACCATATTTAAAAGTTTGGTTAGCCACATTTAAATATGACATTTCCAAAATATGGAAATCAAGGAACCGTCAGAACTTTTTTGAATGTAAAATATCTGAAATCTGCAAACCATGTACATTATTAGATTTAATGGTAGAGTATATATGAAGATGGACTGAAAGTAAAAAACTATTAAAATGTTCTTAAAGGAACCAAAGACACTTTTTTAAAAAACTCAACAAAACCCCTCCAAACCAAAAGCAGTTTCCATTTTGTAATAGTTACAGCCATACTTGCTTTCATGTCATGTACTTTCTTAACAAATTACTGTGAAATCAGGTTAGTTGGAACATGAATAAAAATGTACAGCATACATGAATATACTTTTTGCCTTCATATTATATGGCACCATTTTCTTTGATAATCAACATGCCATCATAATATTGCCCTTAAGATCAGATATTATGTAACCTTAAATTATAGGAAACAGAATATGCCTAAGGACAATTCTGGAAGGTATAATTGGGAGCATGCAATTGATGGGATTTCCAAGGGCGTTGAGCCCATTGATGGGGTACCTAGAAAGCCAGGTCCTCGGGAAACCTCTTGTAATGTTCGAGCTCCCATCTGAAAAGAGTACATGTCATTAATTAGGATGTGGAATACGTGTGGCAACTGTATTTTTAGATCTTCAGTAGATACTTCTTACCCCAGAGGATGCAGAAACACTGGCTAAACATAAGTTATGAATAGCATCTGCTAGAATGTAGAGAAGTATGTTTAAAAGGCTATACTTTTTCCCCTGTCTTTGATTATTAAAGATATTGTAGGGGGACACATGTGGAGGGAGCTCTCTTTATGCATATGTATTTCTGAATAGAAAGGAAAAAAAGAGAAGTTTGTTTGTGTTACCTGCCAAAATTAATCCTTTAATTCAAAACTCTTTTAGGTAATGATTAAACAAACTTAGAACAATAATAAGAAAATATATACCAGATGAAATAGTTTTTAACCAGTGACAGAAGCTTAGAACAGATCCCAAATAATTTCTCATAACACTTTTCTTTCTCATTTGTCCTATTCTCCCATGTAATAGTTTTAAATGGCACTCTTATGAAATAAATAACTAAACACTAACCATATTTTTTTCATATCCTGACCAATATTTTGGCTGTTTTTCAGAAGAATTGGAATTTTGAAAATTAAATAAAGGTTTCTAAAATACCAACTTCAGAAAGTTTTATTTAATTTGTGGAATAATTTTGTTCTCTCTCTGTTTTTTTTTTTTTTCAATAAGGTCTTTATTAATTTAGTCTAGTTACTTAGTGCTTATATTAAATAATCTAATAAAAGTCATGGTTATAACATAATGTTTCCCAAATGTGAAGCAGCATCTATTACATGAGACAAAATCTTTATGCTGCAAAATGTAAAAGCCATGTATAGAATTACCAGGCACCAAATGGTACTGTGTATATCTTTTAAGTAGAATGTTTCTGTAGTGTAAGGGGGTAGTCAGCTCAAGAAAAGTGTGGGAGACAGCTGTGTGTCACCATAATTTAATCAGAAAGTGCTCTAAAATTCGTATTTCAGCTTTTTAATACTAATAATGTTCCTAATGATAATTTCCCCTGAAAGATACAGATGTGATTTAAGAATAAAAGTTAGCGTTCTTAAAAAGGGAAAAACTGATCTTGCTTGTGTTTGCCGATAATACCTATGTTATTGTTGCTAGACGAGCTGTCTGTGGCGACAGGCTATGGTACATTTGGGGGGTGTGTGTGTGTGTATGGTGTCTGTTGACGTTCAGATAAATTTATATAACAGTCTAGCCTCAACATTTATTCTGAATCGTTGAATTATTTATTTTTGTCTGGTGTTTTCTTTTGTATTGTTATAAATACAGGATTAACTGTATTGTAAGTTCCAATACAAGCATGTTGTGAGGTTTCATTAATTTGTGTTAGTTATAATGGCACTTGAATAATGTAAAATGCCAGAAGAATGCTATTCTATTTTCCTTTTACTTTTGCCCCAATACGAGACATTTGAAATATAGACATCCTTTAAAATCAAAGCGAAGGTGTAGAAGAGTTCCAGTAAGTTGTATTGAGGTACCACTAAGCTATGCATTACGCTGCTACAATTTGATGATGTACCACAGTTAGGCCACTGGTTGGAAACACAGGCTGAGTTATTATATACTGCTGGGTAGTGATTTCCTGTGAACTGATTTATGTGTAAATAATTCTATGTTCTTATTATATAGGACAGACAATTTTTAATTTCTTTAACAAAGCATAACTGAACAATGGAAAATTATATGCTGAGCATAGGGACACAAGCACTCTGTGGAGGGTGAACAGATGCAATCAATGTCACCAGTACTCCCGTTTTTACAAGGGGCCTCATCAGCAGTTGGTGTATTGTGGAAATTATACCCCTAACCAGAAGCCCCAAGGCTTAGGTACTCTCAGGCTGGGGTTTTTATTGATACTCTTTTGCCGACATCTTTTCCAGGGAGTTATGAGATATATAAACCCCACCCTTTGGATATTAAAGCTAATGTCTCATTTTTTTCCCAGGCTGAATTTTCACTTTGCTTTTAAAATTAATGTTAAAATGCACCTGGAATAAAAGAAAATCATTCCTTGAGCTGCATTATAGGAATGCTGCTGATATCTGGCTGGGTTCCTGTGTCTGTCTTACAGATTGGTTTGTGGGTTTTATTCTACAGTATGCCCAATATATACCTGTTTTATCAGCATCTATCTATATGCCACTGCTAAAAGAGAAGTATTCTTGTGTACTTTACAGGGCTTCACGAAGTAAATATTTCTTATATTTGGGGTACAGGGGGTAAATCATTTTGGTTTATTTTAAGAGTGGTTTCACTTAGCTGTGTGTTTAAGAATAATAAGCTTCTCTACTCAAGTGCAAGCTCCATAATTACAGGGATAGTGTACACTGGGTTATCTTTGCATCTCCGTGACTTATGCTGGAGACACAAAAGAAAAATTTGTTGAATGAATGAATGACTTGTGCTTAATACAAACCATTCTGATGTTTTATTGATTATATTGTATTATCACCACGTTTTATTTTATCCTCAGAGGTGATCGACTTTTCTAAAAACTTGAATCAATTATTGATGAACTATAATGTGTAATCACCACTCCTGTTTTTACATGGTTGGAGGTAAATAATACTAATGATATGAATTATGCATCTGCTGAGAAGACTATTTGATTTCTTTGAGAAAATGATAAAAATAAGAAAAACATACAAACACATGCAAGTATTGATATTTCTTTTTGTGATATGTCAACTCTCAACTCTGGCTTAATACTGCATTGAGAGAGTGAAAAACTGGTTTCCATTATTGCATCTTTTTAATTTTGGACAAAAATTGCCTCCATTCTCAACCTAATTTTATGTCACTAATGGGAAATTTACCTACAATTGCATTTTGTTATTTGGTTTAGAGTCATTACATAAAGAGTGGATTGGTCCTCTGTATTTTAGTGAACAGATTTGTCTGGATGTAAACAATTTCATTTATATTGTGCTCAATTCAATCATGTTAACATTTGTATGAATTTCAACCCCAAAATAAAGGCCCATAATTTGTGACTCAAAGACCTTGAAAAACTACGTCTTTAATAGTCACTAGGCATTTGGTAAATGTTTGCAGATGATAAATTCCTTGGCACTAGGAAAGATGATTTGGGAAACAATGTTTATGTCTGAAATGGCGCTCTTGTGGGAGGCGATTTTTTTCCAGAGAAGTCCCAAGTGTAGCTGACTCTTCAGGCTTCTGAGCCTGTCACCTGTTTGCTCATTAGTCTCATATGTTCCTTTGTTTAACATTAAATGTCAAGACCCTACCTGATGTGTGGCTGTGGACGAGCCAGGGCCCTGCCCTCCGGGGACCTATCAAGTGGCTGGGCATTGGCACATGGGTAGAGCTAAGTGGAAAGGGTTGGTCCGGTAGTTGGAAAACTTGTCAGGTGAAGCCCAGGGTCTAGTCCTGGCTGTAACCCACTGATGACCTTGAAAGGTCACTCTTCTCTGATCTTCACCTCACTTCCAGTTAGATTACTGAGCCCCTGCTGTCCTCATGAGGGTGAGCTAATGGTTTGAAAAAAACAGTCCGCAAACTGTAAGGTAACATAAAGGGATATTGTGATGAAGTAAGTTCCTTATGAGATACACAAACCAACCAAGAATATTTATTGTGCATCTGTGTAGAGAAAGAATTACTTCAAGCTGTGTTGATCAGGGTTGGAATTATTTATGGGGCAGAATTTGAAGAATGTGTACAATTTCTAGAAGTGAATATTGGGGATCAATACTCTAGACATAGAGAGAGTGTGATACATATTCAGAGAAGAAATGGGAACTGGCGTTTACTGAGCAGCTGCCATGTGCCTGGTGGGCTCGAGGTGTATGTGTGTGCATGTAGCCCTACCTAATTTAATCATTGTTAGTTTTTCTCATTTTTCAGATTGAGGTTACAAAACCTACTTATGGAATGTGAGCATTGGAAATAATATACATGTATAGTTATATATATTATTATCGTTATAATAATGTACTTTGATAGTTATGCCCTTTTTATTGAGCTTTCTCCGATACTGTGAGTCAGATACCCCTACTGGGCACATAGCCTGTTCTTTCTTCTCTATCCTTCTCTACTGTGCTGTGGCATTTGGTGGGGTCTGGATCTCCCCTTAGAGGGAGTCAGGAAGAGGCTGTATGGTTGTGATTAGACACACCTGTCTGTATTATTTAGCTCTTTTTTTCTCCCCTCAGAATGCTTCCCTCTGTTTGTCCACCTGCATTCTAGTTTAGGTTAACTTTCCTCAAGCTTTGCTTTGACTGTTATGTCTACACTCAGAACCTTTCAGGATCTCTTTTTCCCTGACATTTACTGAGCACTTACTGTATACCAATCCCAGTGCTACACTCTCATTCTCATTTAAGGCCTCAAGGCAACCCTAAAGGGCAGGCATCGTCATTATCCCAATTTTACAGGTAATGGAAACGGAGTCTTGGGCAGACTAAACAACTCGCCCAAAGTCTCTGATGGCAGAGGAGGCGGGGTGTAAACTCACCTCTGATTCCAGGCCTCCATCCTGACCTCTGACCCATACCGAGTGCTGCTGAGTTGGGCATTCAAGGCCTTCCAGACTTGGAGCCAAGCTCTTTTCCAGTCTTTTCTTCCAATGTGCCTCCCACTTGAGCCAGTGTGTCTTACAGGATACTAAGGACAGCGAGAACGTGGTATTTGAAGTGAATCTGGGCTCTGTTACTTCCCAGTGATGTTACTCAGGATAACCCAACCCTTCTGAACCTCCATTTCCTCCTGGAAAGAGTTGAAACTGGATGTCTAGGGGTGAAGGTCTGATGGAGAAATGGGAGGTGCACGTCCAGTACATTTGATGGTGCAAAAATGAGGGACTGAGGGGAAAGAGGCTGTCGTACTGTTTTTGTTAGTTTTAAAGTAGAAGCGAGCTGAACCCACTTATAGGTAAAAGGAAAGGGGGTGCTGAAGAGCAAGGATGGAAGAAATGAATGGGGGGGAAGGCAGGACTATAAGGGGGGACAAAATTGACCTATAGTCCTCCTTTGTGATTTAAAATAACAGGCCTTTTAGAGGCACATGACTGAATTAAAAATCGAAAGACAATGAAGTCCTAAAAAAATCCTTTAGTCAATATTTTTTGAAATAAATCAACTATATCTTCCTTTTAAGAAGTATTAAAAACATCTAAATAATGACTGTAAACAATTGTTGAGATGAATTATATCCGGGCTCTGTACTAAGGGCCTTCCATTTAATCTGCACAATATTCTGATAAGGTCAGTACTTTCATTGTGCCATTTTACAGATGAGAGGACAGGGGTATGGAGAAGTTAGGTAACTTCTAGAGTTACATAGTTAGTGGGTGGAGGAGCCAGGATGTGAACAGAGGCAACTGGACTGCCTGCATTCTTAGTCCCTATGTATACTGCTTCCTGATTTGATTTCCTCAATTGACTCTTGACCACTAACCCAAGTAATATGTTTGTGGATTTTATATCAGGGAAAGAGGACTATATCTAAGGAATGTATTTCCCAAGAGGGCAAATACTTTAGACAGAGACCCCGTCTGGACGAAAGGCTTATTAAAAAAGAGTTACTCCAAGCCTTGCCTGGCTGGAGGAGAGCAGCCTTCTGGATGCAGCTGTCCTAGCAGATCTTGCATCCGCAGGCCCTGGTAGATAGTTGAGCAAAGAACATGACTTCTAGGACTGTGCAGATTAGTCAATACGGTGCGAAAAAGAAAAAGCTCGGGCCACGTCCCGTTGCCTCAAAATAGCGTGTGCCAACAGCTCTCTTCCAAGAGGTAGAGACCAACCTGGAGCAGCTGCTCCCTGTGGAGGTGTTAAGTTGTGAAGACACCTGTGTGCGTCTAATTCTAGCCCAAACGAGTCTCCTTCCAGCTCATCAGGGTGGGGAGAGAATTTACCTACATGGAGATTACTATTTCCAGTAGAGTGATTTGTCTGTCATTTCCTGTAGAGATGCCTCCCCTTCAATGCTTTTTTTAATGGAGGTATGATTTACACACAATAAAATATATGCATATTAAGTGTTCGGTTTCATGAATTTTGACATTTTTTATCCCTGCGAAACGACTAACCAAAACAAGAAAATCCCCTTTGTTCCTTTGCAGTCGTGTCCCTGCCGTCTATAGGTAACCGCTTGCAGACTTCTGTCCTCATTGATTCGTCTTGCCCGTTCTTGTATTTTGTATAATGAAATCATACAGAGACATCCTGTTCTGTCCGGCTGTGTTGTGGTATATTCCTACAGTGGAACACTACTCAACGATGAAAAAGAATGAACAGTGACCCACAACAGCATGGATGAATCCCCGCGAGAGCCGTGCATGGAAGTTTGCAGGATTCGTTTCTTGTTTCTTCACATTACCTTTGTATCTTAGAAACAAGGATGACCCACAAAATCACCTTCTTCTACTCGCCTATCATAGGGCACAACTGTCAACTTCATTTTTTCCCCTTCTAATCTCTTATAATAAAATATCATGTCTTTAGATGATACTTCATTTATAGGCTATCATAATGATTTTTTAAAGTGATTTTAAGAAAAGGAGATATGTTAGATGTTACACAGTATTTTTTAGTATTTTCAAATGTCAGAAGGAGTAAAAGAAGGAAGGAAGCGGATCCAGCCTCTTATGGGTGGCTGTCCAGTGGGCCCTGGATGTTCATTTCATGACTGCTACGTGCTGCGTGCTGTGCACTTTTCATTGTCATGGGAGAGAATGTTAGGAAAACTATCCCCACAAGAAAACAGCTTTTCTTGGCAAGTGAAATATGACTTAAGGAGCCAGAACTGGAGACATACGGTACTATGAATGAGAGCTGTGTTACTTCATTGGATCTGAGTCCAGGCGCTATTTACACTGCAGCATATTCAGCACCAGATTGTTAAATCTTAATACTGAAACAGTGCATCATTTTAATATTTTTGTTCTGTTTATTCCCTGTTTTCAAGCATTATGTCAAGCATTGCGCATTCATTTATTTCATCTTGGACAGGACGTGCCCTGACCAGAAAGTTCATTTCCTATTATTGGAACATCCCCCGATAGCTGTAAACCATCATTTTGTGAAGCTTTTAAAAGGTCACTTGGGTATACAGGTGTTTTCCCTCTTTGAGGATAAAAAATGTTTTTTGAAAGAACAGTATAGTTGGACTCACCTGTATTGTCAAAAATAAAAATGCTGTTTCTCTTCTGTCACTAAAACATAGCTGTTTTTTGTGTGTGACAGTTTCTGACATCCTGGAGACCGTTAGATTTTTCATAGCATGCGAAAAACTTGTGTTGCTCTGTTGTTTGTGAAATGGATTCCTCTTTATTTTTTTCATCAATGTTATGTATGCCCTATGCACCAGATCAGACGGGTCCATCTGAGGAATAATTTAGCATTTTCACCACATGTTGCTGAAGTTGTCCCATGAATCTTCCTATAACAAGGGTGTTCCTAAAATCATGCTCTACGCAGCCCGGGTTTGACCAGGATTTTCATTCTTTCTCCATTGTTACACGTGTTTACCGTATGCAGCAGGAAATCCACAGGGAAAGGGGACCATGGTCCCTCTAAAAAGAGCTGAGGAATTAAAATAAAAAAAAGAAAAAGGAAGCTGAAGGGATCTTTGCTATTTCTGATCTGTGGTCAATCATTGTGCTATTGGAAAACAAGCCTCTGCCTGGCGAGACGCGGATCTGGAAGTGAACTCTAACTGCTCCATCAGCTCCCAGTGCCGTTCGCACGGGGAATCACACCACAAGCAGGATGTGACTGTGTATGTGCTGAGCCCACACACAGGAATCTTCTTGTACAATTCAAAACCGAATCTTATATTTACTTAAGGCTTCCTTTTTTTATTTTTTATTTTTTTTGTCTATGAAATCAGCAGTCCGGTATATTTAGCATCAGTCTTAAGTTAGAATGTAAAACAAGACTTTGGGGGAAGGAAGTAACCGTATGGTTTTCTAAGTAATTTAAGAAACAGGAAAACATAAAAGAACTGATTGTCCATGATGAAGCCTCATCCTTTCCTTCTCATCTTCCTGTATAGTTAACTCACTCAATGGTCACCCAGAAAGAAATAGGTTGTTGCACTGGGTCGTAAAATATCACTGAGTGGGCCTTGAGTGTTGACTATTGAATGACCTTCTTAACATTGAACAAACAGTGGGAAGGTTTAATAAATGGCAGGTATGTGTTTATTGTATTTTTCTTCTCTGTGCAGGAATAATCAAGCTGGGGAGGTGGAACCCTCTCCCCCTCAGTTATGTGACAGATGCACCTGATGCGACAGTGGCCGACATGCTGCAAGATGTCTATCATGTTGTGACGTTGAAAATCCAGTTACAAAGGTGGGTGTCCCTGAGCATCTGCCCTTCCTTACTCTCGGAGCTGCTCTGTTGATCGTGGAGTCACCACAGAGATCAGCATGTCCCATCTTTGTTAATTTCTAGACATTGGATGAAATGAAAAAAGGCGAGAGAGGAGGGAAGGAGGGGCACTTCACCGGCATCTTTATAGTCCGCATTCCAACTGTTTTATGTTTTGTTTTCAGAAGCAGTGAAGTGGTAACCTAGGGGAAGCCTGATAAATCATTAAAAATCTGCAGCCCTTGAAGGGGAACTTTCCACAGCCCCTAATTTAATGGGTCCTCTGGTTAAATGCTTAGCACGTAGTATTTGAAGAATAAACACCTCTGTCGTTTCAGGTTTGTGTTGTGAGGGGTGAGTTTTGTGCTTGTGTAGCAGGCTTACCAAGAAGGTGCTAGCACTGGACATCTTTTTCTTCCCTCTCTGGTGGCCCACAGAGATTCTGGGAATGCTTTCTTTCCTTTTTTTTCCCCAGATACAGCATCCAGAGCAAATTATGCCCTAAAGAATTTAGAGGTTCTCTGTAGAGTCTTGTATGTGAAGAGCCTGCAAGTCATGTGATATAAGGGAAGTTATCCTTTAGGGTAAAGGTTTCAATTCGCCCCTTTTGGAGAGTTTGTACTTTAATAGGAACCCAACATTCCCATCCTTGTCTAGGAATGCTTTAGTGTCTTCTCTTAAAAGTTATATTTTGGTTAGGAAAGTAGCATCTCTGAATTGTTCTATGAGGGTGAAGGGTGGGCCTTCAAGCTTCAAATCTGACGGACTATTCGTTTACGTTTAACCTTAGGAATGTCCAATAATTAAATTGGTATTATGGAAGTTTATAGTCACACTACATGCCATTTCTATCAGCAGGTTTGAGAAATCTTATTTTAAAAAATCAGCATTTCTTTGTATCTGAAATGACTCTTTTTTTCAGGCTAATGTGATAACCAACATAAGGAGACAGCAATGGGCTCTATCAAGGTCCTGGAGAAGCAGTTCTGCTCCCCTCCCTCATTCACGGCCTCCTTAGGCCCATTCTTGAGCGGTCCTGACACTGGCGCAAGACCAGGGAGTGGCGGTGGCATTGAGGCCGTTTAGTGAGGTTTGCATGGCCATGTCGTTCATTCTTGCTCTGTTTTCCAGTTGTTCGAAGTTGGAAGACTTGCCTGCGGAGCAGTGGAACCATGCCACAGTCCGCAATGCCTTAAAGGAACTACTCAAAGAGATGAACCAGAGCACATTAGCCAAAGAATGCCCTCTCTCCCAGGTCAGTATTCTGGGGTTCTGGGAGATGTGGAAAGCCACTGGTGGCCCATCTAGTAGGAGGGACACCACTGCTTAGACAGCTGTCGTCTCTGTCTTTTATTTATAGTCACACCACGTTTTAGGTGGGAAAAACGTGGAGATTGTGGTGCTTTTTATTGTAGAAGTTATCATTTATTGAGAGTTTTGATGTAATGGGAGTATATTAAAATGTTTTACATTCACAATCTTTAACGTCTCACATATATCAAAAGAGGTGGGTATCAGTGTCTCCGTTTTATAGATCAAGAAATCAAGGCTCAGAGAAATACTTTACTTGCTGCAGCTTACTCTGTTGGCTAAGTGGCCAGTTGAGACCCTAATCCACACCTCCCCTCCCAAAGCTCTGGCTCCAGATCGTTGCTTTACTTGGTCAATGACATGAGTGAGCCATGCAAAGCTTATCTTAATTTATTCACATTTCTTTATTGAGCCTTTTCTCTGTCTAGTAGAAAGGGATGATCTTTAGGTCATACACATTTGTGGAGATTTTATAGTGAATTCTCCATGTGAGAATGCATCATGAGAAAAAGTAATTTTCCATTTTTAGTGAACTGATCATAAACTAAAGAGATTGAGAGGATCAAAGGAAGGACAGCAGAAGAAAGGGCTTCTTTTCCATTTGCGTCACGAGTGATGGCCCCACTTTTTCTAATGCTGAGATGATGTTTTGGTGGCTATGGGCAGTGGCTTAGGACTGCTGTGAAATGAAGTCAAGTTGACATTATTTAAAGCCATAACTGGAAATCCATTTCCTGGCATGAGTTGCAACACTTGATTTAAGACAATAGACTACATGTCTATGAAGTTCAAGGGAAGGTGGCAAGAACCATAGAGACTTGATGCACCCTGAGTTGTGTTCTAGAATAATGGGTCTTCGGGGGAAGCAGGAAGCCTAATGTTTAAGAACATGCATTCTGGAATCACTTAGATCTGGATTCGTGTCCTGGCTTACAAGCCTCTATGACCTCACCTTTATGAGCCTATTTCTTTGTAAGAAAACCAGGATAGTAATAGTTCTGTCATAAATGAGGAGTAAATGAGATAAATCACATAAATTCTTGGCTTGGTGCCTGGCATGCAATGATGCTCCATAGACAGTATCAGCTATTATTATTGAGACATGATATTGTTGGTGGGCACTGAATAATTTTTATGTGTGTCTTAAGGAGTGTTTTGGAACATGCATCCTCTGAAGCAAAGCATGCTGTTAATATTTTTCCTTCCAAAAAAAATCAAGGAGGCATGCTGCTGAGTAGTTGGCAGCTAGATAGAAAGGGGCAGTGGTAGTTCTTGACCATCACTTATGTGCCTGTTCTTGTGCTTACACCTTTCATGCAGGCCATTTCAATACCTGCATATAGGTACAAATGTAGGGGCTAAAGCTTGTTGCTAGAATTTTAATTTACTTCATTGTGGTTACTTATGAAGTTAAAAGAATAAATATTTTGAATTATTCTAATCATATGCAGGGACTGGATAAAGAACAATTTTGGAGGGGCTGGCCCGGTGCTGCAGTAGTTAAGTTTGCATGTTCCGCTTCAGTGGCCCAGGGTTTGCCAGTTCGGATCCTGGGTGTGGACATGGCACCACTTGGCAAGCCATGCTGTGGTAGGCGTCCCACATATAAAGTAGAGGAAGATGGGCACGGATGTTAGCTCAGGGCCAGTCTTCCTCAGCAAAAAGAGGAGGATTGGCAGCAGTTAGCTCAGGGCTAATCTTCCTCAAAAAAAAAAAAGAAAAGAAAAGAACAATTTTGGAAAAAATTTTAATCATTTGTCCTGAATTTCACTGTTAGTCACAATTAACTATCTCTTGGATTCACATGGAAGTCAAAATGGGCTTTGCCTGGAGGGCACAAGCTCCTAACTTAATATCACCAGTTCAGAATTTTATCTAGGGTTTTTAAGGCCTATGGGAATTTGGTCAAAACTGATCTATTGTGATTCTCAAGTTTGGTAATAACTGTAAAATGTGATGAGAGACACATGAGGAGAGAGAACCCCATCGTGAGCTGAGGGCCCAGAGCTCTAAGCTCAGTTCTTTTCTGTTGCGTGTGTGATTCTGGGGCAGGTCCGTCTACTCCCAGCATCTCATTAAACTCATCTATAAACTGGGCATGATTGCATCTACACACTTCACTTAATTTGCAGAGTTGTCTTGAGGTTCACGTGAGATCATTTTTATCCCTACCTTAAAAACCCCCCTTTCCCCCCTTTTTCTAGTCTCATTGCTTTCCCACCTCATTGCCCAACCTAAAAAGTTCTTTCTCGTCCCTCTTACGTTTGATCCTATGGATACTACAGCTTCGATATCTGAAATCTTCCTCCTTTGTGGCATTGCCTTGCTCAGACTTACATCACCTCTCATCTGAAATATTGTAAGTCGTCATGTGTCACAACCTTTCTCCTGCCACCTGCTTCTCCAACACTGATACTGTGCTGTTTCCTGTCTCCAAGCCTCCATGACCCCCTGCCCAGCCTGTAGCAAGTACCGAGGGCACAGCAGAGCCAGTGAGAGGCGTCAAGATGACATGTCCAGCCTGATTTCCCACCAGAGCCCCTTCCTCCCTCTACCTGCACCCACTCTGTGCTCCAGACACACGGAATTACTTATTTTGGAACATTTGCCACGGCTCATACTTCACCAAAATATTCCCGACGGTGGGAGAAACAGAACTAGTCCCCTTGTATCCTTTGCATTACAAGGCTAACAAAACAACTTCTTGTGTTTTTTAAAAAATTTGTGCAAAGTTTATATTCTACTCCATATACCTGTGTTTTTGATATTTTTTAAAGTGCCATAAAAATCACTTTACTGGTTAAATTATTACCTTGCTTCTGTCCATGTGAGATTGGCCCTCCAGGGAGATGTACTGTGTTAATCTCTGGCTTTGGAAGCCCCGCACACAATGCTGGTGACCCTGGAGTCCTTCAGTTTGATGCTTGCTTTTGCATACGTGATTTCTCCTGACTAGCATGTGCTGCTCTTTTCTACTTGATAAAAATCATCTTTCAAATTCCAGCTGGAAAGTCACAGCTGGTGAAGTACCCCGAGCTCCTGGGTGGAGCAGTTGCTGCTTCTGCTCTTAGTAGCCGTTTGTACACACCCCTGTCACAGCACTTCTCACAGCCTGTTGTCAGTGTTATCCAAGTTCCCATGGCTGATGGACTGCCCACAATAGCCAAAGCCATCTCTTGTTTATCTTCGTGTTCTTGGCGTTCAGCACAATGTATGTCTTGCACGTAGTTGTTATTCTAGTGCAGGAGTTCTCAACTTTGGCCCTATTGTCCTTTAGGGCTGGATAATTCTTTGTGGTAGGAGGCTGTCCTGTGTATGGTGGGATGTCTAGCAGTATCCCTGGCCTCTACCCCCTAGATGCTGGTAGCATGCCACCATCCCCCCTCCCCCACAGTTTTGACAGCCAAAATGTCTCCAGACATTGCCAAATGTCCTATGAGGGGAGTAAAACCCATCTTGGTGGAAAACCACTGCTCTAATGTGTTTTATAAATTAAATATAAATTTTTTTTTAGAAAGTCCTGTAAAATTTTATCATTTGTGCAGTGTTCTTGGAAGCTCTAAAATATTTTCCACTAGGAAGTGAATACAGTAATTTGGTGGTTGACACCCGGTACCTTTTCAAACAGGAGCTCAGTTCTGTTCCTTACATTTGGGGTGATTTGATTTAGGCTTTTGGTATGCTGTGTGATTACAGAAAATCTTACTGGAGTAGTCCTTCTCAGCCAGCATGGACATGTAATGGGGGCTCCAGCATTAATCCGACAGTTATTAACCATAAACATTCCAGATTATTCACTTATTGCATAGCTAGATTGCATTTCAATGTGGAGGAAAGCTCACCCATTTTGTTGGTGGTTGTCAGAGAGCAGGTGCATCCGTTTTTTTTAAGTTCAACCTATGTAATGTGAAAAAGAGTACATTTTTATTCTAAGAAGGTGAAGCAGTAATTCAAACATGTATTCCACCAGCATTACTGGAGTCCCGATTGAGAGTCAGGTCCTTTATGGTGGGCTGGGGAGAGAGTGGTGAAGATGAGAGAGGGATTACGCTTTGAATTTAGGAGGAAGGGAGTGAAGCACCTAATACTACTACTTCAAAGGAGAAAGGTAGGTTATTGGGTTATTTATAATAGTCTCAGTTCATGAGTAAAAGATACCTGTTTTTGAAATAATTCCTCCTTATTGCCCCTAAACCAAACCATATTAGGTATTTCCTCATTCAAGTTTGGCAATTGCATAAAGGAATGATTCAGTGGCTAGTATATATTTTCCTGAAGATCCCAGTGGTCCACAGTTCAAAAGAGCAGCCTTGAAGGCAGAAGAAAAGAGTGGGAAAGTCCATAAGAGGGCAACAATTGTAGGCTGAGGCATATATATTTAAAGGGAGGGAAGTCATGATTTAGCTATTCTCTTGACTGGCCAGATGTTTAGAAAGTACAGGTTGTGTTTGTGTCTCTGTGTGTTTATTTTTGATTTCACCTTTCAAAATGTGTTTAACTGTTGAGACTCTCTTCCTTTTCCTCTGATGTTCCCCTGAGTCACCACTTCCAGCATCTTCCTTTGCCACATAGTCTGTCCCTGAAGCATCTTACTTTATCATACCTTAGGCACAGGTATCCCTTATTCAATGGTCTTTTCCAACTGTTCCAATATGAAAACATTATGAACACATCTTTTTGTGTCTTACCGTTTTTTACTTGAGGACGAAACCGCAGGTCCTCAGGGTTTTGATCCATTAAAATAAGTAAAGCTAACAGTTTCTGCCTTATCTGCCTCATAGGTTGTGATGATGAGCACATGGAATGATTAAAGAGATAGTCTTGTTCACTGAAAATGGCAATGAAAGAACAAGTAGTTTGCAAATGCGTGCACCTGCCATTGTCCCCCTGCGCCGCCCCCAATGTGTTCTCTCAAACTGTAGACATGTTTAAAAAATTTTTGTGTGTGGTAAAAATACATAACATGAAATTAATCATTTTAACCATTTTAAAGCTTACAATTCAGTGGCATTAATTGCATTCACAATGTGTGTAACCCTCACCCCTATTGATTTCTAAAACTTCTTCATCACCCCAAACCGAAAGTCTGTTAACCATTAAGCAGTAATTCCCCCACCCCAACCCCTGGTAACCTCTCTTCTATTTTCTGTCTCTGTGAATTTGCTTATTCTAGATATCTCATAAAGTAGAATCATAGAATATTTGTCCTTTTGTGCTGGCTTATTTCACTTAGCACATAGATATGTTTTTAAAGCAGCTCTGTCCTATGCCCCTGGTTGAGGTTTTGTTTGCCAAATATTTGAGGAACAAAATGACAGAACTTGCTGAACCTTGAAAATGTTACTAGATTTCCAGTATGATGGTGATATAGTGTTTATACAACTTTTGAAAGATGTAAACTGTAGGATAGTTATTTCTGTCATCCTAAGGAAGCCTTGCCCATTTGGGGATCAGTAAAGAACTAACTTAAGTGTACAATATGCCAAAATAATTGGGCGGTGAAATCAAGCCTCCAGTTGGGTCATTAGAGAAACACGAATTGATTGTGTGCTCATCTGCAGACAAGTGGCTGATAACTGCATGGGCCAGCGTTGTGTTAACCAGTTGCCAGCTGTCCATTTGGTTTAATCTTAAATTTACGTATGTAGTGGGGATGCATCCTGTTTCGTGTTAACCAGTTGCCAACAGTTCCTTTCAGTTATTTTCACATGAGGTTGTTTTAGTTTGAGGTCCAGCCTCGTGAACTCATGTTGAAGGAGGCTCACGAGTGACAGCTTAAAAAGAATTCCTAACCTAGTAATGGAGATAATCACATCAAATGATCACGTGGAGGGGAGAGAGCTGATATTTGTTGCCTTCACATCTTGTGCT
Source organism: Equus quagga (assembly GCF_021613505.1). Lineage (NCBI taxonomy): Eukaryota > Metazoa > Chordata > Mammalia > Perissodactyla > Equidae > Equus > Equus quagga. Next base: position 134,728,644 of record NC_060270.1, on the reverse strand, counting down.
AGGCCTTTTACAAATCATCCCTCCGAATCCTTGCAGCCCTCTGAGACAGGTATCAAGATCCCAATTTCACAGAAGAAGGTCCCACCGTCAGATAAGCCATTCAGTGACTACTTGGGAGAGAAGCTCTCAATGCAGTCGTTTCATACTCCAAAGCCCAGAGGAAGGGTTTCTTTCAACTGAAATGGCAAAAGTTTTCAATTCTGATAGCATAGCTCAGAAAGGGATGGGAGAAGGCTGCCAAATGACATTAAGTGAATTTTCCGTGACAAATTCCTCCAAATCAGCTTTTTCCCTTTACTAAATACTTAATTGAAGTATCATTATACTCATGTTTATTATGTTTTTTAGTATATCACAAAGCAGAATGAAAAGGTTGAAAACAAGCAAAGAATGCATGTATTATTCATAGCCTGCGTCGCGCTGTCTCCTCCATGTTAACGTGGAAAGGGAGGCACAAGACACCAACTCCCCCTGACTCTCACGCCAACTCCCCCCAACTCTGGCAGTCTTCCTGCTTAGACAGGGCTTTCTCACTGACGGAACGTGTAACTGTTCACTTTGGATTAAAGTGTTCTTTTGTGTAGCCAGTGTATTGTGTATCTGCAGCTTAGCTACTCTTCGTATAACGTTGCTGTTCAAACAAATAAATCTCACTAAGCCAAGGGGAATGCTGTGAAGGATATCCAATTATTTTATCTTTCTTTTTAGGGGGAGGAAAAGGGGATGCTCGGATCTTTGTCTTTCCAAATGTATTGTGCAAATCATCTTAACCTGTGTTTATTGCTTTGCTTTTCCTATTAAGTTTTAAATTGCCTTTAGGTTCCTTAGTTTTCTCTGATTCTAAACTCCTTAATTAACTCATATAAGGGGCCTGAGGTCACAACATTGTTTTATTTTTTGTCACTTTGCTTCTTGCTTTGTCTAAAGAATTGGTTGCAGAATCTGCTATTGAGCTGGTGCTAGCAGTGGAGGTGGTGGTGAATATTTCCTTCCTTTCGTTAATGAGTTTCCCTTCTTCAGAGACCCGTGAAATAGTGCGGCCCGGTAGTGGTGTCTTTGAGATGCGTCCCACTGCGATTTGACTTAGGACAAGATACTTCTTCATTCTGAGCTTCTGGGCCCTCAGTTTGGAAAATGGAACCCTACTTATAATCACAACTGACATCTATTCTCTGGGCTAGTGAAAAATAAACAAGTGAGTTTAAAATTTGTCTCAGAAAGAGAAAAGAAAATTTATTTTTACATAAGGCAATCTATTCAGCTATAGTAAGTATTACTAATGGTGTTATAATGTTCTCTTTCTGTGTGGCTTAGGGCAAATTCCAATCAGCTAGTAAACTCTGGAGTAACTCATTCTGATGTATTTTAATTCCTCAACTAACTTACTAAAAAAAAATAATTTTCAAAGATAAGTAGAAAACTATGTGTCAGAGTGACTGAAGACGAGGAAACCTAGATTTTATCCCCCATCTAAAATCTTCATATTTAAAATTTCACAATTGATTACAAAGAGGTCTGAAACTTTCAAAAAGTTTCTGTAGTTGGGAAGCCGTTAAATCTTTGTATTTATTTTAATACGTAATATTTTTCATAAAATAGCTTTGCTTACAGTCACTGTCCGTGTCGTCTTTCTGGCTGTGACTGAGAGTCTAAAGGGGCTGCCTCAACTGCCCATTGTGTGTACCCTCCTCCTTTCTTTCTCACAACCCAGCACTGTGAGAAGTGGAGCATGCTTAGCAAATGCAAAGTCATTTTAATGTAGCCTGAATGTCCCTTTGTTTAAGTGTCAAAAATAACAATACACATATCTTTTGGGTTATTTGTATCAGTATTGCTTTATATTAACATGGATTCCCAGGAGTTGGTTGCATTCTGGGTTGAAAAAGTAGACTCAGATCTTGTTCATTTATCAAAAAAGGTGTGTGGATCCAAAAAGTCCAATTGTATGGTTGCTCTGGAATTATTAGAAAACATATAAGACAACTGTAAACTACAGAATTGTATACATGTTTTAAAAAGCAGTAAATGGAAATGAGATATTTTTAGCAGGGTGGTAGGTGGAAGAGATTTTAATCATTACTCCTCCCATTTTGCAGCAACTATATCTCATCAGGTCTAAGATGCTATTGATTGTAAAATGCATCCCAATTTCAGTGACTTTAAAGTATTTTAAAAATGTGGCCATAGAAAGGATGAAATGTGTTAAATGCAGATTCTCTGTGTCCCAGGACCTCTGGAGAACATTGTTCCATGTAGAGTAAAAGTCAGCATGTGCTGGGTCTGTGTTAGCCTCATTCAGTTTTGTTTATAATGTATTGTTTTGATTTTTTAAAAATAAATTGACACTAACATTAAGATGACCTTGCACTATGTGTCAAGAATATTCTAGTGAGGCCTAGTGGTTCAGACTTAGGCTATCAGAATGTAATGGTCTAATTTAGGGTTAGAGAATGTTCATGCTTGAAACTGGAATAATGAGACATCACATAACCTTTCATCTAAAATATCCCCAAAATGTACCTCTTCTGTTGTTAAAGCTCTATGAGGATGAATTATAAAAAGTCTTACCAGTAAAAGTATTTTGAGTGTCAACTAGGTGTAAAGACCTACAGGGAATTAATGAATAAAATGTGCCACAAACTCAAAGAAATTTTTCTGGTGACTAAAGATTCTTATTATCTAGGAAACTGCCTCCAATTGCTACCCAATTCCTTTGCTCAGTTTATAGCTTAAATCTATTTACTTTTTGTTCTGTTATCAGTAGAGATGAAAACTAGTTTATGATAATCTGAGGAAGAGAACAAATCTGATTGCATCTCTGGGTAGCCAACTCCTCCTTTTTAGATGAGTTGTGTGAACCTGACTCTAGTATAGGATCTGATGATGGAGCCAGTGGAAGCTCAGATATTATTTCCTTGCCATGCAGATTAATACTGGCCTTGTGCTGTGTCAGTGAATATGCATCTGGAGCAGAGACAATAGGGAGGCGGAGGAGTGAGGAAAAGGTGGACTATCTGTCGTCAGAGTGATACGGGTCTGTGGCCTGGTCTTATGAGCCAGGAAGAGTTGAGGGACACCTGCAGACAGTGCTTGAGATACTTTCCATTGCCATCTGCTTTTGACCACTTTGCAATGGAAGGTTTAGGTCTGACTCCTGCTATGGCTGTGTAGCCTGTGCCTTTCCATGGGGTAACATTCATACAAACAACATAGAGCGATGACAAGTACATTTGCGATTATTCACATACACCAGTATGGCTGGTGTATCTATTATTAGGCTTCTTTCATGCTAAATTTTTCATTATTATGACATTTCAGTTTGGCATTTTTAGATTTCATTGCTGTCCCTTTTCATCTGTTATATTTCAGTGACTCAGATATCCCACATCAGAACTGTGTTAGACATGAGGGAGAAGAAAAACAAAGGAAACAGACACAGTCACTGTCCTCAAGGGTCTCACAGACTAGGACAGAGAGGAAAGCTCAGCCCAGAGAGGGAACTAGCCCAGCTAGCCAAGAGACTTCTTTACTCCTTTGTTAATAACACGCAAAGCAGAACCCTGCCTCAGGAAGGTGAAGATTCCGTTGACCCTCTAAGGTAGCAGGCAAGGCTCTGAAAGTTTTCTGAGATGCTCAGGTGATGCTGGCTCATTGTGTTCCCAGGGCTGTGTTTAGATCCTCAGATTGAAAGAGTTCACCTTATTATCTCCCCTTAGAGAACAGAATTGTAATTTAGAGATCAGCAAGTGGGGGAGGATAGCCATCTGCTACGTAGAAAGGGCCAAAGAGGTTTCTGTGAATTGAATTAGGATCCCCCTCCCCCACTAGTACTGCATGGTGATTAAAAGAGCTGGGGTCTATGGGCTCACAGAAGGAACTGTTTTAAATGGGAGTCTATGCAGGCCTGTCTGTTGGCAGTTAACCTCCTGGTAAATAAGTTGCCATTGCTTTGATTTATTGTTATCCTTTTTATCTCAACTCCTTTGCAGAAATGCCATTGGAAGTTCTAAGATTTTGTTCAGCTGCTCCGTATCTGGGGATACCTTTTTTTAAGAAAGATGAGATTGTAAGGCAGGATATAAAACCTCATGTAGGTCGTTTGGATCTCTTGAGTTGTTTATGTCCATTTGTTTTTAGACAGACTTTGCAGAAGTTAAATCTGTGTATAAATTTATGTGACTGAATGTGTCAATTCAGGTATAAGTTAACATCTGTCACAAATGTTCGTCCAAATATGCCGTAGTGACTGAAAACATATTTCTGTAGGCAATATAATTCAAGGTATGCCATTATAATTTTAATTTTTCAGTGGTAAGTCAGGTCACGCTCCCCTTTTCTTTCCTTTTAACCCCAATTACCAACAAATCAACTAAGGGGTTGAGCTGAGGAAGGAGAGGAAGACGAAGAGCAAGAGGGACTCATGTACTTAAGCACTCAGAAAGTTTTAGCTTTGATTCATTTTTGGTTGAAACACAGTATAAGTGTTATGTTTAGTTTCCCCTGCTCTGAAATAGCACTGTTAATTTTTTCATTTGGTGAATTTTCACACAAGTGCTAATCACACGTTTCTATAAATTATATTAATTTAACTTATTTCCCTAAATGTTGTTCTGCAGTGTGTAGCACGGATGTTCTCAGATTCTTGGCTGTGTAAGCTTATTGCAGTTGGAAGCGGAACAGAAACATCTGAAAGGCGTTATTTGCATTACGGATGCTGGAGCATCTGATCTCACCTCTTGCTCTGGTTCCTAAATCACTACTGTTCTTTCCCTTTGCATTTAATCTGTGTGTCCTGTCCCCTCCATCTTTGGCATTTTCCCAGGGTTGGTTTTCGGAGAAAGCACTGTCATCAAACAAGTGGAAATTAAAGGGATAGTGAATTTAGATACTCGTGTGGTGTTGACTAGTTTAGCTTACAGGAGGGTGACCACTTCAAATTGAAAAGACAGAGGAGGTTGGTGTGGGCTATAATGTGCCCTGTCTTGTCCCTAAAAAGGAGTACGCATATTTATGAACACTAACTGGTTTTTCTCTCTTTTCAGAGTATGATTTCATCCATTGTAAATAGCACATATTATGCCAACGTGTCAGCAACCAAGTGCCAGGAGTTTGGGCGATGGTATAAGAAGTACAAGAAGATTAAAGGTAAATGGACTTGTTTGTTTTTAAAGCCTATTTTCAGTTTCTTAGATCAATGAGTTGTTGATTCTTTGGAATTTATGTTAATTTGAGTTATAATTTTTAATAAAGTTGTGTATAATTTTTGCAAAGGTAAGATTCTTATTATTTCCATCAAGAGATCCAGATTGGCTCCCTTAAAGCAAAGGTGGTATCAGAACTAAAAGTAAAATTCATAGCCTAATATATGAAGTTTATAGTTTTCACAAGAGATGGCTGTGAAGGCCAAGATTTTTGGAAATATCTTGAAATGGTTTATTTTAGATAGGCTTGTCTATCTATCTATTTATTTATTTATTTTTGAGGAAGATTAGCCCTGAGCTAACTGCTGCCAATCCTCCTTTCACTGAGGAAGACTGGCCCTGAGCTAACATCCGTGCCCATCTTCCTCCACTTTATACATGAGATACACTTTATACACTTTACACTTTATACATGTATACACTTTATACAAGCCTGCCACAGCATGGCTTGCCAAGCGGTGCCATGTCTGCACCCAGGATCCGAACCGGCGAACCCCGGCTGCTGAAGCAGAACATGCGCACTTAACTGCCGCACCACCGGGCCAGCCCGGGCTTGTCTATTTAAAAAGCTCAATCAATAAACCATATATTAATGGAAATTTAAAAGCAGTCATTGTAGGTTAAATCAGCATTTACAGTTTAAGTACCAATTAACAAGTGGAATGACTGTTTTGGTATCAGGAAATCTTTGGTCAGAAATGGAGTTTTGATGTGTTTGTTTGGAGACAATTCCAGAGCAGTGGTTGAACCAAAGTGAGCCTGCTGTCAGGTGGGACTTGTGTTCAAGTCTTTGTCTTCCATTAACTGGCTGTATGAGCTTGAAAAAATTATTTGACTTCATCAAAACTAGATCTCCTCATTGGAAAATTGGAAATAAGAAAAGTGTCTAAATCACTGGCTAGCTGTGAGGACTAAATAAGTCAATATTGGCACAAAGTAACCTCTTAATAAACACTCCTATGATTCATAATAATTAATAGTAGTGGTAGTAGTACCAGCAGTAGTGTATTAAATATGGAGTTACGTCTGGTCCTGAAAATACAGTTCTCTTATATAATAAATGCATGCTATTTAGACCATCCGGCCCTCTAAACGTATCAGTGATATTTTGCCTTTGCAAATTTGTCAATATTGGAAACATTCTTTTGTTCTCACCCCAATGCAAATGCTGTTCAATTAAAATGCTACTAGTCCCTGAGGGAATTTGGGATATTTCTTGCACCATAATAGGTTGATGTTCTAGGGTCCTTCCAGTCCATATTTTGCATGATTATGACATCATCCATCATGCTTTATTATAGGTATTCATAGCCTTGCTGACAGTTCATTGCCCCCATCTGAGGTTCAAATGACAGTTTATGGTGGGTAGGTAAAGGTAGAGGATGAATTTGTTTTACTCTCTGCAGGTTTCCTCTGGGGAGACAGAGTGTTGAAGAAATGCTAGTTGGCTGTTGAGTATTTCAGAGCTTGTTTACAAGGTTACTTTTTGAGGAAACGAGCTTTACATGTATTCACAGCACATTTCTGATTACAAAGGAACGAGAGCATTTTATGCTAAATATACCAGTTGTAAGGAAAGTCAAGATGTTGAACTATCCAGGAGAAATTAAGTGCACTGAAAAATGAATTAAGATACATTTCTTTTCAGTGTATTCTAAAATTCTTAGGGCCCTTTAGATTCTGGTTTGAGCACTTGCTTTAGGATATTATTAATATTAATTATTGTACAGGATAAGATGAAGGACTCCTCATTATAAGACATAATGGTGTAGTTCAGAAGAGTTTCTTTTCTCTAAGCGTTGCTTCCAAGAATTTTTTTTTTTTTAAATAAAATTGTCAAAGTGCTTGAACATATCCTCTTTGGCTAAAAATCAAAAGAATTACGCAGCTTCAAGGTCATTTCTTAGATCCCATTTACTTTCTGTTATAAGAGAAAGGAAGAGAGCGTCCTCTTTTAATAGGCTGAAGTATAATTCCACATTCAGAAAGACTGGAAACCCTTCACTCTAGTGTTTTCAGAATTGCCACTACAGAATCCGTGCGTGTGTGTGTGTATCTGTTCACACGCATGTTAATAATTATATCTTCTACTTTTCTCCTTTCTTTCTTAGAGATGCAATTCTTCAAGTTCTATTTTTTTTTCCGCGATAGTAAATGCACAGTTAAATCTTTAAGTGCTGTAAAAGCAGACTGAGACCTTGATTTCAATCAGGAGGTCAAGGATCCACACCTGAAGAGGCTGCCAGACACTGTGTACACATGCTATTCAAAGAGATGGAGCTAGTCATCGCTGTTGAAAAGTGTATGTGTGCGTGTGTGTGTGTCAGTAGGAGGAGAAAAGGGAAGGTTAAGGTATGTGTGAAGTAAACACAAGCTGCCGTAAAACAGTTCAAGTGGTGTTGATTCATCAACCAAGGGAGTGGGAGGAAAAACAAAGAATTCCTGACAGGTATAATGGTGCACAGAAAATAAACACCCAGAGAAGTGCGTTTCATTAACTTTCGACCCTCGGAGAAAAGGAAGTATTGGACCTACACAGGCACATTTCCTTTGATAGGAGCTTCATGCTATGAATAGATGTCGCTGTGGGAGTTCCTGTCTGTCGGAATCCATTTCTCATGAGAAAGGAATGATTTTGTTTGTAAAATTCCTGTTTTGTCTATCCATTTTCAAAATGAGAAAAAGAAGTGATGAATTTCAAATCTGGAAATTAGTAGCAGCAAAACCAGAATTCTACCTTAGGATCTTCCTGAGAGCCCAGCAGTCAGAGCTGCATGGCCGTCCTTACCTCCCTCCACCTCCTCCTGCCCCGCCTCCACCCCAAAGTCTCCAATTTACGGGTACCATGGCTGGTATTCAGGATGGAAGACAATCTCAAGCTAACTGACTGATGTCCCAAACTAAATGCAGCCTGCGTTGTTAAATATGTTTCCTATTATCTGCTAATGTCTGTTTTAATAAAACAGTGGGAACTAAATGGTTGCTTCTTAATCAAAACCATGATTTCCTAAACATAAGCTATGTGATTCTGTTACAAATTGCCACATATAGATCTCCTAGGTCAAATTTTTTTTTCTCTTCTCATAGAAATAAATAAACAGTAAAATAATTATATACTCTGAAAGATCAAAGTAAATATGTCTAAAACCTGGCAAAAATAAAAGTCTACTGGGAGATTTAAAAAAAAGATCAGATTGCAAATTCTATAGTTAATGCTTAAATAAATATGAGAAAAATGAACAATCAATAATTTGATATCATTTAAAACAGATGTAAAAACTATATACAAATGGAATTGTCTACGTTTTGAAATAAACATTTTAATGTAGATTTTTTGAATTTGTTGTTAGGATAGCTAAACTATTTACACTTATTCTTTAAAAAGTCCTAAGTTGGTTTGGCTTAGCATGTTAACTTTTTTCCCCTGGTGATCACAGGAAAGCACAGTCTGTTTACCTTTTTCCTTTAATTTCAAAGACAATCATGGTTGACGCACACATATCTGAGTGAACATTAGTGTTAATTCAGGATAGATGGGGAGACAGAGGTTGGATAGCAGGTTAAAACCTGAGCCTGCTCCCCAGGAGCTCTGATATGGAAGGAAATGGAGTGGTGGCTGGGGTAGGTTGGTTTCTTCAGCATTTTTCATTGCTGTTCATCTCATACCGTAATTGCTTCTGGCCTAGATTTTACAATGTGGAGCTCCTAAGCTCCCAAGTATAAAAAGCGGACGTTTTGTGTAAAAACGAAAGAAAGAAGTGACCATATTAAAAGTTGTTTAATGTGTATGAGTTTTAATGTTGGACACAAGGATAATCCCAACAGACCTAGAAACGTTCGTGCTATTGCAAAATTATTTTCAAGAATTCTTGGGATTATGTGGGATTTACCCCATCACTTTTTCTTTCATAAATTCTGCACATCTTAATAAGACACTTATTTTTTTAACCTAACTCTTCTTTTGTATTAACTCTATTTAGACTTAAACTTGCCCCATCATTTTTCTGAAACTAAGTGGCAATTATGTATGCACTAGCACTAGGAATCATACTCTCTCTTCAGTCTACTTCTACGGGGGTCTTAAAAGAAGAAGAAAGAGCCTTAACAAGGAAGGGCTCATATATTTCAAATATTTCCTAATTGAAAATTAATAAGTCAAAAGAAAGTGACTTTATATCTGAAGTGTCTTTCATCTGGCACCAAAAGCAAAAAACTATCCTCTCTGGTCAGGTCAATCTCAAGTATTTAATATGTCACATGAATTAAAGGGTCATTGAAAGTTTATACAAATACTAATGAATATCATAAAGTTATTTGTGTCATAAAGTAATACCACTAGAATGAATGGACCTAAGCAAACCCCACATTTTGGCCAGAAAGCAAAATGATCCTCATCACTTTCCTTTTCTCAATCATTGCTCAAAAACCCCCTGATTGCTAGTCGTCTTAATTTTATTTGTTTATTTGAGTTTATTTTGCAAAATATTAAAAAGCTGGGAGAAATAAGAATTTTAAAAACCAGTGTTACTTCCCCAAGCCTGGTTTATTCTAGTAATCAGTATTTTATCTGACCCTGTCTGATCTAGTCTTGCAAGATCAAACGTCCGGGCCAGCAAGCAGACAGTAAACAAAGCCCGTGAAGAGTTTCAGTAAACACAAAGATTAGATGTTGAATGAAAATTAAACTCCTTGAACTAGTCCTCTGTACTAAAGTGGTTAAGTGGGTTGTGATTAAAAGAAATAAGTAATTATGATCATTATAGCTGAAATGATATAATGTTACCACATTTAAAGCACCTCTTGTACCCAAAATTGATTGTGTCATTTACAAAGTGGTGCCTCGGAGTTGAATAGAGAGAGAGATCAATGTTTCCCGACCTGGGCCCATCAGGCGGCCCTTGCGTAGCTGTGGTGCTATCGGTGGTCGGGACAACGCTTTCATCAACTGCCGGCACTGCTGCCTCTGCTGTTGTTTAACTCTGAGGAGGTAAGAGGAGGTTACTTTTGTCTACCTTGTCCTTCCGAGTCATGAAAGACGTTTGCTTTCAGCCTTGGAGCTGAATGAAGGTGCTTGGCGAGGAAGTTTGCCCTCTGCCTGTATTGTACCTTGCTTAAAGTAATACCAGCCTCAAATTCTTGAACTTGATGTAAATATTGGATTCATGGAAATAGAAACATTACTTCCACAACCAACCACTTTCCATCTTACTGGTTTTCCAACATTTGGGAGAGCTTTGTGCGTTTTCACGGTGACTGTCACTGATGTGTGTGCATTCATTGACCACCTTACTCGACCTGGCCTTCCCATCAGAAGCTTATTGGTGCTGTCGGCAACTGGAAGAATGGTGCGTGGGGAGTGAGCAATGCCTTGGACCCTAAACTCAGACATGGGCTCATTCCTTACTTGGATCTTAAGAAGCTCATTCTGGCTGTACTGGTAGCTGCTCCTTTAGCCTGAATGTGTTTATTCATAAATGTTTAAAGAAGGAAAAACAATCATTTGTCAACAATGTGGTTTGTAGATTAAAAGAAACAAACTTGCTATCTGCTTGTATTTATACGATTTATAAGCCATTTTAAATGCTTGTTAAAAAAGAATGGAAAAGGAAAAAGGATCTGCTTTCCTAACTCCTTCTTTTCCTCTGCCTCCATCCATCACATTTACTTATTATTTGAAAGAAGTGTAAGACACAGTTCCTGGTTCCAAAAAGCCTATGCTCTGTATGAAATAATTAATAATATAACATATATTTTGTCATTCAAATATAAATTTGAGCATCTACTTTTTATATCTGGCAGGATTCTAGGTGGGAGCCATTATATAGTCCCTCTTTGTGAGAAAATTACAGTCACAATTAAATAACTAATTGTAATTAAATAAATGTTTAGTCAATGCCTCTGTTACAGGCCATATTCAGTGCTAGAAGCAGCGAGAGACATCCAGACACACGTAAGATGTGGTTCCCACCTCTAGTTGTGTTGCCCTCAACCTAGCGAGGGAGGCAGCCCTGTAAGTATATTTGGCAAATATATAGCAGTGGCATAAACTATTGCAGTGGTAGCACAGAGAAAGATCCGTAAGTTCTACCTGTTGAGTGTCAGGTTTGCAGGGAGTAATTCGAGAAGACGTAGCACATGAGTTATGCCTTAACGAGAAGTAGAGTTTTGCAAGGAGAAAGAGAAAAAGAACATTTCAGGCAACTGCAAGTTCATGGGTATAGATGGAGAGGTGCAGAAGAGCAGGATGTGTTTAGAAAATTATGAGTGGTTGTCCAGTATGTCTAAATGCTGTGCATTTATTGTGGTACAATAATAGAACAGATGCCCCGATCTCTACAATTTCTGATTGGTGAAAAGCATGGCTAGGTGTGGAGTTGATGGTGGCACCAAACATTGGTGAATGAGCAGAAATATTTTGGACCTGGCTGTGGGGAGCGTTTGTGTTATAACAATGAAAAATAACATTGGGAAGGGAGTGACCACACCTTAGGGAACTCTGAAAGGCCAGTTGAGGCATTTTGAGAATCATTGAAGGTTTTTCAGCAAAGGAGTGAAATCATGAAAATGGTGGTTTAAAAAAAAATCCTCTAGAACCCATCTAAAACTGTGTATGGATGTGAGTGTGTGCAAGGCAGGAGAGGAGGCAGCTGGGAGGAAAAGGGGCAGTGCGTATACCCTGGAGGAAGTAGGCAAAATAGAATCTAGTGCATTAATATATGGAGGTGAAGACAGTGAGGGAGGTGGGGCCTTGGCTTTTGGTGGCAGCAGCGAGAAAGAGAAGTGATCAATGCAATACGGGTGTGGGAAAGAGAGAAATCAAAGTAGAATCCAAGCTTAAGTGACTCTTGGTGATTTTGACAGAAACAGGACAATATAAATTGAGAGGAATTTGCTGATACTTCAGTGAGAGTTGGTGAACTAGGTAGAACTATCCATTGGGCCATTCACAATGTGGAGCCAGCTTACCAATAGACAGAACTGGAGAAGAGATTTTGCAGCCAAGTTTTTGGACATGAGAGTTAAAATGACACCAAAGGAGTTTTCTCTAAACGAGAGAGAGTGAGAACAGGCGGGGATTGGAAACTTTGAGAGGAAAAGGGCCATGGGTTGAGAAGGTGTGATTAGGAAGAAAGGGAGGTTTCATGGCAGCCAAGGGAAGATGGGTTATTAGTGGAGAAATGTCATCAAGGGTGCCAGGAGGAGGAGAAGGAGAGGAGGTAATTGGAGGCTCTTAGCTTTGGAACAAAGGGGACTGTAACGACATTGGAGGGAGCTATTTCCCTGTAATGTGAGAACAAAGGGAACCTATATGCATCCAGGAAGGCAAAGAGGATGGCAGATACAGACTTAGTGAGGAAAAGATCTAAAAGCAGCATTAGGGTTAAGTGTAACACACTCTCCCCACCCACCTCCTAATACTCAGGACAAAGAGGATGGAGCCAGTGGAGGTCAAAGGCTCTGAAGAGGAAGAGGGGTGATAAGCAAGAGCTTGCAAACTAGGAAGGGATGAGATCTAAGGCACAGAGGATGCTTTGCCTTTGAAAGAAGTTGAAATAGTTGTGTCTTCTTCAGAACCTGGAGGAAAGGAAAGGAGATGGATAAGGAGACAAGTTTTAGAGATGAGGTGTGTGATAAGGAATGAGGGAGCTCATGCTATGTGGTGGCAGTGGGGGTAGGTGGGGGTGTTGTGATTATCTAGCTGTGAAGGAGAGCATGGTTGGGATGGGGGCTTGGTGAGGAGAACACCTGAAAAAGGTTCTGGACCAACCATGTTTGGGAAAATCATGGAGAAGTAGGCGGTTGAACTGAGGTGACATAGCTAAGGATTTGTAGTGGTTCAGGTCTCTTTAATTCTTAGCATTTCCTTACAGTGTGCTTTAGATTTCCTATAGTTTCAGATTTCCATTTTCCTTCCCAGAACCAAAATTAAAAACTCAAAAACAAACATAGATCTGGTGGTGGCTGATGAAGAATCTACAAGAGTTGCAAAAAGAGAACATACATTTTGTATGTACACCAGGAAATGTCCAGCTTATTTAAAGTCTGGTATGATTGTGGTGACATTCTCTTATTTGGGGGAAACCAGCAGGTTAAAATCAGAGAATTCTCTTGGTTTCTTGATCAATGAAATAAAAATTATTATTTGTTTTTCCTCAGATGATTTACAGTGTTATAAGCTAGAAAGTACTTAAGTTTGTCAGGGGCTTGAAGCTCTTAAGTAGAGCACTGTGTAAGCACTCTAACATGACAGTTGAGTACTATAACATGAGCACCAACAAGACAATTGCCAATAGGAGACAGTAGTTTACGTATTTGCCTGACTGATGGAAGGCCTTCATTTTACCCTTTGTAAGAATTTGAGATTATCTGACCTTGGAGTCCTGAACTCCTCAGGGAATGGCCATGGATCTAGAAAGATCTGGGGTACAAGTTAGGCTATGAGTTCTACCATCGGGGCTTTCAAGTTGTCACCTGAGTTCCGTGTTCCATAGTAATTTTGATTCTTGAATCATCTTCCTACTAGGCCAGAAGGTCCTTGAAAGCACGTCTGGGGCCCTCATCCATTTTGTGCCCTCCTCAGAGCCCTGTGCGCATAGGACCTTGAGTGTTGTAGATGCTTAGTAAATATTAATAGCATTGAACTTAACCTAGATGAACTTGTTTGAACATAGGCGCTTACAACAGTTTTATTTTTGCACATATTATATTGCAACTAATTTTATATGCCGATGTCTCAATTGAGAGAAAAAAGAAAACAGAAAATCTCCGCTTGTTTAATTCATATTACAAATGTCCTTAGCAAATTAGTAATCAGTTAGAATCATTCTCTTCTTCTATTAATTAGTTATTGAGCTAAAGATTAGCAATAGCTAGTCAATTCCACTGAAAGAGACAGTAGCACCTTTATTAAGTAGAAATTAGGAACCATTTATGTAGCCTAAGAAAAGCATGTCTTTGAGATTTTTCCAGCTAGTTTGTTGAGTATTTTCCTTTAAAAAAGGCCTAAGATGTTTAAGTCCCATAAAATCAGAGAGAATTGCCAGTGGAAAAGAATGAATTATGGGTTGTTTCCTTAACTTTTCTTCAATAGGTTAATTAATTAATTAATACACATTGATTGCCAACGGGCAAAGGTAGAATGTTCTCAAACAGTAATGTTAAATTTCTGAAATGTGATTTTTTTTCTATCGTGAGCTGAATTCACCTCTGAAATTATAACTTTAGATTAAAATAAAGAATAAAACTAGAGATATTATTAGATATAAGTAGCTTTCACCTATACAGAAAGTTATGGAATACTTGAAATGATCAGTGATGTCAAGTCTGATAAAGCGTTGTTGGAAACCAGAAGGGACCATAGCGTTCAGATGCCTAGGTGGAGACTGCAGTAGGGTAAAGGTGGATAACACTCACTTTTTCCATGGAACATAACGGGTCCTATGAGCTTTTATTGTCAAAATGCAGAGGTGTCGAGATTCAAGTTGCTTTATGGTAAATATATATGTTTTTATGGATCTTAATATGATGGAAAAAGGAAGTTGATAATAAGGGGAAAATACACCTAAGAAACTCAGTACTATGGTATTATCACGATGCCGGCTGGTCCACTGAGCTTACGGGGCTGGAAGCGTTTTCCTTCCAAGCCTTGTTTTATTAGGAGTTAACAGGTTGGCTCGAATATCTTGCTCTAGGCAGAGACTTTGCAAGCAAGTTCTCAACGCAGAGACAGATTCTCTTTAACAAATTGAAAGAAAAAAATCTTTAGGTTTCATAGTCCTAAAAGACTTAGCTTTTCTTTTTTTTCCTTTTGCCCTTCAGCCCTTTCAGGCTCCTAATATTTTCTTTAATTATATTTAGTGAACTCTTCTGGTAATAGTTTTTTTTTCCAATGGTGTGGGATTTATATCTGATATATATGGAATATTAGCTTTAGCTCTTGAAATCATCTGTCTGTGTTTGTGTTAACAGAAAGTGGTTTTTATATAACAAATTGACTTTGTACCTACAGTTATTGACTAGGAGGGAATAAGTCAGAAGTATTTTCAGTGATTGGGCATATTTAATATCGGCAGATGGGATGCTGTCCTGGTTTGTCGAGGAAATTCGTGTTATGTTTACATTTTAAAAAATTTAACTTAGTGAAAGACTTTGGGTAGACAGTAAGGTTTTTAATGTTAATGTGTAGTGTTAATGAATAGCCCAGATCAGAGGGAGGAGTCAAAATAATTACCAGGTTGAACCATATGAAACTGCTGTTTTTGTAGGTCAAAATTGTTGTATATCACAATCATATATGTTCAATCATATATAGTCAATCATATATGAATTTGTTGTGATTGCCCAAGATTGTCAGGTTATTACCATGTTATGTGAATGTGCATACCCCACTTATTTCTTGTTGGTTGCCTGTTTCAAAGAAACTCTTCATATTTACAGAGTTTATAAAAAGTACTTGCAAAAGCTCTCACTTGTGTGATTCACGTCTTTCATCAGTCAGGTGGGAATCCATGCTAATGACGTTCATTTTGGGACAAAGCATTTTCGGACACAAGAAAAATACAAGAATGGGGGGATTCATTAAAATAAATATAATGAGTGTGAGGTTGTTTTACAGATACCCAGAATGAATTGCTAGCAAATGGCAAAATAGGAATTAAAAGGATCTATGTTTTATCATCAAATAGAAATGCATTTTAAAGCATAGGCAGATGTTCAGGCCCATCTATGTGTACCAAACAGTTAAATAGTCTGAAGCAAATCTGTAGGTGGAGTTTTTTGAAGCCAATATTATTCAGTACTGTATCTCTAGGGCCTGGCATCCTTCCTGGCACATAATAGTTGACTAATAAATATTCAAAGTAATTTAAAGAAGTAAACAAATGTAAATAATCCTGTTTTACTGATTAGCTAATCCAATTGTTGAAGAATCCATGATTTCATCAATTTTTAGAGCTGACCAGCTTTTTCGGTCTGTCACCTCAGGAAGCTTTGCAGGGCATGTAGTGGAGGCATCAGCTTGAGCCCTCGCCATTCAGATAACTCATCTCTCCATCACGTTGCCCCTGCATGGACATGCCTCATGCGTGCGTGCACACACCCCCAAATAGAAAGCAGGACTTCTCTGTAGGAAGGTTGATTAGTCCTGACTCAAAGCCTAAAATTAGTAGTAACTACCTGCCCCGGATTGGGCAGTGTAGCATAAGCAGTGGAACAAAGGCTGTAAGATCCTGAAGATATAGGTTTGAATTCTGATTCTTCCTTTAATAGGTTTGTGACATTATTTTTCTGAGCTTCAGCTTCTTCTTCAGTAAAGTGGGCATAATAATATCTATTCATACAATTGTTGTGGGAATTAAATGACAGTGATGTGTACAGGGTGTAGTCCACTGCCCCAGCTACTATATCACTAGTCGGGTTGATGTTACCTGTGATGCCAACGCGTTTTAAAAGAGGTATATTACCAATACAGACATGAAAATTTCTGTACTTATAATAAAGATGTTTTTCTCTAAAGGGAATCCATTAGAAAGTACTTGTGAAACATTCAGGCCCTGAGAACTTGACTTTGATCTATGCAGAGAAAGAGGAAAAATCCTGGTTTTTACCAGCTATGTGGTTTGTTTATTATGCATGTGAGGTTAGAGCCAGCAGCCCTAATCGTTTTGAATATTCCTAAATATTTATCTACATTTGGACATCAGTTTGACCTTGAACTAGTTATCTGCCTTCTCTGATATTAAACAGGGTCGTTGTGTTTAAAATTGGGCTCCAGGCTTTTGGGGCTAGCTAGGGGTAGGGAAGCAAGGAAGTTGTTGGGGGAGATTTGGAAAGCCAGGGCAATGAGATGCTCGAGCATATCTTTTCTGTATCTCAAAGATTCGGGTACGTATTAGAAATTGTCTATTTGATTGACGGTTTTTCTGCTGAGAGTGCCAAAGGCAGGCCTATGTGTTACCTTTCTAGGACCACTTCCAGAGAACTTTCTGAGGCTGACGGACTCACAGAGAAATTCTGCCATCCTTTTCTTTCTCTTTTTATTTGGCTTATATTCTTCTATCCAAGGTTTCCAGGAGAGGTTCTGGGGAATACTAGAGTGTTATCTTATTAAGGAATCCATTAGCACTCATTCATGCTAATCTGTTTACATTGCATAAGCATTTTAAAGGTTTAAGGAAAAATCCATAGGCCAGAAATTCCAGAAATTTCTCAGGGCAAAGCCTTTTACCCATTGCTTTGCTTTCCACTCATTATAACTATGGACAAACCCCAGGGGTTATTTCACAAAAGCAAGTGTGTTAAGGTTTGCATTGAAACACTAGATTTAGAGTTCTGGAAAAATGATCAGTCTTTTCAAGTGGTATTGATAGATAAACTCGCAAGAGCAAGACTAGAACTACTGCTGTTGCCGCTGCACATGTAAACTACTGTTATTGTGAACACGTCAACTACTGTTATTGCTCCAATGGGGAGTTTCCTAATGAGGGATGCCGTAGGAAAGTCTTAAATTCTTGCCAAAGAGTCAAAAAGCAGAAGCAAGTATTCTGAGAAAGGAAATCCTTTTGAAAATCCTAGCAGCAATACTCTTTAAGATGCTATTGGGTAAGTAACCTGGAAGGTTGCCTTAAAACCAGTTTGTAGGCAATCCCAAGATCACCCAGTTAGTCAGAACTCAGACCGTAAAAATCCCATGTGTTCTTTCTGCCTCTCCTGTGCCATCTTGCTCTGATTGCCAGGTATCTGTGCCAATCAGACGCTTCTCCTTTTGCTCATAAATCTTCCTCAGAAAGTATACTTTGGGGCACTTAGTCACAGGAGTATATTTTGAGCACTGAAATTTTACTGAGTTTACTTTCCATATCATCTATAGCAAATAGCCATAATAACAATAATGAAATCTAACTGAGGGAAGCACTAAAATGAAGAGGAAAAATTATTGGTGTTTGTTGTTTTAAGTTAGGACATGCCTCCTCATTCCCTGGAAAAAAGAAGCAAGCTATTAAACATCTCCTTTTTTAAAATACTGTAGGATACTTTCCTTCTTTCTTTTGGTTGATGTAAAAGTAAAGTATACACTTAAAGAAAGCATATTTTATTCGTTAAGGATTTTTTTCACTTTTTATTCATAATAATTTTTGAAACTTAAAACTGAATTTGTGTAGCATTCTTGTGAATTTAATTGCAAGAGTTATGAGATTATGTCATTTTATTTCCCAAATATTCTTCTGCCTTCTAATTTGAAGGTCAGAATATGAACTAGTAAGCCTTATTTGGAAAAACTGAATAACAGCATATTCCTGCATAGACCAGGAGGCATGCAATTCTATATTGATAATGAATTCTTTTAAACTGCACAGATTTATTTTAAAAAGTGATATGATATAACGTGGCATAGTTAATTGAACCAAAAGAAAAGAGTGTCATTCCTTAGATGACCTTTGGGAAATAGCAGACATTGATCTGAATGTCCTAATAAGAAATTTTGAAATGGGAGCCTAATCTGTTAATCATAATTATATAGATATTTTCTGAAATTTACAGTAGCACTTTCACAAAGATCTTCGCATAGATACTGAACATCTAAATTTTACTGTTAGAATTCTGAGATAATAATATTTTCCCTATGGCAAGACTGAGGTCCAGGGAGTCTCCAACTTGCTCAAGGAAGCCCCACAGCTAATAAGAGGCAGAACGTCAATTTGAATGCAGTCATGGGTCAGCTTAACAAAGAGGACAAATTCTGAGAAATGCGTCATTAGGTGATTTTGTCATCATGCAAACATCATAGCGTGCACTTACACAAACCTACGTGGGGTCTCCTACTACACACCTGTGCTCTATGGTACTAATCTTATGGCACCACCATTATATATGTGATCCATCGTTGACTGCAACGTTGTTATGCGGCACATGACTGTACAGCTTTCTAATACCAGGTCCAATCAGTGCTTCTTCGATATAACATGTTCATCAACAAAAACTAAAGATGTATCGTAGAGAAAATTTTAAAAAATGCTTAGGTACATTTATAATATACATTATAATATACATTCATAGGAAGATTGAATCCTTAATGTTGTTAGGCATAAGAGAGAAAAAAACAGAATAGAACAGTTCTAAGTGTCTGGAACATTCTCAAAAGACATCAACATAAAAGCAAAGACAGTATAGAACAGTGATAAACTTCAGCATAAAGAATCACCCCGCAGCTATAAATACCTGGTGTAATCTCAAAAGACAATTAATAAAAGCAAGATGATATAGACAATTCTAAAACGTTAGTGTACCTAAGACTCGTTGGAATTTTAGTGTACATAGGAACTCTTAAGAGATTCTGATATGGAGAAATTTGTCTTTCTAACAGTCTTCCAGGTGATATGGATATTGATGGTCCAAGGACCATACTTTGAGTATTTCTGACATAAACACAGACCTGAAGTGTACCGTGTATGTCCAGCCATCTCTATCTGTACCCGTGCACACACGCACACAGACAAGGTGAATATGATAGCAATGGTAAATACTGCACAGTGCCAGGGACTGTTGACATATAATAACTCATTTAATCTGTGCAATAATCCTTCATGGAGCGCGTAATTATTGGCCCACATTAAATATATGAGGAAACTAAGGCACCGGGAAGGGAAGTAACCTACCCAAGGTCACACATCTACCACGTGACAGAGCTGAGATTGAAACGCCAGCAGTCTGGCTTAGAAATCTCTCCTTGCAACAAGTATACTGTACGTCTTTCCCAACAGTTGAAAAGCTATTTACCCAAATTGCAGTAAAGAAATGACAATACAAAAACTAGGCACCAGTTAGGAATATAAGACAAGATTTATATATATATATTTGGGTATTGAAAATGTTCTTGCAACCACCTAATATATATATCTCAAGAATTTGCGATTATTAAAATAAATACTTGACTTTCTGAATGTGGTAAAATTGCTTGAGATAAAATGAGATTTTTGAACCAAGTATCTTTTCATTGTAATCCAGATAAATCCCTGGGGAGGAATGTAGCCTTCCCATCTGTGAAGAGCCCACCACAGCCACCGGTCATGGGCATTGAATAGCTAATGGTCCTGGGGTGCTCTTGGTTAGAACATCAGCTCTCTGAACTTGGGGAGGCTTCAGGGGCCTCTGGAATTCTAACACAGGCCTGCAAAGGCCTCTCCTACTTTGGAGTTAAATGGAATCCCAGAAGCTCAGAAGCTGGTTAGCTAATGGTTTTCCATTCCTTGCAGTTTTTTTCACGGAGGCTGGTACATTGTGATGCATTCTGATGTTATTATTATAAGACTGGCAGGAGAAAAAATGAAAAAGTTTTTCAAATTTGGCGAAATCCATTCAAACCATTACTGAAACCATACCCTGCCTTGGTCAGTGGAGGTGCAGCCTGTTGATGAGCATTTGATTTTTTCTTTTTTAAAGGTTGGCACCTGAGCTAACATCTGTTGCCAATCTTCCTTTTTCCTTTTCCTTTTTCTTCTTCTCCCCAAAGCCCCCCAGTACATAGTTGTATATTCTAGTTGTGAGTGCCTCTGGTTGTGTTGTGTGGGACACTGCCTCAGTGTGGCCTGATGAGCGGTGCAGTGTCCACGCCCAGGATCCGAACCGGTGAAATCCTGGGCCGCTGAAGCAGAGTGCGGGAACTGAACCACTCAGCCATGGGGCTGGCCCCAAGCATTTGATTTTTAAGCATTCTTAAAGTCAGGATGAGGATTTTTTTTTTCTTCCTTCATTCTTGGGAGTAGATAAGTTGGCTTTTACTGGTAGAGATGTCAGGGACTGAAAAACATTAACAAAGATTTTTTGCTTGACCAAACTTAAGTCAGGCTCCTGAACCTTCTCCTAGGCCCATCTATTCACTTACTTGTAAAATCCAGTTTTAGCAAGAACCCTGCTAAGTCAGTTTAACCAGACCCCCAGTCTCAATATCTGATCACCCGCGATATCTGATCGGGTTCCTCATCGTCCACCTCCCCCAGGTGATGTCTGAGTGCCCTGGTCTGTCTTCAGCAAAGAATCCTGTTAGGTCGGTTTAGCCAGAATCCCCCTAGCTCCTGATGTTTCCTCTTAGTAATTTTCCACCCACTGTCCGCCCTGCTCCTTGGCTATAAATTCCCACTTGCCTGTGCTGTATTCAGAGTTGAGCCCCGTCTCTCTCCCCCACTATAAAACCCCATTGCAATGGCCCTTATACCTATTGTGAAGGTCCTGGATAAGGTCTGCCTTACTTCCTTTAACAAGTGTTGTTGAATATTTTTTTTTCTTTAACAACATAAGGAGTGTCTGTAGTCTCATAGGCAAAATTTTGAGATTGGCAGCCCATGGGCAGGATCTGTTTTGCAGAAATGTTTTGTTTGGTGTTTATTGTGTTTTGAAAATGGAATTAGTTGCCAACACTTAAAACTTATGAGCTATCATGTAATAATCCAGATTTTTCATTTTCTTGAAAAAAAAAATGTGAAGAAATATAGTACGAGAAACACAAAAACTAGTTGCTTCCTTAGGACTGGGCAGGCTTTCCCTCACCCCCAGCACCTCTGCGGCAGCTTCTCTGCCTGGATGTGTGGGCATTTGTACCTGCAGTGCCTTCACTGGGGTTTACTAAGGAGTTGGAGCTTCCTGGTGTCACCACGTGTCTCTAAGTGTACCTCCACAGTCACTGTTCTTAACGCTATGAATTTATAAGGATCTAGGAACTCGTAAGAAAAGGGAGAATTCTTATGTATAATCGTAAAGGAATATTGGCTGGCATTATTCGGATTCTTACTCTCCCATCTCATATAGGTTTCACGGAGCTCTGACATTTGTGCTTAATTGTGTGCATGATTACAACTAGATCTGTGAATGGAGTGTATTTTTTATTAATGACATGATTTAGATATATCTCAAGAAAGTAAATCACTCAAATGTAATTAAATCACTAAAAAATGAAAATACTGAAATTTTGGAAAATTAGCTTTATGGCCAAAGAATGCATGCTGTAAGAGGATGATTCTATGTTTTTTAAAGTAGAAAAAAATAGATAAAACTTTTGCTTCTTGAGTACCTGAAAACGTAATTTAATCTTTGAATTTGTCTTTATTTTGGCTGAATTAAAAAGCGAATAAAGAAACAAAAGTGAACCAAGTGTCCACCTGAGACCAAATATTTCTGCCTATAAAACATGGCTTGACTCTGGAAACAGTCCATGGTCATTTTACTTCTTCTTGCAATAAGGAAATTATAATAGTAATTCCTGTTCTGTGGAAACTGTTAGATTACCTTATTTGAAGGCTCTTAACCATTTGCTTGGTTTGATTTCAAGATTGTGTACCTTAAAGTTTAACTAATACAATGACTGAAAAATGTTTGCATTTAGAAGATGAGATTAAATTTGTTCACCTTGAACCTTATGAAGGAAAGGTGAATACACACTAAATGAATTACATTGAAAGGATTAAGCTAGAAATTGAACCCCTTAAAGAAATTTGAGGTAAACTTTTGACTTATTTGGGGGTTCATAGGAAAGTTAAGCAATCATTCAGCTTTTTAAAAAGCAGGAAAAAGTACTGTATATGTCTGAACTTAAGGTGATCCCAAGAAATAGGTGTTTACCTATTTTCCCAATGATAAGTTTTAAATGTATAAAACCTTTAGACATATAGATAAAATGGTCAAATATCTGCTTAGATTTTTAATATATTTACTTCCATGTATGTATTTTAAAATTTCACAAATTATTAATTTAGAAATATGACTTTTCCCCACCCTTACAGTTCACTGATTGATTTTGTTCAAATTCTTCACGTGTGATTTGGCACTGGTATCTTTGTCATTACTAAATCCTCTGTTTTGAGTCATTTCACCCAGTTTTCCAGCACACATCATGTCTCCTAAATTTTTTTGAGACTCGGTACTTTTTTTTCTTATTGAAGTATAGTTGCCATACAATATTGTATTAGTTTCATTTACACATCACAATGATTTGATGTTTATATACATTACAAAATGATCACCCTGATAAGACTAGTAGCCGTCTGTCACATTCAAAGTTCGTACAGTATTGTTGACTGTATTCCCTATGCTTTATGTTACATCCCCATGACTTATTGATTTTATGGCTGGAAGTTTGTACTTCTTAATCCCCTTCACCTATTTCGTCTTTCCCCCAGCGTCTCCCCTCTGGAGACTACCAATTAGTTCTCTGTATCTATCAGTCTGTTTCTCTTTTGTTTTGTTTGATTGTTTGTTTTGATTTTTTACATTCCACTTATAAGTGAAATCATATGATAATCTTCTTTCTTTGTCTTTACTTATTTCACTTAGCATAATGTGCTTTAGATTCATTCCTGTTGCAAATGGCAGGAGTTCATTCTTTTTTATGGCTGAGTAATATTTCATTGTGTATATCTACCGCATCTTCTTTATCCATTCATCTACCAGTGGACACTTTAGGTTGACTTCATATCTTGGCTGTTGTATATAATACTGCAATAAACATAGGGATGCATGTGTCTTTTCAAATTACTGTTTTAGTTTTCTTCAGATAAATACCCAGAAGTGGAATTGCTGGATCATATGATAGTTCTGTTTTTGAGGAACCCCTATACTGTTTTCCATAGTGTTTGCACCAATTTACATTCCCACCAACAGTGCATGAGAGTTGCCTTTTCTCCACATCCTCACCAACACCAACACTTGTTATTTGTTATCTTTTTGATAATAGCCATTCTGACAGGTGTGAGATGGTACTTCATTGTGGTTTTGATTTGCATTTCCCTGATGATTAGTGATGCTGAGCATCTTTTCATGTGTCTCCTGGCCATCTCTTTGTCTTCTTTGGAAAGAAGTCTGTTCAGGTCCTCTGCCCATTTTAAATTGGGTTGTTCGTTTTTTTGATATTGAATTGTATGAGTTCTGTATATATTTTGGATATTAACCCCTTATCAGATGTATTATTTGCAAATATATTTTCCCTTTAAGTAGGTTGCCTTTTTGTTTAGTGGATTTTGTTTTTTTTCTGTGCAAAAGCCTGATTTCAACTATACTGCAAAGCTATAGTAGTTAAAACAGTATGGTATGGGCACAAAAACAGATGCATAGATCAGTGGGACAGAATAGGAAGCCCAGAAATAAACCCACACATATATGGTCAATTAATCTATGAAAAAGGAGGCAAAAATACACAATGGAAAAAGAGCAGTCTCTTTAATAAGTGGTATTGGGAAAACTGGACAAGTTCATGCAAAACAATGAAATTGGAGCACTTTCTCAGACCATATACAAAAATCAACTCAAAATGGATTAAAGACTTAAATATAAGACCTGAAACTATAAAACACCTAGAAGAGAACCATAGGTAGTAACGTCTTGGACATCGGTCTTAGCAATACTTTTTTGGATACGTCTCCTCAGGCAAGGGCAACAAAAACAAAAATACACAAATGAGACAGTACTTTTTTGATTCAAATATGGTTCTGTCAATGTAAAGTATATGCAAAACTACAAACACTATTTCCATAATGGGGAGCAATTATTTTAACATTTGTCCTATGGATGCGTTCTTTTGATCTCCAGCACGTAACCTCCCAAAGTAGTGCTCTTTAAAGTTATCTTAATAAGGTTTTGCATAATCATATCGAACATTTACAATTGTAAGAAATAATTACTAAATTTGTTTGGAACTTTTGTTTTAAAAAACAGATTTTTTTAGATTATCTCTATAAGTATTTAAAACTAGTAATGATGGAAGTTGTTTCAGCCTAATGTGTTTTCTCCAAACAAGCCTTTGTTTTATACGGTAAAGTAATACAAAGATTTAGGTGAAGATTTGACTATGAAGTGACTCCTTCTTTCCTGAGAAATATTCTTGGGGGAAGAAAAAAATCTGCCTCATGTTTGAACATATAGGATATTCACTTTCTTTTTCCTCTCCCTTTCAGGGTTATTCCTTCAATCTTTGCTAGAATGCAATGGAATGTAATAAAGTAGATAACCTGGAGAGGGAGAGCATCTTATTTAATGGGAGGTCAAGGCAAATGTTACTGATTTTGTGAGCTTTTTTCTTATCCTGGTGTATATTACGATCATTAAAATATCCATTTCTTAAAGAAATGTTCTTATAAAGAAGAAAGCAAGTGAGTAGGTAAAAGGATATACTATGTGGTAGACATTTTCTATGAATGTTTCCATAGTTGTATAATAGTATTTATGTGAGGTTTTTATTAGCAGGTAGCAGTTAATTTGGCAGGAGATGTTGTCCTTGTCATTTCCTGATAACCGTGAACTACACCATTAACCACAAACTACAGAAGATGAGAACAGCTGGTGTTTTTATAGCAGAGGGTGATGAGGGAGATGATAGAGATTGGGAATATCAGAGGATTTAGAGTTTGTAATGGTTAGTGGTTTCTGTCTTGGCTATTCAATAAAATGCCTACTTTTAGGAATTTAAGAAGACTGAAGTGGCAAATAATTTTTGCTTTCATATCACCTATGAAAGAATCTATTATTGTAATATTTTACAAGATCATTTTATACTGAGGCTTCCAGCTAGGTGTGAAAAAATGTCTATGTCATTAATATACAAAAACCATGATAATTCAGTACTACATATATTAGCAACGAATTATACCAATAAAAATGAATTATCATTTTTATCTCTTAACAGTGGAAAGAGTGGAACGAGAAAACCTTTCAGACTATTGTGTTCTGGGCCAGCGTCCAATGCATTTACCAAATATGAACCAGCTGGCATCCCTGGGGAAAACCAACGAACAGTCTCCTCACAGCCAAATCCACCACAGTACTCCAATCCGAAACCAAGTGCCCGCATTACAGCCCATCATGAGCCCTGGTCTTCTTTCTCCCCAGCTTAGTCCACAACTTGTCAGGCAGCAAATAGCTATGGCCCATCTGATAAACCAACAGATTGCTGTTAGCCGGCTCCTGGCTCACCAGCATCCTCAAGCCATCAACCAGCAGTTCCTGAACCATCCGCCCATTCCCAGAGCAGTTAAGCCGGAGCCAACCAACTCTTCTGTGGAAGTCTCTCCAGATATCTACCAGCAAGTCAGAGACGAGCTGAAGAGGGCCAGCGTATCCCAAGCTGTCTTTGCAAGAGTAGCATTCAACCGCACACAGGTACAATTAGCGTTAAGCCTGATAATTGGTGGTTAAGAATAATACTAGGGACAGGATTGTGACACATATTAAATCCTTTTTATCTCTTAAGAAATTTTTATGGATCTCAGAGCACATAGAATTAGATTACTTAATAATCCTTAGTTCATGAAATACTATCACCATTGATCCATGCATGACCATAATTAATTAATTGAAAACCCACCACCCAACTCAAGACCCAAAATGTAACCAGTGACTTGGCTCTGTCCATGTGCTCCTCTCCTCTCTCATCTTCTCGATCTGCCTTACCCTAGATGTAACTTTGATCTTGAAT
Organism: Equus quagga; assembly: GCF_021613505.1. Classification (NCBI taxonomy): domain Eukaryota; kingdom Metazoa; phylum Chordata; class Mammalia; order Perissodactyla; family Equidae; genus Equus; species Equus quagga. The sequence goes on along the minus strand of NC_060270.1, from coordinate 134,701,989 downwards.
TTTGTGGTTATCATTGCCTTGTTTTTTAAAAATTAGTTCTAAAACTATTTATTCATGCCCAATCTATTATTTACCTTGTTTTTGAACTTTATAAAAAGAGTATCATTATATGTCATAATTTCAATAATTTTTTTATATGCTCTTGAAAATATACATTATATTTAAGATATTGATAAAGTAGTAATAGATAGTTTACTTATACAGTCCTGTGCCGCGTAAAGACGTATGGTCAACGACGTTATGGTCAACAGCAAACCACGCATACAGTGGTGGTCCCTTAGGATTAGTACCTGTAGCCTAGTTGTGTAGTAGGCTATACAATCTAGGTTTGTGTATATACACTCTGATGCTAGCACAACGACAGAATCTCCTAGTGACACATTTCTTAGAATGTATCCCCGTTGTTAAGCAACGCATGGCTGTATCTTTATTTTTGTAGGGGAATTATATGCCAATATAATATTAAAGATAAAAGAATAAATTATTTATGTATGTCTTATTTTATTGAGGGCTGCTTATAAGTAAGACATTCTTTTCCACCAGTGGTTCTTAAACTTTAGCTGCATCAGAATCATCTAGAACACTGTTAAAACACAGATTGCTGAGCTTCATTCCAGAAGTTCTGATTCAGTAGGTCTGAGGTGGTGCCCAGAAATTGGTACTTCTAACAAGGTCCTGGGTGATGCTGATGCTGCTAGTCTGGGGGCCATACTTTGGGAACCATTAATCTAGCCTGTATATGAGTAACAAAAAAGTAAAAGTGCTAATCTCAACAAGCTAACAACCTAGTAGTGAAAAAAATGTACCTAGATAACTAAAGGTGTGAAGTAAGATGAATAGTGTAGGAGAGTGTAAGCAATTGTTGTAGTGGCTGTTCCTGAGGAGTCGGGGCTAAGGAATACTTATAGTAGAATGAATATGGTGAGTATTTAGGAAGACAGTGGGTTTAAGTTCAGCCACCCTACTATGTGCAAGTCAGGAAGCTAAGCTCTGTGCGGGTGCAAAGATGAAAACGATCGCGGGCCAGCACATATGTAAACAACTGACTTGAGTATTAGGTTGCTGGATAAATAAAATTTAACAGGCAAAGATGGAGAAGAAGGGTATTTTTGGCTAAAAGAATTCATGAGACAAGTGTTGAGTTAGAAAAATGCAGGAATAGCTGGTAGTTGACAGTAAAGCTAGATAATGAAACTTAGGGAGAGAAAAAGATCAAAAAAGTCTTAGGGACACTCTAAGAACTTTAAACTTTATTTAATAGGCGCTGGAAACCACTGAAGGTTTCATGTGGGAATATGCTTTGACCCAATAATCAGAATTGGATCTTAGGAATATTTTTCCCCCCTCATGATAGAAAGAAGATAGGAATATCATTTAGAAGGCTGCCGTAAATGTCCAGCTGAAATGTGTAGTAATTCTGAAGTAGGCTGGTGGCAGTGGAGTAGAGGGTACAGAGTCAAGAAGCATCGTGGAAGTAAAGTTGATGGAAAGTGCAACCAGCTGAATGGGCAGGGAGGAAGGGAGTAAAGATGATGCCTGTGACTGAGCATAAAGCTGCGATTATTCAGAGACTCACGGAGGATGCTGAAAGAAATGGTTGGAGTCAGGTTTAGTGATTATTCTGGATTGGGCTGTCTTGACTTTGAAGTGCTGGCAGATTTCTTAAGTGAAGATGTGCAGCACTCATTGGAAACAGGAGTTTGGTGCTAAGAAGAGTTGTCAAGGCTAGAGAAAGAAATTAGAAGTTTATTCACAGAGCCTGAGATTTAAAGATTTGGGGGATGATGGGGAGAAACCGTCACCACTGCTCCCACCAGGAAAAGAGACAGAAGAAATTGCAGGGAGATGGGGGCACGTGGAGATAGAAGAATAAGGAGATAGTAGTAAGGCCGTGGAGGACAGGGGCAGACTTGAGACTTGTCCATGTGTAGAAAGCGAAGACGTCTGGGAGGGAGACGCTCGAAACCATACCGTGAAATTTGGCAATTGGTTGGGAGAGATCTTTGGCAAACTTAGAGTATAATTTCATTAGAGTGGTGAACACAGGAGCCAGAATTTAGGAGTTAAGGAGTGATTAACTGGTGAGAATATAGAAGCAGGCGCTGCACATTACTCTTTCCAAAATTTGGTGTTGAAAGGGAGGCCAGAAATGGGTTGACTGTTTGAATGTGATAGCAAGTCAATTCACGATAGAAGGATTTGTGAGGTAGTTGGGGCCTCAGCTGAAGTTAAGCTAGTGATGGAACCAACCACTGTGGTTTGGGAACAGGCTTCAGCAGCGCTGGAACTGCAGGAGTGGGAGCAGGGAAGAAACACAGTGGGATTGTTTGAGGTTTGGTGCTGACAGATTAGGTATGGCAGGAGACCAAGAGGGGTGAAGTCTCTTGCTCCCTTGACTCTTAGCTAATTTATACATTCTATTATTGACAGAGTCTGTTTACATCATTTGAAAATGAGTTTGGAGGTTCACAGAGGTCTGCACGTGTTCTAGACATCACTCCACTGCTTTTCTCATGTGACTCAAAGTACTCAGGCAGTATTTGTGTGCCCACTTTATCTGGACTGGGGTTATGAAACGCTCTGGTCCTTTTGAGCAAGTCCATTCCATGCTATTGGAAAATGCAAAGTGGAAGGATGCATCTTTTAGTCTGTATTTTGCCGTGCTGTGTGTGTGTGTGTTCTTTCATCTATCATTCATGTGCATGAATAGGCATTTCATGGCTAGCCAACATTTTATTGCCTGGTTATATATATAGCTCCATTGGCTAAGAATAAAATTGAAAGCATGGTTGTATTACTTTGGATTTTAGAATCAAATACAGAATATATTTTATCCAAATAGCGTGACACATGAGAGAAGACTCACAATGAGGCTAGACAAAAGACAGACCGTGTTGGTGTGAGGGAACGCTCTGCCAAGGCTCTAGACTCCTGGAGGTCTGTCTTCTCCTGCACAATTCTTTTGTCTATTTTTATGGATTAATGACTTTTCTTTGGCATTGCCGTCTTTCAAGTGCCAAGTTATAAAACGTCTAATTGAAGCATGGAACACGTTTTATTATTTTCCTCCTGCCATTAAATTTGTAAGATGGCTACACCCAGAAAGAAACATTCACTTTCAATCAACATGAGCTTGAGTTCGTGGGCCAGCCTTGAGGATATCAAATGGAAACTGCATAGGAATGTATGAGTATTTCCTTTTAAAATTCTGCTTTTAATTTGGGAAAGCTTTTCATCCCTCTGGGATCATAACCTGTTGTGTATAAAGCCCAGCCTAATCAAGGTAGATGGTATTGACAGAATGACATAGTTTGAACTTAAGCCGGAGGTCAGCAGGCAGATTGTTTTTGCTGTATATACTGTAGTCACTAACAGCAAGGCTGGACAGCTGGGTTTCACCAGCAGCATTGTTAAATGGAAAATGTGGTGTACTATGCCCCATGAAACCAACCATGGATTTTCCAAATGTTGAGGCTTTTTTGAGTGGAATCAGACGTTTATGGGTTATATAATAATTTGCCAGCTATAATAAACAAATATAAATTAACTTTATGGATAATAACATAAATGCATGTTAATCTTTGGATAGAAAACAATCTCAACTTTTTTTTTTCCTCAAAGCAAATAGAATTAGAACCATTCTCTTTTTTTGAGGAAGATTAGCCCCGGGCTAACATCCGCTGCCAATCCTCCTCTTTTTGCAGAAGAAGATTGGCCCTGAGCTAACATCTGTGCCCATCTTCCTCTATTTCGTATGTGGGATGCCTACCACAGCATGGCTTGACAAGCGGTGCATAGGTCCATGCCTGGGATCTGAACTAGAGAACCCTGGGCCACCAAAGGGGAGCGTGGGAACTTAACCGCTGAGCCACCGGACCGGCCCTAGAACCATTCATTTCTCACAGACACCTAAGGCCAATATCAGTCTTATACTCAGTTGCTTTCCTGATATGTAGCATATTCTCAGTCCATTGAATATATTCCAAAAATAGTTCATGATCTCTATTATTCACTTATTATCAAATTCAATAAAAAGCACTTGACATATTTTGTCATGTTACAGTTTGTGTTCCTGTATTTGTACTTGATTGGACCAAGAACAAATCTAGCAATTTGTGTGTGTGTGTGTAAAACAGAATCACATGCACAACATTTGTCAATGAAGCTAGAGTTGTAAAAAAAAAAAGCCCATATCAGCCTAGTTTTTTGTGTTAAAGACTTCCAGATGAAAAACTCAAATTCATAATAAATAACATTTGAAAATGCCAGTTCTCCAAACAGAAACTATTAATTACCTTGTATATCTGATCCATTGGCACTATGTCATTTGGTGATGTTAAATAACATAATTAAGGGAATAGAGCTATTTTTCCAAGAGCTTACTTTTAATACATTTTTATTTTAATCACTATGTCTTTTAAAAACATAAAATGCATTTGTTTGATAAAATGATACCCTACCCACACTTCATGACGAGGTTGTAACTTCTACTGGAGTTAGAGATAGACAGTCTTTTGCCAATCTGGTCATCAATATTCAGTCAATCCTATAATACATTTCTAAGCATTTCTGTTACCTATTGTCATAAAGCGATGTGGTATTGTCAGTACACCAGGGGAAGCCAAGGCACAAGGCAGGTAACATGCCTGCTCTGCTTTTGATGCTCCACCCTGCCCCCTCCCCACCTCATGCTTTTACTTGTAAAATCTAGTATCTCCTGGTTGGCTTTTCATTCAAAGGACTTTCCTCAGGCTCCTGGGCTTGGCTTTGCTCACACTGACAGAGAGCTGGAAATGCTTCACTAATGTCTGTTAGCCCAGCTCCTTGCCTCCTGGAGTAGGGACAGCTCTGACGTGTGACTTCCACTCCAGAGCTTTCTCTGCAGGATAAGCTGAGGCTGGGGCTTTGCTTGGGTTTCTTCCCTTCCCTGTCCTGCTTCTCCCACTCCTTCACCAGTTTGCCCCGGAAGTACTTCCTTAATAAATCTTCATCTCAGGCTGTGCTTTTTATCCCAGGTTATCCATCAATGCTATTGCTAGCCTAGATGGCATTTGCTTATACCATGGGGTGGTAGTTTGAATAAAAGATCTCTTCAATTTTATGCCTACTCCCTTTACAAGTTTAAAGCAAGATGCTCTCATGGAAATAGTATAGAAATCTTTACTGTACTTCTTTCTTTAAAAATGCTACTATTGTTAATAAATCATAAGAAAGATGTTGTTAGAGGAATAGTATAGAATTCTACAAATTTTTTTACTGTATTATTGTCTTTTGAAAATATTATCACTATGCTTGTTTTAAAATGAGCCCCCTGAACTCAATGGTATGATATTGATATTGGCCAGATTTACTTGTGGATATTGAATGTGGGGAGAGAGAAAGAGAAAGGAAAGAGAGAGAGAGAATGAGACAAACAGACCTTGATTTGAGGCCCTATGAGGTCTCCCAAACTTGACTTCAATAGAAACCATCCTTACTGAGCCCCAACAGTGACTTACGTGGTTCTGGTGAGTTTCAGAGCAGCTTTGCTCCCTGGCCCTGGCTCTGTCAGTGAGGCAGATGGTATCTGGAGGAATAATAGTTTTGAGAAGTTAGAGAACCAGTGCTCTGTCAGGTTTTTGTTTTTTTGCATATATGTTTTCCCTTGCTTATATTCTGAATTTATTTAGTGTTAGCATACTTTTACTTACTTGGCCTATGGACGTGAAATAAGTTACTTGGCTATTTACTAAGTTTACTTCTTTGCGTTTTGACAGTTTGATTATGAATCCTAACCTGAAACGTTCTTTTGCCCCTTGTCACTTTATGGACTTAAAAAATTAATCAGAGGCATATGATAGTACGAAAAGGTTTCTCACGGTATTTTAAAAGACTTAATATTACCAAGGGATACTTGTGCAATGTCCACTGACCTATAATAAGCATGGTTTCATAAAATATGTACAGCGAATCTTCCTTAATAGATAAACTATTCTCTAATTTATTTAAAAATCCAATGACCTACATATTCATATGTTCAGAATCCCCCATTTACTAACATCCATTCTCCTCTGAGACCTTCCGTCTCAGCAAATCTGTTAAATGAAGTAGAGGAAGCTTTGATCCAAACTAGGCTAAATTCATTGGAACGGATGCCCTGCCAGGTATGAATGGGAGCATTAGAATGCCCAAAAAGGGAAATTAGGTGCGAGCCTTGTCCCTTCTCTGCACCACTGTCCCCTCACCTTATGGTGGGGTTCAGGAAACATTCTTAAACAAGGATCAGCAATAAGAAGTTTGGCTACATTCATTATTTATGTAGTATAGTTTTTTTTTCCATCTAGCAAATTATGCCATAACTCAGAAAGTTCATGTTCATTTTGTGTCTCAGGTAGCTCTCCTGAGCCAATTCTTAGCAACGTGTTCTCTGTGGAAGCACAGATGTGTTTTGCAAAACGTGCTATTCTTCTGTAACAGTAGGTCTCTAATTTGGTGTCTTTCTCCTTCTTCAGTTTTGACGAAAAAGAGTTACCCAGTTTGCAACCTTTTGTCGAAAGCCTTGCTTGAGAAAGCTGTTCATCCTGGTCTTGTCTGACAGAGAAGAGGATTCTAAAAATCCTTTGGGAACTCACTTGGTTGATTACTTTTTATTTTTTATGAGACTTTGCAAAAAAGTCTGCCGTTTACTCATGAAAGCCAAATCAGTTGAAGAAACTTAAGGCCAGGGTCATAAATATAATTTATGAAGTCACTCAGCAACTGGAGAATGTTTTCAACAGATTGGAAAATTAGATTGAATGATGTATCAGGAAAGTTGGCAGTAAGGTCAACAGCTAGAAATGTAAATGTCTTTGTGTGAAATGACATGGGTTTTGCTGTTATGCTTTTTTGGCACAGTGTTTATCATATATGCACACCCATATTATTAAGTTTAAAAATGTCTAAGGACTTGCTAAACATTATATTTTGAAGTGGTACAGTCAGGAAGAGATGTGTAGCAACAAAATGAAAACTTAACTGAAATATTTGGGAGTCCGAGCTTCAGTGTATTAGCAGTCAGTTTTTTGGGGCAGAAACTTCTCTTTTAAGTCCTTTGTTTGATTTATACATATGGTTAGCCAAAGACAGGCATGATTTAATTATACATACAATTTCTACTTGTAGAAAACTTGACCCCCAAGATATTCAGAATTCTTTTTCAGCCAACCTTTGGTCTCAGTTATCATTATTTCTCAGTATTCAACAGTGTTACAGGCACTCAGCAAGTCACACAGGAATAGAACACAATGTAAGTCCAGGGGTCTTGACTCCATGGTCCAGTGAGCTGGTTATAAAATGACAAGGAAATCTGTGAGAAAAAGGAAGTCCACCCACTGAAAGTTGGGCTATAAATATGAAATGCTGCAGATCAGGCATGATCATGTTATTGGGTTTTGAAGCAAATAATATATCCTCTTTTGATTTCAACATTAAATTAATAAAGTAGGAAAAGATGGCCCTGCTTGCTTCATAAAATAGGCATTCTTTCATTTCAGAATCACTGGCTTGAGTTCATAGATTTAAAGATTGTAATAATATTAATATCTCCCAGGATAGCAGTGTCTCAATGTTATTAGATGGCTTAAGGATGGTCCTTAAGATAGTGGTCTCACTTTAGCTCCTCCTGTACATAGAAAGACTATCATTAGTTAGCAACTTTTAGGCAATTTCAGCAAAAAAGCGTAGAGGAGATACTGGCTTTGTATATGCTCTGGGTAGAGAGAAGGTTGACTCAGCAGCTGTCAAACGTATATAACCCTCTCCCCGTTTCTAAAGCCACTTGAAATAGAAAATTTTATGTAAAAGAAAATATGGAGACTTTTACCCCCTTCTTCACAAAACTCATCCCAAAGAATCAGAGGAAACAAACATGGTAGCACACTGTTCTATCTATTCCTTTCATCCCTGGCCAGTGTCCTTAAAAATTAGCTACTGAACTAATTTTAGAAAATTCAGACTTCTCCCCTTTTACTAAAAAGATTGGCTTTTGGTGATGGTTTTATAAGCTTTTGTCGTTATTGTCTAACAAGGAATGATCAGCTCATGTCACACAGATAAGAGGACTCCATCCTCAGGAAGGGCTTTCTTTCCCCTCCAGTGCGTCTCAGTAGAGACCTGCGCTTTTAGCGTGAAGGCCTATGGCTTTATTGTCTGACTGTCTCCCCAAACCCTGGGTGATGTTTATATTTAAAGTAAAATTTTTTAATTTAAAAAAATTAAAAAGTAAAGGAGACATACAATGAAACACTAGCTTTAGATCCTGTCATTTGTATACTCTTCACCATTGCTTATTTAAAGTAATAAAAGACAAGGAATGATCCTTTCCTGGCCACTGATTGAAATGATGACCGTTTGGCCTGGAGTTAAGTGCGTGTTTGCTTAAATAAAGTGAGTTAAGTTTAAAGGCCAGAAATGCTGTGAGAAAAATATAACTGAATCAATTTGAAGTCAATTGGAAATTACAAGGTTATTTAAGCTCTATCTAATAGTTTTATGCCTAAAATTGTCACTATAGACTACAGCATTTACTTTCAAACTTCTCTGCAAAACCCAACACCAAAAAGAAATACTTTCTACATCATGAGCTGGGACACACACACTCACACATGTGCACATGTGTTTGTATGTCTGCTTGCACATGTGTGTGTGTGTCTATCTTGAACTCTATCTCATTTCCACCTATATCTTTATGTATATTTCTAAAACAAAGCCTTCCTGAAAGAAAAAAAGGCTTCATGAAACAATACTTGTCCCACTTATGAAGCACTCTGGTGTTTTCTAATCTGTTTAATTGCATTTCATTATAGAAAAGTTAGTTATGATGTACTGAATGAATTTTATCATTTACTAATAATTATTAAACAGTCATGCAGATTAAGGTTTATTTTAAATGACTACAAAGTTACTTAGGAAAGAAAAGTTGTTTTACTTTTCTGAAGTATAAAATGAATATCTTAGTTTAGTGCTATCCTGAATATCCATGCGGTCATTTTACTTTATATAATTTGTTATATTTTTCTTTACATTCTCCTCTATCCCAAATAATTTGAGCTATCTAACTTCTTAAAATTTATTCTTTGTATTTTCTGCTTTCCATATGGGAAGACATTTAGCAAAATATGAGTGGTGGTCCTGGAATATTTGAAGCTGCAAATTTAAAATAAGAATTGTACTTTGATATCAGTTTTGTATCTATTTATCCATTCATTGAACAAATCTTTGTTATTCATTCAGAGACTATGCTAGGCATGAGGGAAGTACAGTCATCTCAATTTTACACGTGAGGAAATTGTGCCATAGGGAGATTAATTCATCCTTGTCCAGTTGAAGCCCAGTTTTGAACCCAGCAATTCTGACTTCATAACTCACGTTCATAACCACTTTGTTCTCAGTCATTTCTGCTGTCAGGGAGCAGAGGATGAAAGACACAGTTCCTTCTTTAAGGAGATGCAAGGAGTAAACAGACTTTTTCAAACCAGTAATCCCGTTGTGGTATAATAAGTACTGTGATGTGTCGTATGTACCGTGGGAGAACGGGTGCTTTGGACCCTGGAGGTGATTGAAGTTAAAGCAGAAATATATCAGCAGGAAACAATAACGTTTTACATTTGCTTTAGGACAGTTAACGCGTATGTTAATCGACTGGCTTACTTTTTATATCTGAATGCACTGGATACATTTGAGATAGAAATAGTCAATAAATGTATGTTTTTGGTTTGTTTTGTTTTGTTTTTGGGAAGTACTATTTTTGCCAATGTTTTGACAAAGTAGCCAAAGCTAGTAAATTTTTTAGGCAGTTTGCCAACCGTTGTTTCACAGAAGACTCCCGGAAACTAGGAATAAGCAGGGCCCAGAACTATGTGAATGTAATAGTCGTGGTGCCAGGTACTTGAGGTGTTAGTAGAAACCAAGTATGTGCCCAGAGCTGAGAACACCACTGGCAACATGTTTCCAAAGAGAACCTGTTCAGCTCTCTGTTTGCTTTTGCTTTTTGGTGTTGATGTGTTTGGAAAATTTTGACTTAGACTGTGCATAGCCCCCCATGCCAGTACCTAAGACTTTCTAAAGACAAGGAGGGAAGGGGTAAGGAGGAAAACGAGATGGGACTGTTTGTCTAATTGCACCTGTCATTGCACAGATTAGGTAGGTAAAAAACAGGGAAGTTGCCAGGAATCTGTTTTTGGCAAAGTTCTTCTGTTGTACGTGCTTGAGTGTGGCTTGGACAAGGAGATTGCAGCTAGGAGAGTGCAGACTTTTGGTTTCAAGAATGTTCTGTTGCACCCACTCACTTGGTGTTGCATGCTTACTGTACTCTGATGTGTCAGGTGGCACAAATGAACTTCTATTGTATACACTGGAAAGAAAGCTGTCAGTGAGGGTAGTGTTTCATTTAATAAATTTCAGATTTGGGGTACATAGAGTATTTGTTTTAAAGTAGAATGTGCATGGCCCAGAATTTCAGTTTCCATTGTCTTGTTTTCAATAGGTTGAATGCAGAGATCTTGAGTACATGTGAGTCAGGCTTTTAATATGGTGGTCCATCAGGGCCTGCTGCTGGCTGTTCAGCAGAGATAGGACTCCCACTGCTCAGAAAAAGGAAAAATACTCATTTGGTGCCATCTTAGAGCCCTATATTCCTGTGTATCCCCAACTAACCACTAAGCATTAAATGACAGATTCTGCTCCCGGGGAGTTTACTGTTCAATGGGAGGAAGAAGGGTTCATAGTAGCACAATCTAACAGTTGAGAAGTGTCGTAAGTGCAAGATAGAACCAGTACATCTGCATTCGAAGGAGAGAGGAAGGACTGCCAACTGCAGCGTAGGTAATAGACACAAAGATGCATAGTCTCTTAGTGCATTTGCAGAATGCTTTTCTGCAGCAACAACATTTGTCTGCAAATGTTACTTTTGTATATGCATTTATATTTGCAGAATTCATTAATTCCCTTTAGATGCTCAATTCTATCCACCCCCATCCTACAAAAATGCCACATGCATATGCTGTCTTTCCTAATAAAGAAATATTGTAATAAAAGAGAGAGGTTTTATTAAACTAATGCAATAACGACATTTTCTTTGAGGATTTAACACATCATCTTTAATAATAAAAATCAAATTGTCATTGTTGTGTCCTGTATACCTTTTATTCAAATCAGACTAAGTACTCTGGCTTTGTGGCTAAGCAATGCTCTGGAGGGTGGAGGGTGTGAGTATTTTTAGCATTACAGAGATGAATATCCGCAGTCAGGCTCATAGTAGAGTTATAGATTATGAATATGGGACCCAGGGAAACCTGTTTATATTCGTGAGCAGAGGGGAGATGCCTCCTAGGAGCGTCTGGGAGGAAATGAGATTGGAGGTTAGGAGGAAGCCGATACTGTTAGGGCTGCTTTCAGATGGTGGGATCGCAATACCTTCCACAGCCGTGCAGCTGCTTTTGCGGCTTTGGCTAACTTCGTTAACCATTGCAATTTAAGAGTTCATTTTTGTGTGATTGCACCAGGCATTTGGTATTACCTGGTTTTCTTATGAGGAGACCCGATTTTGGCTGACGTGTCAGCTGGGACGAGACATCTCAGAATTGTGTGAAAATTAAGACTAACAAATAAGCATGCAGAAGGGGTGGTGAAATGTGAAGAATACTTTTGGAGGGAACTTCTTTTTTGTATTCCAAGAGAAGTATGTGATAGCTAGGTCACGTTCAGAGGCAGGATGCTAGGTTGGACCATGTGAGTGCCAAGGCCCCTTCCACCTCTGATCCTCTGTAATCTTAGTCTGTAAAATGGGGGAATATGTGCCTGTTAACTTTGCTGATGGTTCTGACACTATTTGTTTAAAGCAATATATAATTATGAACTAAAATATATTTCCTGACTCAGTACTGCTCACTAAATAGGCTTCAATTGATACATCCTTAAGAGATGTGACTTCATTTCAGAAGAGTTTATATACTTTGTTTGTACATCCAACAATTAATAATTAATAATTAAGATAGATTGCGACAGGATTAGGGCTTATTTTCTCTAAAATAACCAGTCTAAATGTTCCTAAAGAAGTGTTAAGCATATGCTTTTACTCTTAGCGTGGCAATCAGCTGTATATACAGGCTATCTTTGGGATTTATTTACAGTATTCTAATATCTGCCTTTATTCGGATCAGAGCCCAACATTTTCAAATTGTTTGCTTTGTGTGATAAGTATTTGCTCAGTTACTTCAAAGATATGTATTGTAATAAATATGTGCACTTTGCAAGTTCCCTTTCTACGTCCCACTTCACCTGCCACAGACAGAAATATAATTTACACAAATAAAACAGTCTCCGGTGAGTTGGAGGCTTTTTCCAAAGAGAAGCCCTGGGGTTTGGCTGGGCCGATTTCCTCTCAGTACACACCTGGTGTATATCACTTTAAAAAATAAATTATGCCTCATTAAATTACAATTAAATGGAATCACGATCATTTGTTTTTCTGGAAGGAAGATGTTTTGCATATTGAAAGCCTAATTTGTTGCAGGTGACAAAAAGGCTGAACAGATTATCTAATATCACTTCATTTTGGGGGTAATATTTGCTGGTTAGTTTGTGTATACTCCAGTAGTTCAGAATTATATTAATGTGGACTGTATTATTTTCACTTCAAAATATCTCCTACTACTTTATCAGTTTTTGTACTCCTTTTTTTTTAAGCTTTTAAAGCAACAGAAACTTCTGTTTATGTCTGGATTAGGCATGCTCTTTCTTTTGCTTCAAATGTTCTAATCCTGTCCAGTCCACCGTTCCCTCTGCCCTTTGCCTGGTCTCCCCATTATCTCTACATCCATGTGCTATGTTTGTATATTTCAAATCCCAGCCAAGTTAAGTCCTGCCTCTTCCAAAATTTTTCCTGAGTCCTGCAATTGGCAAGACTTTCTCCCTCCTTTGAACAGAAATGGCACTAGTTCGGTCTCGAATTTACGACACTTGTCATCTTTTACATTGTGCTTCTATAAACTATCATAGAGTAAACTCCTTGGCAGCAGAATCTGTCTTATTAATCTTTTCATTCCTTTCTGAGCTTTGTACCAAGTCTTAAGTAAGAAATAAATTAATAGACTGATCTGTCATTCTTTGGTAATAGGTATATTGAATTTGGGGTTTCCCTAGATAATCAGGGGAGATATAGCCTAATCTAGATAATTACCTAAGGTCTGAGAATGATGAGGAATGGATATCTGTTAAAATCTAGTGAGTAATGACCTTAACTGTTGCCGTCAGCCCTGAGGGGGCGGGGGGCCTGGCGAGGTCTGAGGGGCTCAGACTCAGTGTTCCTAGAACTTGGCCCCCATTTGGGTTCTCTTTTTGCTCTCTTCGAGAATTAAGAGCCTGGGGGCTGGCCCTGTGGCCGAGTGGTTAAGTTCGAACACTCTGCTTTGGCAGCCCAGGGTTTTGCTGGTTCGGATCCTGGGCGCGGACATGGCATGGTTAATCAGGCCACGTTGAGGTGGTGTCCCACATGCCACAACTAGAAGGACTACACAACTGAAACATACAACTATGTACTGGGGGGATTTGGGGGAGAAAAAGTAGGAAAGAAGGAGGAAAAAAAAAAGAAGATTGGCAACAGCTGTTAGCTCAGGTGCCAATCTTTAAAATGAAGAGCCTATCAAAGGCAGTTTCTCACCCATCCCAGACAAGGCCTCAAGGGCTGGTGCAAAAACTTGGAAGTAAATTTTATAGAGCCAGTCATGGTAATGTTTCCCGAACATTTCTGAGTATCAGCATGTATTTTGCACACTAACAATTTGGGGCAAACTATATAAATTTTTGAATATGGAAATCATAACAAGGTAAATAAGTTAGCTCATTGACAGAAATTGCACACTCGGAAACTGTAAGGTCATTTAATTTGTTATAAATAAATATTATTTAAAATACTAGAAATAATAGGTACATCGATTTTTCATTTTAAAAATTAGCCCGAATTCTTTATTTTGTAGCAACCAAGCTAGATGGCGTTGTATTATATCTTGTTTTGCACTTTGAATTATTTTGCTTTCATCGAATTTTCTGCTAACCTCATATATTCCTTGCTGCTGCTGGAGATACTATGCAGCTTACAAAATGCCCCATTGAAAGGCTAGGGAGAAGACTGACTAGAGGTTCTTTCTGCCCGACTCCCTTCTTTTTTCGGTGACTTGTAACCCTAGAGCTCTTGTGCAAGGTGTCTTCCCACCCTGTGCAGATGCCCTCTCTACTCCTTTTCAGTCAACATGTTTCCTGGTCTTACATAACCTCAGCTAACTCTGTGGAGGGAATTGTTATAATCTCTCCCTCGAGAAGGCTCTGTTGCCTACGATGAGGAAAATACTTAATGGCCACTTGACTCAGTACTTGCAATATGTTTTAATATGGTTACTCATATGAAAGTTTAATAAGCAATATCCTGGTTAATTTATTAATTTTCCTCAATTTTCACATTCTCAATATTCATGACCTTTCTATTCATAAAAGTACACCTTTTTTCAGTGCCCAAGTGTCATGCCACATGCTCTATATCTCAGGCTGCATAATGGGAATGTCCAAGTGACACCTCCTGCCTGGCTGGTTGATAATTAAAATGCCAGACAACACAGTGGCAAGGGCTTTAGAAATATTTATGTGAGATAAATTATTAATTCATGTTCTATGCAAGGCAGTTTCAATATGATCAACATTTACTTATCTTGATAATTAGATGGGGTGAGTCGTGGTGTATATAAGTTCTGCTGTAGATTTTCTTCTGATTTTTTTTCCTCTATGGTGATTTTCAACTAACTAAATAAACTCACTTTACATTTATGAGCCTGCAGAATTTGGACTATATAGTTTTTAAATTGCAGTTAAATAGTTAAAAGCACATAAATAACCAAAATGAAAAAGGCTCAACAAAACAACTAAAACTCTTCTTGTGCCCACAAGCTAGCCACTTGTTATTGAAAATGTCTGAGGTGAAAAGAATCTGCTTTGGGACCACAGCTACACAGATGAGGCTTTAAGTAAATAATTTAGAACAGTGTTCTCATTCTCTGGGGTAATACATGGAGGTGGTGCCAGCCACCTTGTTGGTTTGCGACTTTATCTTCAATTAGGCAAATGAAACAGAGGCAACAGTATATTCCACCAGCCCCTTAAAATACAAATATTGTGTCTCATTCACTTCAGAAACGATGCTGATGAGCAGTCATCTTCAAGGATGCTTTGTCTTCATTTTTCTTAGAAATGGATTCATTTCCCTATGAGGTCGTCCAACATGTAAAAAATGCAGGGGAGGGAACTCCATAATTTCAATGTGGAAAAAAAAGTAAACCAAGCCAAACAAGAAACAAATAAAAACATTATGCTTTGGAATGATTTTTTTTTTATTGATTCGGAATGAACAAACTTAGGATTTTGAACCATGGTCTGTTAGAACAATAGTTTTTGTTACTTCACTATTTTGTATGCAAGGTCTTTGCTATAATGTACTCCATGACTTGTGAAAATAATTTCACAGAAGAATAAGTTTACAGACTTTGCCTTTGAGATGCCTTGAGTATAATCGTAGTAACTATCATAAAGAGTATGTCCAGATAGATCCTACATCTCCTCCAAATTTGGTAGTCTGAGATTTATTAAAATGCTAGAGTTATGAGAGAGAGAGAGAGAGAGAGAGAGGAGGAGACCAACACATTCTTTATGTGCAGAGTTCATCATTAAAGAAAACTTGGTAAATATCAATCTTTAGTGTCTTGTTGGTATTGATTTTAGGTCCACTTCTCTTTTGCTTCTCCACGTATTAATTTGTAGATTTTTATCTTAGAAACAAATCCATTATGAATATTTCAGGTTTCTTAGTGCAAGTGGAAATTAGGATAACTTAAGGCAGAACTGACTTTTAATTTCAGAAAGAGAATCAGTACCTAGATTGTATAACCTTTTGTGGAAGACAAGTTTCTCACTCGTTGCTTCTAAAAGCATGACAAGAAATCTGGATTTTCTTAGAATCATTTTACCAGTAGGGTATTTTTACATACACGTCATACCTTATCCTTTCCTTGGGCATGCATGTCACAGACACACACTTGTTAACATTTCTTCTAGCTTCGTTGTATGGCATATCTTATTCTCAGTCATAAAGACTTCTTTAACCAAAGTCACATGACACTTGAGTTGCAGAACTGTGAGTTGGCATACTGCGCGTAGGTTCATTATAGTAACATTGCCTAACCTGAGGTTTGAAGTGGTGATCGCCTCCTTGCAGTGCTGATAACTGTGTGATGCACACTCCTATAAGTGACATTTGCTTCCCTGTATTGTAATGCATTGCTTTATTTGTTTATTTATTTTTAAAGATTTTTTTTTCCTTTTTCTTCCAAAGCCCCCCTGGTACATAGTTGTGTATCTTTAGTTGTGGGTCCTTCTAGTTGTGGCATGTGGGATGCCTCCTCAGCATGGCCCGATGAGTGGTGCCCATGTTGGCGCCCAGGACTCGAACTGGCGAAACCCTGGGCCGCTGCAGTGGAGCGCACGAACTTAACCACTCGGCCACGGGGCTGGACCCTAATGCATTGCTTTATTTTTAAAAATTGCCTACATTACCCTGAAGATTTCTGGCCAACCAGAGATGGTATATTCCTTTTGTAGCCAATATTTTTATATTTAAGCCATGTATTTCAAATCTGATAGCGTTTCCTTCGCATTAATATTCCCCTCAGTGGAAACATCTTTGACATCTACTTTTCACGATTTGGGGTTGCCCCATCTGTTCTAAGATGCAGGGGTTAACATCCCAGCTCTTCCTGAGGGATAATCCTAGTCCTGATCTCATAGTGCCCTGAGAAGGGATGTTAGCTGGGAATGGAAAGTGATGACTCCATGTGATAATCTAACAAGTGTGTAGAATGGAAATAGATCTGCTTTTGCCCAAAGTACTCCAGTATTCCTACTCAGATCTCCAGCCCTTTTCTTCAGTCCATAATACTTTTCTCTAGACTTGGCAACATTTTCCTTTTCTTTGTGAATTTTCTGTCATCAGAGCCCATGAAAACATTAATCTCCTATTTAAAGGTTTCTGTTTGGATGAATCACGTGTTCAGAAAGGATCTGAGCCTGTCCTGGCATTCTATGCCCGCTATAGTTATGGTGTGCTCTCGCCCCTCATCAGATGTGCCTACATTTCCATTGCTTTAATGGTGGGATTAGAGCTTTCCCTCTGAGAGCATCTTATAAAAAAGTTTCGGTGCCCTCTGGTACAAATGCAAGGATACCTGTTATGTGTGTAGATTGAGAAGTTGTCAGAGGGCTAATGCAAATTGTAGCCATTTGCTTTGTGTCTTTTCTTTTCTTTTCTGCCATAAGAAATATCTATATTGAAAACAGTGGCCGGTCAACAGAAATTCAGCCAAACTTTTTTTTTTAAATCAATGTAAATCTCCCATGCTGTTTAAAT
The DNA here is from genome assembly GCF_021613505.1 of Equus quagga. NCBI lineage: Eukaryota > Metazoa > Chordata > Mammalia > Perissodactyla > Equidae > Equus > Equus quagga. The sequence goes on along the minus strand of NC_060270.1, from coordinate 134,684,525 downwards.
GTCGGAACTAAATTTACCAAACTTGGCAGATTTGTAAAGCTGAGCAGGACTGCCAAGTGTTCCCAGTTTCCAGCAGAGAGTTCTAGCAGTTCCTGAAATACTTGTAGGAGGCACCTGGTGGTAACTGCAGTTTCACAGTTCTTCCCAGGCACCTACCTTGCTAGCTGGCATCTCTGCACACTGACGATTATTACAGTGATGATAAAGTGTCAGAATAGAACAGTCCAAAATAAGGCACAGCCTCCGGAAGGCAAGCACATTCCCACAAAATCTTCCTGCTGGAGAACCCTCAGGAATTAGACTGAGGTTCTGGACATCACAGCCAGCTGGTTACACTAGACTAAGGGGGAGGGGCGGAAGAGGACGCTGCACACTCACCTGCAGACATGACTTGCCCTGTTTTCTTTTTCCATTTAATCAGGGATTGTTGTCCGAGATTCTGCGTAAGGAAGAAGACCCTCGGACAGCCTCTCAGTCTCTTTTAGTAAACCTGAGGGCCATGCAGAATTTCCTCAATCTGCCGGAAGTGGAGCGGGATCGTATATACCAGGACGAGAGAGAGCGGAGCATGAACCCCAATGTGAGCATGGTCTCGTCGGCCTCGAGCAGCCCCAGCTCCTCCCGAACCCCTCAGGTGAGATATTTGCTCCATTGACGTTTCACTCTGTGCCTTGGAAACATCTTGCCTTCGCTGATACTGTTTTCCCTCAAAGACTCAGACACAATTCAAGGATTTCTGAATCCACTGACCATGTTGGTCGGAGGATGTGAACCTCTGACCATACAATGGTGGTTGGCCTTTACTAGGTTAAAGGGCCATTTCTGTCCTTTTAGGAAAGTACCATTCTTCCTGACATGGCAGGAGGGCAGGAGTGGGGGAGGGGCAGGCTCTAGAATGTCTCCATACAACTGCTTAGTTATCAAAGAGGAGGTTAGGGGATTTGCCTTGAAGCTGAGTTTTCATAGCAAGCACACTGTATGTTTATTTGCATACAATTTATGGGTAGTTGGGGGCAGGGGACACATAGGGTAGTCGAAGCTCTGCTCTGTGCAATCTGGAAAAGACAAAATGGGGAGAAACCTGTGTGTGATGGGAGCGTGAATATGCAGCAGCTAAATCAGAGTGACTGGGGGATCCTTCAGTGATCCCTTCGACAGTGGTCATGGCGAGGTAGGCCTTAATTAGTTTCCTCCCTAGGGTGCTCTCCCCACAGGACTCTATGACTCAGCTTTCCATCCCTCCTTTCTCCACCTTTCAAGGCATTCTGATCTCGGGTCCTCCTGAGAATGCGCACATCTATTAGTGCTGTGTGCTTCAGACATCCTAACTGAAGGCTTAAGGTCTCGGGTCAGCCAAGGGTCATTTCCAATGCAGATCTGAGCACACTCATTTCTAGCCTACACCCTATTTCCCCTAAATTTTTATGACTCAACAGATTTGTGCTAAAGCCATCTCATTCACTGTTGCTAGGATGGTTGCAAGTTCCATCTCAAAACAAACACTTAACAGGTACACATTTCTACAAATCAGAAAAATGGGTGCTTTGAAACCAAATTTTTTCCTGCTTGAATACTATAGTTTTGGTTTTATGAGTTTGTTTTCTGGTAAGTTCCAAAGAACTGATTAAGCATAGAAGCAGAATTTTTTTCTGGTAGAAATATTTGAGCTTTTTCAAGCATATTCATTTTTTTCAGACATCTGAACTCTTTTTATATTTTTGCACTCTGCAATAGATTTTTAATTGAAGATCATTTTCTATCATGCACTGCCAAATTGTGATACTAACACTTTAGTTTTTAGTGAATTATAAATTTTAGTTACTGTTAAACCAAAAAAGAGTCTCTTGACTGTTTACTTTGAACGAGTGTAACCAAGCTTTTTTAATTTGATTTTCAAAAAAATTAGGGGGCATATATATTGAGTTATTAAATTGGGTAAGTGGTTAATTTGCACTAATATTGACTCTTATTAAATTCCCTGATATTTTTGCCACTTTTGAAGCCCATTAAGCCAGCACAGGAGAGTCCAGCCTTGCTTGATGGCCATTTAACCAGGCAGCCCTTCTCAGAAAGTCACTTCTACTTGTTGGAAAGTAACATAGGCCTGAGGGTTTTGTTTTCCACTCCTTCAGAATATTTTTCTGACGAGATTATATCGCAGGCATCTTTTCAAAGACCTCATAGCTTTCAGAGCCAGACCAGTTTACAAGGCCACACAGTCAGGGTCAGTATTTTGCTTTTTTCAACAGCAGAAAATCCCACCTAGGCAATTCCTAGATAAAAGTGCCCTATAGGGACGAGAAGAACAGGGAAATTGATCATTTAATTTTGCAGTTTTAAGATTTCTGAAAATAAATGTAAAATGTTTCCTCAAAATAATTTTGAGAATATAGTCATGGCATTGGTCTTTATACATTTCTTCTTTTTCTGTTGGTTAAACATTGAGAAAGGGAAGTTACTGAGGTCTTTTAAACATTTCATGATTCCCTCTTTACTCAAACTTCTTTACAGACACAGCTCAGTGGTACAGATGCATAGCACAGGGAGCTTTCTCCATGAGAACAGGTGTTGAGGGGCGGCCCACTGATCCAGCCTTGTAGTTGGAGTCAGCAAGCTTGGGCACACGGGCAGCCTTATCTGGGTGCACGGAGATGATTTTCCAGACACCACCCATACTTTATAATTGGTTTAAAATATATTGAAGAAATTTCAGATTTAAAATTAAACCTCCAGAAGTCCTTGCTTGTAATCCTTCAGTTGGTCAGTATTCCTTGAAGCACTTAATAACAAAACAACAATATAAATATAAGAGTGATCATTTATTGAGCACTTACTGTGTATCAGGTATTGTGAGCATTTTGCATGAACTTGATCCTCACAATTTTGTGTTATTGCCATTTTACAGATGAGGAAACTGAGGTTCCGATAGGTTAAATGACTTGTGTAAGGTCACCTGGCTGAGTGGTTGAGCGAGGGTTTGAACTCTGGCTATTCTGATTCCATGGCCTGGGCTCCAAACCATATATGCTAGTTCTCTGAGGGGTTTTGTTCCAGCCCACAGGGCTCTAGAGAGGATTTGAGCAGTCAGGGAAGATGAGATGGTCTGCAAGACTCATGAAGAAACCTGGGTTGAGAAAGGCAGAAATGATGTGCTAAAACGTGCTCTCAAGAGGAAAAGCACTGTGGGTTAGCTAGACGTTTGAGAAGAAAAAGGCATTTCTTGAAAAAAATGACAGAGAATTGGATTATTCTTTGGAGAGGACAAGAAGATACCTGTAAAAACAGCACCCGGGACAAACGGGAGATTTCGGAGGCAGAGCAGCACAGGGGTCCTGCTCCCAGGCTTTGGAGCCGGAAGGACTTGAGTTCAGATCATGGCTCCTTTGCTTGCTGCCCCCTGTCCTTCCAGCAAGTCAAGCATCCTCTTTATTTCCAGTTGTCTTCATCTCTAAAATGAAAATAATAATGTCTAACTCGTAGGGTTCTTAAAAGAATTAAATGAGATAACAAAGGTAAAACACTTTCTGGGGTGTCTGGCACATAAAAAGTACTGCGTATATTATGCTTATTATTACTTTGCAATGATTAGAAAATAGCATGAGACAGGGAGGTCAAAGGAGAATGGCAAAAGCCACTGAACACTGCTAGGAATCAAAGTCTTCATGGAAACTTATTAACTCCAGCTTCAAGGTACCAGTGAGAAGGCTCCCACCATGTCCAGACTTCACGCCATGTCTTCCTCCAGACCTGCGCACTGCTAGATCCAGTGAGGTATCCTCAGAGGGAAAGGAGTGATTTGGGAACAATTGTCTTGGTCTGGGATTCTAGGGTGAGTGGAGACAAAAAGAAAGAAATCCAGTTTAGACCGATCAGCTGGCCTTGCTTGGGAGTCCAAGAACCGGGCTGACTCTTCCCAGAGTCCTGCTGCCAGGGCTCCTGAGAGGGCTGCCCAGCCCCAGTTATTTCACCAGAGCAAATGCTCTGACGGGCTGTCAGATCAGGTAGATGCAAATGTCTTAGGGTTATCCTAACCCCAAGAAGCACAGGCACCTTCCATATTGTCCTTCATTTGTCTCTGAAGCTGATGGGAAATCATTCAATTAAAACGAGCACAACAGAATACATAAAACCACAATATGAGTTTAAGAAAATGAAAACGGCAGATCAAAGGCATTGGGAAGCCCAGTTTTATGAAATGAAATTTTGTTTCATTTCCACTGATTTCCTAGGTGAAATTAGGTGACTGTCTGGGTAGCATAATGATGATAATGATGGGAAACCATACATACTCGAATGACATCCGTAAAGCTTTAATAAAGAATGAGAGAGACTCAGGGGAGTGCATTAAATTGAGTAATAATTTATTATTTAGAGACCTCTACCCATTTACTCATTTTTTCTGGAAGAATTGGCTCTTCCTGCAAGGTGTGCCATTTTTAGAAAGAAAAAGGTAAGTATATGCGTGTTCTGCATGCTTGTTTTGCAGTGAGGTGATCGCTCCAAGTTGGTGTCCAGAGTGGCCATCCTACCTGTGAACTGTCTAGGACACTGAGGGAAAGAGCAGGGTTGACAGGACTCTGCATGTCCTATAGGAATGCACTGCAATTATTTCCAATCACAATTAACCTGATTAGAATAATGGACAGGAAGTGTCCCTCTGTAGCTAATGCCGTTTGGCATCAGCTGACTGAAATCCTTTGATAATTTCTGCACAGATGGCTGGGCTGAATGCAGCACTTTTTAAATTATTATTTTCATGGTCTCTTGGTAGGCCAAAACCTCGACACCGACAACAGACCTCCCCATTAAGGTGGACGGCGCCAACGTCAACATCACAGCTGCCATTTATGACGAGATCCAACAGGAGATGAAAAGGGCCAAGGTGTCTCAAGCCCTGTTTGCCAAAGTGGCTGCAAATAAAAGTCAGGTGAGTGGTGTTTAAAAGAGCAAAAGGGAGGGCTGGCATTAGACCCTTCTCCTCCTCCCACCAATAAAAATACATCTGTTCCTATAATAATAATCCCAATAATAATCTCTAGGGAACCTGTCATGCTCTGCCTTTTGCTCTATGGTTTGCTTGTATTCCCATTGGAGTTCAAAGTAGGGATTAAATCAAAAGCCAGATATTTTTCTTTTAAAGGATTTTTTTCAGAAAGAGTCAGCCTTGAGTGATTTCTCTGCTAATTCTAAACACTACTACATAACCTTTTTTTTGAGCAAAACGTAGTACGTATCAAACAGTGTCTTCCTGAGACCAAGTTTCAGCCAGACCTCATCGCCTCTCTTACTCCCACCAGGGAATGGCTGACTTTGTCATAATAACTGCTTCCCCCAACCCCCAAGACACCTTGTAATGCCAAGGGTTTCTTTTATGTATAGAATACAGTTGTTTTTCCGGGAGAAAACACACGTGGGAGAGCCCAGAATGAGTGCTAAGATCTTTCACAGAAAAACACAGAAGCTTATCCAGGACACTTTTTCAGAGTGCTGGCATTGTGAGGAATGGAATGCTCCGGGGAAAAGCGTAGACAGATGCTTAGAGGTTTTATTTCTGAAAGCAGCAACAGTTGGTGGGATGGACTATCTGTTTCAGTTTGTTTAAAGGGCCACCTACCGCCCTGTCTTAGAATGGGGTAGGTTGAGGTGCCTGCTCGTTTATCCCCAGGATGAATAATTACCCAGTGCAGGCAGAGGAAACAAAAGTTAGTTGAAGCATCATTCTGAGAGTCCTTTGATCCTGGGCTTGATTTCCTCTGTGGCCTTGCATGACAAATGTTTTCATCCCGACATATGTAAATGGTGAAATGGTCCATCATCTCCCTAACAGAGCTTCTGCTGTGTGCTAGAAGAAAGGAAGTTACTGAATATTGTATTTCTATTAAGCAAGAAGGTTTTCGATGAAAACTGAGTTTTTAAAATGATAGATAGTCAAATGCCATTTTTAGACTAATTATATGGTTTTGAGAATTGTCTTTTTCACCTGCAGTTTTGAAGTAAGCTGATACGGTATTTTTCAGATGTTGTTAAATGGAGAGGAGTAGAATATCAAGAAATTTTGAAGAGGATTGAGATGTTTGTTTCCCTTTTCAGTTTCAATATAGTAATTTTTCCAAAGTATAGTTACTCTCTTTCATCAATGAAATCGTTGAAATACAGCTTGCTAAGATATGATGTCCAACCATAATATGAAATGCATGAAAAGAAAATACCATAGAGCCTTCTTAAACTGTTAAATGCATAAAATCCCATGTACCACATGGCAAAATATAATGAGAGTTGGAGCTGTTAAACGAATAAAGCTGTTAAATGCATAATGCCACTTGGCAAAACTACTGTGCATTTAATGGTTTTCCACTGTGTAATAAAGGACATATGTGGTAAATGTGCAGTGAGTATAAAAGCTACACAATGGATTTTGCAAAACTGCCCCTTAGTCGTGACTTGACGTAAATATCAAAGTTTCACTGAGTCTTTCTTTTATAAGCTGCTTTCCAGAAAAACTGAAGACTACAGTCTGAGAAGTGGATTCAAAATGCCTGTAATCTCCCTGTTGACTTGGCACTCTGGCTTCTGGGAATAGTGATGCCTAGAGCCTCCCAGAATAATTCAGGTGGCTGATTGAAAACTGTGTTTGCCATTTGGCACAAACTTAGCTCTCCAAATTTTTGACGCCTCCTGAAGAAATCAGTAGCCCTGATTTTGTAGAATCTGGAGGAAAGCATAGTTCTGGGAAGTCATGTGTGAAAGGTGGGGGTGAAATGCTTTGAAGTTTTTCTTTTTTCCTTTGGGACAATAGTCTCATTCTCATTTATGAATAAGGAATGTTATTGTAGATAACTGACTAGTTTTGCAAATCCATGTTAAGTGCTTTAAAAATGGTACTGCCAAACAAAATGAACGTAACTGATAGTCTCAAAGGCAATTTAGCATAAGATTTTCACTGCATTCTGTAGGTACCAGCGTTCACTTAATAAAAAGCATATTTAGTGAAATCAGTTGCCTGATTTGGTGCCTTGCACGTGTATTTGGTGTGTATCCATGGGTGTGTATATGTATGACTGATAGTGGGACTTTGGCCAAAGTACTTAACCTCTGGAGCTGCGATGGGAAGTGGCCACACCCTCTTCATTAGATCGTGAGGACTGAGAGAACAAAGGTGTTCTCCTCCTCGCTGTCATTCCCTTTCCTGCCTCTATGTTTTCTCTGTGGAAGGATCAGAAGTTCTTGGAGTGACGAAGGAGGCAGGTGCACAGCAAGGGCCGTTCACTTGGATGTAAAATTAGCAGAACCATTTACTAGGAACTCTTGTGAACTGGAGTGGGTTTGGAGCCTTGAAGGCCCCATTCAAATACGCATAGCCACCCCTCCCCTTCTGTTTCAAATTTCTTTTAAAATAGAAATGATTCCTCCATTAAATCTCCTTCACTCCTTGGTGTGAATTGCTGTCACCAGCTATTAAGAATAATATCTAGGGGCCGCCCCGTGGCGTAGTGGTTAAGTTCACACTCTCTGCTCCAGTGGCCCAGGATTCTCTGATTCATATCCCGGGTGCAGACCTACACAGTACTCATCAAGCCATGCTGTGGCAGGTGTCCCACAGATAAAGTAGAGGAAGATGGGCACAGATGTGAGCTCAGGACCAATCTTCCTCAAAAAAAAAGAGAATAATATGTAACACTGCGCTCTGCGTTAGACAAGATTTGAATGAGGAGTAGGAAAAAGGGAGGAGAATTTTAGAAATTAAGGTGGTGGGCCAAGATGGTCTTTGAGGGCTGTACGTGTTCAGGGAAGAGGCACAATGGAAGGAGGGGTTTAGGCAAGTTGTTGAAAGGGTGACAGGCTTTTACAGTTTTGCCTATGATCCTCTTGGTGAAAATATTTTACCAGAAAGTGTGTCTGTGTGTTTCCTTAGTGCGTGGGTTACATCAGGATGCATTTGTAGGGTCATAGACCACCTCTTCTCCAGTTCAGCGCCGCCTCCTTTGTCACGGCCAGGCCAATACATCATCCAATTCCACTGAGAGTCTCCTATTTTCATGGGAGAGGAGTCAAAGAAGGAAAAGCAGAACAGAAAAATAAAAGGGAAAGGTATGCTTATGTACATTTCACCTTCCACTTTTCCTTCATTTTTCGTTTAGGATCAGTTTTAGTTTGTGTGTGAATTCTGAAGATTATCTTCCTTTTCTTTCTGTAGAATATTCAGATTGTTGGCCCTCAGGGGATAGGATGCACTGTGGTCAGTGATTGTTCTCTGTGAAATAGGAGTGCTGGGTCCCTAGTGGGGCCATAATGTAAAGGCATATGGGACCTTTTCTGCGTAACTTCGATATGACCCTCACATACAAAGGACCACCAGGGAATGAGCACCCCAGCGTGCAGGCTGAGTGGCCACAGGAAGTCCTTGTCCTGCAATGGCTGCTTGTAATCTCTCCCTCTTACATTCTGTAGGGCTGCTCTCCTGCTTCCTCCCTGATTGGAGCTTGTTCCAGGTGATCTGGGCAGTGGAAATCCGGAGGAAAGGAAACACAGTAAGCTGTGGCAGTCCCACTGCGGTCCTCCAGGGCCGGCCATGTGCTTTGTGATAGTCTCTTCAGCCACATTTCTTTCCCTTGACATCAATTGCCCCTTTCTCCAGACACTAATTCACTGTCTCTCTTGTCTCCTGCCCACTTCTCTTTTTTATAGCTTACAGTAGTTCAGCTCACGGAATGTTGAGGATGGTCTCAGGTTGGGGTTATTTGAAAGGAGAGTGAATCTTTATTATTTGTCTACCTGAGACGCAACTCTACATGTGTGACTGTCATTCTTACTAGGTTTGGGTGAAAATAGAGTAGCTAGAGGAAGGTGAAGGGGCTTAGTATTTTAATCCCTGTTTTTGCTTACCCCCATTAAAAAAAAATAAAACAAACAAATGAACAAAAACTTTCGAAGGTGCTTCGTTTGCTTTCTTTTTTTGTTTTCAAGTGTGGGGACACTTGCTTTCTGTATTAGGAAGGTAGAGAGAAGCTGAGACACGGCAAAAAGGAGAAATAGACAACCTGGTTGTAAACCTCAGATGGTGGTCGAGAAAGGACCAACCCCAGAGGGTGCTGGAATGAAAGAAATGGAGTGATTTGGGAATAAACAGGGAGCCAGAGTGGTGTCTGCCGAGATGACATAAGAATGTCCTCATCTCCTCCAAGATGTAAAGACCCCTGCCAATCCTGGAGTTCCTCTTGCTGCCACACATGCCTTCCCAGGCCCACAGGCTGCAGGAACTACCACCAGGATCAGGGATGTGAGAGCCCTTACTGCTGACACAGAAGCGAGGGAGGGAGGCACAGTCGGGATCCTACCGAAGCTGAGGAAGCTGTTGCTGGCCTCCAATACACAATTCTGAAATCATTTCCCCTGTAGAAGCTGTATTCTTCATGGTGATTGGGTTTCAGTATGTCCTATGCTTCATGTATATTGGGGTTAAGTAGATTTCTTGTCTTGACCTTTCTTCCTTATCACTATGTTTCTACCCCCAAATCCATATTCTCACCTACTGACTTAACAAATTGTATTCCTAAATAGAAGACTACTTAAACTTTGGATATAGATTACAAGCTCAGATTTTGGACATTCTTCTTTATCATAAAATAACTCCTTATAGATAATTTCCTTAACAGCCTAAATGATTTAAAATATACAGGTCTCTTTGGCCAGTCCTTTTAAAATAAAGCAAAAATAAAGGAAAGACAGACAATTTTACATAAAGAAAAATGATGGGTGTATTATTTGGGTTGTTTCCTTCCTTTTATTACTCTTTTCTATTAGAGTTTATGTCACATTCAGTATATGTGCTAACATATTTTCGTCAGTGAGTCATAGGTTACCATATTAATCTTTGTTTTTGTGTCTCTTCTGAAAAATGTCCCAGGCACATTTTGGTTGTACATATTTCTTTTCTTAAAGAAATAACCTTTATAATTTCTTAAGTAATAACATCCTCATTTTAGAAAAGTCAGAAAATGAAGAAAAGTATAAAAGCAAAAACATGAATCACTCATAATTACACAACCCAGAGACAGTTACTATTCATGTTGTAGAGTCTTTCCTTCTAACATGTTTGTGTGTGTATGGTTGTGCACATGTGTGTTTATATCAGAATTGAGATCATGCTGTACAACACATAATTATAAGACAAGTTGAAACTACTGTTCTTTTTAAGACCAACTTTTCACGTAGGAGGGTAAATTTACAAGGTATAAAATACTATCTTTAGTCTCATTATTTAGTTTCTTAGCCTTTAGAAAATATTGCTCAAGGATCAAAGTTTTGCCACTTTGCACCAAATGTGGTTTATGTTTATCTTCTATTATTAAGTTCCCTTTATGGAGATGACTTAATTGGGGCTGATAGCTCAGGCTACTGGAGGTAGATGTTCGGCTGCCCTGTCTGTCTGGTATAGAGTGACAGGAAGGACCGGCCGTAGGATACCCTGTGTAAAAGGAGTTAGGGTCTCAGACTCCCTCCTCCTGGTTTTGCTTTTGCCATCTTGTATTTAGTGTGTAAGGCAGGTTAAGATGAGGCATGTGGCCTTGCTGAGTAGATGCCCCGTCCTGCTGGGCAGGTTTCTTTGGAACACTATCATTTTGACAGCCTATCAAGGAGCAGTTTCTACTCTTGTCACCTGGGGCATATACTACAATTTCAGGGCTATCTGCCAAGTGAAAATTAAAAAATTAATATATTTACACTGCAATTACCATTTGAAAAAACTATTATGCCAAGTAGTGAAGAAGTGAGATTTCTCAACATTCCCAAATGCCAGCTAAGTAGGCAGTCAGCACAATGATGTTTGAGTGTCAAGTTGAGCCCTCATTCTTCCTTTCTCTCTCTGCATAATCTCAAAGGATTAGATTCTGTTGAGAGGTTTGCAGCAGAAATTCACTCAAGATCTCAGGTTTTGTTTTTGCTTTTTTTTGTGTTATTTTTGCTGAGGAAGATTGTCCCTGAGCTAACAGCTGTGCCAGTCTTCCTCTATTTTCTATGTGGGACGACACCACAATGTGGCTTGATGAGCGATGTGTAGATCTGCACCTGGGATACAAACCTGTGAACCCCAGGCCACCAAAGCAGAGCAGGCAAACTTAACCACTGCTACTGGACTCCAAGATCTCAGTTTTCATATCAACGTTGTAGGGAGGAATTGGGTTCTTTTTGCCACCACCACAATTAATTATGTTAATGTTTCATGCTCTAAAACTAGCTTTTATGGGAGTCCTTAATTAGATACCAGTGAAGATTAGTCACAGAGTTCATATGCACTTCCTATAAAGTCAGATAACTTTACCCATCACTAACACTTATGTACTGGTTTCAAGCACATCTTTACTGCAGAAACCCTTGAGTTGCATTATTTTGCCTTTTCATGACATGGCACCTTTGGAAACTTGCATGTGACTTGAAAGCATATCCGGTTGACATAGTAAAGCCATCTCTCTGGACTCTCACAGCCCTTTTGTGAAGAGGAGCTTGAGTTAAACCAGGGTTCCTACGGCTGGAGAATGTCGGCGCCTGTGAGTGCTTCCTACCCCTTTGCTATAGAGGCTGTTTAGTCATCTTCGTTTCACAGGGCCGCAAGCTAGGTCCTCGGGTGCAAAGTTTGAGGAGGCACACACTTTCAGAGCCACATGTCTTAAATTTTGTGCACTAGTTCTTACTTGCCTCACCCTACTTCCAGCCCTGATATTTCAAAAAAGTCTTCTTTCTGTGTTTTTGCTATATCTGTGTTTTCCTCCTGCACTTGTAAGTTCTTGAGGCAGTTGGCACCGTATACAATTTTGCATCATAGGTATGCTGGAATTTGGGCTTGAAGTCAGAGACTGGAAGTATTTTGGGTGATTTCTGCTTGATATTTTAGCCTAGTATGTTTTGCTGTTAATATCTTTCTAGTATTTAAGTGAAGAAGCAGAAGATTCCAGAGTCCTTCATCTTTTGACAAATAGGAAGTTTTTCCAGGTACATGTTTTCATGTATGTATGTACGTACATATTTATATAAAGTCATCCCAGATCTCCAAACTGTTGGATAGCTATGTGCATCCCATATATCTCTGGTAAAGAGGGCAGCAAGATTTTATGAAATCTCCTCTTGACTTGAGTCCTCTATTACAGAGGTGAAGGAGTTTTTCTGAAATAAAAGTTTCATTACTCACAATTACAGAGTCAATCTTTACGAACACAGCCATATAAATGTGACCAACAAGCCCAGAGACAGCTGAAAATTGGTCCCTGTGAAAATACAGTTTAGAACTTAGTGTACAATTTTGCAAAATAAAAAACAGAAGCAGATCATTTTTACTTACCACATTCAAGGTATAAAATAATTAACCTTGAACTGTAACCAAATGCTCAGCACAAAGCTTTCTTCAGGTTGAGATGACCTCCTTGTCAGGGACTCACTGAAGCCCTTGACAGGTCTCCCTCTCAGCTAGCCTTTTATCCATTTCAGTTTTCTTGATTAGGTTATCTTGAATCATTAGGGGGTTTATTTATTTTAATAGACACTTATTGGATTCATGAAAAGAGAATTCGGTGACTAAGAAACAAGAGCTGAATATTATCTGGCTCATTTCACACTTCAGAAGAGTCTCAACCAGCTGAAAAGAAATCCTTTCAGTTACAAAAGTTTGTTTGGGGACTTTATGTGCTTCCATTTAGAAAGCGAACTGTCTGTGGTTAATAATATGAATTTTCTTTCGAGACACCCAGAAAACATTTCCTTTTGGTTACATATGCTGACATTTTCTGTATTGAAGATGTGGGTGACTAAATGGCCTTTTACATTTCTGTTGCAAGAAGCCTCGAGTCATTCTCCTGAAGAACTGTTCATTTGCTGACTTATTCATTCATTGGAGTTCCTAGAGGGGCAAAGGGGATGGGGGCTACTTACAATTTGCAGATTGAATTCATTCGTTGGCTGTGTGGTAGGGACATGAGGGGCAACAGTAATGACTGTGACAAGGCCCTGCCTTCCAGGCCAGTACAACCTTACTTAACAGGAACAAAGTTATTTCCTCTCTCTCTCATTGGAAATCAGAGCAGGCTGTGAATTTGTGTTTGTTGCTGAGCAAGTCCTGGTTTGTATTTGTTCTGAAATATTATAAAAACTAGGAAATTTGTCACCAAGATAGAACTTAATTTTTTTTAAAGGAAAAACATGGAGAGTGGGAGAAGCTAGAGTCGTTTACAGTGTCCTGGGGTAGGAAAACAAGTAACTTAGTACACAGCGAGATTTCAGTACCACGGACAGGAACCCCACTCTTTCTATCTGCTTCCCCTCCCCCATCATTTGAACATAAGGTTTGGAGCTAGGATTCAAACCTGTATCCACACTCAGGCACTGGTCTGCATTATTGTTCTGTGAAAGACCTCCCTGGTCATTTGAACGTTCTCAGCCTTTGGTATGTAGTTTGGAGAATATGTCACTGATTTATTGTCTACTTGACATTTTTAAACCTTTAACATTTTTTATAAGTGAAATAGATATTGCTCTTCCTCATTTACTTTTAATCCAGGAGAGCATTAAAAAACTCTCACATAAATAACAACAACAACACACACAGGGAAAATAAAATGGTTAAAATGATGAGGATAAGTTTTTTTTAAATGATTGATATAGTTTGGTGGTTTGGTGCTTATATGTCTTTTTTTTTTTTATAGAACAAAAACTCCTAGAGGATGAAGCTTATGAAGTATGTGCTTTACCACTACCAGGTCATTGTGGGCCCTGATTTTACTATGAAAAAAAGATATCTAGACAGGATAATTGGTGTTCTTGACTTTATCATACTTTTTTCCCTAAGGACTTCTTGTTGGAAGGAAGGAGGGAAGGAAAGAAGGAAGGAAGGAAGGTAGGAAGGAGGGAAAAAGAAAAAAAGGAAGAAAAGTTAATTCTTTGTCATAATATTTAAAAGCCTTCCATAACTCCCATGGTCCATAGGATTAAGATGAAATTTCTTTGCATGGTAGTGTTTATAATCTGACCCCCCACCTCCATTTTTAGACTGTGCTTTACCCTCACTTACTTCTGATTCTCCAGATGTGATCGTTTTATCAGTCCCTGCATTTACTGATAATGTTATCTCTGCTTGGCATGTGCTTCTAATCACTTCCTCTTCCCACCTGGTGAAATCCATCTTTATCTTTCAGGGTCCACCTTACATGTCAAATTCTCTATGACATTTTTCCTGAGCTTCATAGTTAAAATTGCTCAGTTCCTTGCTGGTGGTCTCAATAACCTTTGAAGTAAAAAGTAATAATGACAATGTAATGTACTAGCACATTGCATGGCACACAGTACATGGGTGCTCAATACAGGATTTTAAACTGAATTAATGTTTTGAGAGACCTCTGTTACTGTTTGCATTTATATAATGGGATAAATTGGATCACACCATTTTCTTTATCATATTCATGCATTAGAGATGGGGGAAAAACCTCAGAACATTGACAGGGCTGCTTCTGAGAAATAGTGATCCTCTCCATCTATAACTTTTGAAAGTGAGGCTGTAAACATTCCCCTAGGCTAATTTCTGTGCAATCTAATAATTTCAGTTTAATGAGCATTTATTGAGCATCTATTATGTGCAGAGAACCACACTCCGCTCTGAAAGGTGCTAAAATGAGTAAGAAACCAACCCTTTCCCTCCACCCCCATCACAAAGCTGGCTGATCTGATGGGGATGTAAACATGCCCATCCACCACAGTAATAATCATCAAATTGTGAAAGAATATAAGCAAAATGCTTCGGGGCCATGCAGGAGTGAGCAACCAATTCTTACAGGGGATCAGTTGAGACCATGTTGGCTGAGCCCTGAAGTACAGTTTCTTATGGGGGACAGAGGGTTTAGTATGAGACATTCCAGCCAAGGGAACAGGAGCAATACTAGCTGTTCCCAAACACTTGCAGTTCCCTTAGCCACAGTTTTACTGTAGTAAAAACGCTAAGCTGACTATAGAATATTCAGCCAACGTTTGGTTAAAACTTACAACCAGACTAAAAGAAAAATCACAGATAGGTATATACCCCACAGTTCATGTACATTCCCCATGGTTCATGCACAGAAAGGGGAATATACCACAGTTCAGAGCATGGAGGTGGGAATATACCAACCGTATTCGAGGACTATGAGTAATTGACAGTGGCTGGAGCACAAAGTTAATAGGGGAATTGATGGGAGATCAGACCATGAAGGAAAAACAGATGCATATTGTGGTTCTTATTGTTGCCTCTTTTAATGCTTTTTAATTGTGAACTAGAGGTGTCTCATTTAAGTAAATCATTCATAAAACTATCAATTTACTGAAAGATAAACTATGGGGTTATTATTCATCTTCCAAAAAGAAATAATGGCACATTTCTTCAAGTAGTAAGGATTTCTAATACACTTACAACGTGATTTGCTTTGTAAATTTAGAGTGACATGCAACTTTTCAGGAACCCGTGGATTGTAAACAAACTATATCTTGAGTTGTGCGAGTCTCGCCTCACCTGCACAGTTGGAAAGGGTGGTGACAGTTGTTTTTTCTACAGAGGGAAATATATTTGTTTAAGAGGTTGGTGAGATGGCTAAAGTGAGATATTAATAGATATTATTTGCTTATGCACTGAATGCCTGGGAACTCTTTAACCATAGATTGCAAGGATGCAGCCTTCAAATTTATGTTCCTTCTGTGGGTTCAGATTTTGAAGGTAAAGAGTTTTAATCGTAAATTCCTTGGCATCGTTACACTTGGGCTCCATGGATATTTTCCTACGTAAGTTCTAGGTATTCTCTGTATTTTTAAAAATTTTTTACATTGAGCAAATTTTAGACTCACAGAAATGTTGCAAAATAGTACAGTTTCCATATATCCTCCACTTGGCATCCGCTAATATTAACGCCTTACATCCCCATAGTGCAACAGTTAAAACCGGGAAATTAACATAGTTTTAACACTATTAACTAAACTAAAAACTATTCTAATTTCGGTAGTTTTTCCACTAATGTCCATTTTCTGTACCAAGATCCCATCCGGGAAACACATTGCGTTTAATTATTATTTCTTCTTAGTTTTCCACAGTCTGTGACCAGTCCTTAGTCTTTCCTTTTTTTTTAATGACCTTGCCACTTTTGAAGAGTACTGATTTGTTATTTTGTTGAACATCTCTCAATCTGAGTTTGTCATGATTGAGTGGAGGTTATGCTTTTTGGGCAAGACTGCTTCCAGTACTGTGTTGTATCCTTCACAGTGCCTCATATCACAGGGTTCATGGTGTCTATATGTCGTCACTGGTGATGTTGACCTTGATCACTTGGCCAAGGTGGTTTCTTCTTTCTACTTTAACCCTTATGGCTAATCATTGTCTGCTATTTCTGACAAATAACAAGGTGTAACAGATCATGGAATATGGAGCTAAAAGAGAACTTAGAGACCATGTTTTGTAAACTCTTCCTTTTACAGCTAAGTTCCCAGAAGCTCCAAGAGGGTAACCACATGCCCAAAGGTCACCCAATTATTTACCGTCAGAGCAGGAACTTAGCAGTTAGGTCTCAGAGCTCCAAGGTGAATACCCCCTGTGCTTCCCAACTGTGCTCCAACACTTGTAGTTCACTTACCTTCAGTTTTACCATGCCAAAAAAGCTAAACTGACTATGTGAATATTCAGCCAATATTTGGTCAAAACTTCCAATCAGACTAAAAGAGAAATCACGGGTAGCTGTATACCCTACAGTTGATGATGCCACGCACAGAGCTGGCCAAGGTTGGAAATCAGATGAACTTCTGCATCAGCATTTCTGAAATGAAAGTAATTCTCCTGGAATGCTCCACATAACACATAGGGAACAACAACAAAAAACCTACTTGAGATTTTTAACAGAAAAAGGAGATTTGTTTATTAATAATTCATGAGTTCCCATTGAACATGCACGACAGAAACAGTGCTATTCAATAGAGAATACTGTCATCTGTCACTGTTTTATTTGACATTTACACTTTTTTTTTGCCTGATACTGCAAAACTTTCTTGGATGGCATGCAAAAATTATATAAATGAAAAAAATCCCAATGTGAGGACTCTTTATCTCTTCTGCGATGGGTTCACTCACAGTTCCATGCATGTGTGTTCATGCAATAGCGTAGTACTTTCTTGCACATTCGTTAGTCACCAAACAAGCTACTAAGGGACCCTATTGAGAAAACAGAGATAAGTATCCCAAATGGGCTGGTGGAAGGATCATGTGAATGAAAAGATGGAGGGTGAGATGGGAGGTAAGGTGGAAGAATAGATCTCCGGAAGGTAAGCATACAAAGACATGGAGTGATCAGTGAGTCAGAGTGAGGGGAAAGCCAATCACGGCTGCCATGAAGAAAACTGACAAAAATACAGTGCCATTTCAAATGCAAGGTAAATGTTTATAAATGGCATCCCAGGAGCTCCACTAGTAGGGAATATCGGCATTTAGTAGAAGAGGCAGTCAGAGTTAGGAGCCCCTTGCAATTTTGTGCTACTGTAAGGCTCTTGACAATATTTCTGCTCTGTAGGTTAGTTATTATTTATAAAAATCACAGAACCAGCTGATACATTCATAAGCTAATTATTGAAGCAGCTGGGTACACATGGTGCAATATGTCCAAGGCTGTGAAGTATCACAGATTTCTTGGGGCCTGCTGTGGTGGGGGTGCGCTGTTGAAGCCTCCATCCCTTAATCTGATCAGCCAAGCAAACACTTTGTGGGGAAACTAGATTAATAACCCTCTAAATACCATGAATGTGCTTTATCTTCAAAACCGGGTTCCCTTAAACATGCTATTAGCTCAGCTCCATCAGGGATTTGAGGAAGTTCTCTGGTGCCCGAAGAACACAGTCTTGTTGGCTACCTCCCTGTGCCAGAAATTAATTTGGTTTGCTTATGTCTGCACACATGACCACACTTGTGTCTAATCCGCTCCCTAATAGCTTCAAGGTCAGGACCTTGCATGTCAGTGGGCAAATTGAGCACTACACTTCTTAAAGACTGATGGCAGACAGTACACAGTCCATAACGAGGCCTGTAGTTTGTTCTAAGTGATTGTAATGAGTGCAGATTATAACAGCGCATATAAATCAAACGCAGCAATGACTGTTGTGCGAGACATTCCAAGTATCATAAGTGGAGATACCACTCAGCTGTCACCTGTCTCCTTTCAAGCTGCGGCTTCCCACAATGCAGTTCACTCCTCAAGCAGAACAGCAGGTGCCGTCCTCCTTAAGGTCTTGGTATCTCAGAGCGTCATCTTTTAACAGATGTAGGTTTTTGTTTTTATTTTCTGTTAAGTGATTGGTCGCCATGCTATAGCCTCCCCTGGGAGATGTTAAACATACCTGTTTGAAACATTTGAAAGAGTTCAGTTGGAGACTTATTCAGATCTGTGAAAAGACAGAGACATAGGAGCTTATTTTTTCCAAAGATGGTTTATTTTCTGTTTCAAGAATTCTTTCCTTTGTACACAAAAAAGCCCTTGAGGAAACACTTTGGGAGGAAGAAATATTTAAAAATATAATTTATTTTCTCACAGGGATAAAAAATTTAATTGCCTTCAATTTTCATATATGTTGCACCTTGAAAATCAACCATTACCTATCTCTCAATTGAGCTGAAAAAAAAAATCTGTGAAAATACTTGGAAAAACATTTCCAAGCAAATGATTAGATAGCTTGTTTTCATTCTTCCTAACCCTCTAACTCTCCCCAGCTCCCAGTTTATTGCAAGAAAAGATCAGGTCTGCGCAAATGTGGCCTCTCACTTGTAAAAACAAGGCAGTGTTGTGTTACAGATTAGTTTATAAATCCCTAGTGGCTTCACAGTTCAGTGCCTACAGCTGCTGCAGATGGGCCTGGGTTTTTGTCTCTTCGCGGTGCTGCAGCCGGCAGTTGAAGGAGAAAATGGAATGATCAGGTTATTAACATGGAGGCCGAGAGGAAGAGGCTGCACAATGAGAACAGCTGGTGTTGCTGTCTTGGCTGATGCAGCGGAGATAATCAAATCTTGCCTTTTTTTGGGTAAAGGCAGAAGACACAGTGGAGAGTTAGACAAACAACGGCTTATGATATTATATGGGGTTTTTATAATGTGTGTCAGGAACGTTCATTGGCTTACAAGTTATAATATAGAATTTGTTGAGGTTTGAGATTTATTTTTTTACGAAGTCATTTGTGTTTACTTCTGCACTTTTTTAGGAAAATTCTTAACTCTTTCGCAAGAGGCGTGATGTGGGACAGTTCTTGTTTTTAAAATTAGCGATGTAGCTTGAAAATGATGGCTTAGAAAGCTACTGGGTAAAATATTTTGACATGAGTCAGTGAGCGATGTTGACAGCATCCTCTGTATTATTTTCATATAATCCATCATTATTTGCATTACATTTTCTTTCTTGTGCAGTTTCCAGTGAGAGAACATCCGGATGGCAGAATTGGGAGGCAGACATTTGCAGGTGTGACCCGACCAACTGCCTACCTTCCTGCAGGTGTGGCTGTGGCGGGAAGGTGATGGTTAGGAGGGCCTGGAGCCCAAGGCGTTCAGAGATGCAGCAAATATACAGTTTGTTTTCATTCTAGCCAAGGTGGTTGTGTCTATTTTGTGGAGTTATTAAGAGTTGTAAGACTGTTTCCTCTCTAGAGAATTCAGTGTTGTTTACACTTAGACATTTTTTCTTCTTTAGAATTTGCCGTCTTGTAATACATACTTGTTCATCTTCACTCCTTTCTTAGAATGGAATACTATCTGATTGGGTAATTTAAAAAAATTGTAGCTGACCAACATGAATTACTTTTTGCTGAGAATCAGATAACTGTAATCTTGCTTGAGTATCTTTTACAAAGGAACTGTAAATTAATTGAGAATATATTCTATATGAAGGTGATAAGATTAACAGGAGTGAAGATTCTCGGGCATTGGTGTCACCACCGACGTGGTCGGTTGGATTGGTTGGGTTTCAGAGTCGTCAGGCTGTTTCAGTCTCACCCCAGGTGGGAAAAATTTTCATGGAAAAATATGATAAACAGGGATGGGCACCTGACTGTAGTCTGGCTGTCCTCTACGCTCTGCACTCTGCAGGTTAACTCAAGTGACCTTCTTTCTCCAGGGCTGGCTGTGTGAACTGCTCCGCTGGAAGGAGAACCCTAGCCCAGAAAACCGCACCCTCTGGGAGAACCTCTGTACCATCCGTCGCTTCCTGAACCTTCCCCAGCACGAGAGGGATGTGATCTATGAGGAGGAGTCGAGGCATCACCACAGCGAACGCATGCAGCACGTGGTCCAGCTTCCCCCTGAGCCAGTACAGGTCAGCGCCCCCTCCCCCAACCTGAGCTGGGCTGTCGGTGACAGGCAGGCAACTGTCGAGGGTCACAGAAGCATGCTACACCAACCTCCCATCTCATGGCATCTCATGCCATGTCCCCAAGGACAGAGGACCCCGTTCTCACAGTGGGCACAGCATGTGTGTGTGTGTGTGCCCATGCGTGCACGTGCTCACACAGACAAAATGACTAAGAAGTCAACTCCAAAGGCAGCTGCTTTCCTTGTGGGATTGTGAAGCCGGCACGCTAGTGGGGAATGAAATCTCTCAATCACAGAACGTAGTTCATACTTTCCATCAGTTCATTTTCTAAAGAAAAAATTCTGAAGTAGCCAATGAATTGATCCAAAATTCCTCAAGGAACATTTGATTAGGCTGAGAAAAGAAATATCCACATGAGCTAGAGAATGCCATTGAACTCAACTGAACCCTTGAGAGAAATTGTGATAGGTTCTTAGAATTTTAAGATGTGTTTTTGCTGTCTTTGGTTTCCTCTTTTAGAAATCTACCTTCATTTGGGTTGCGTGTTTTGTTTGCTTAGTTTTTACTCTCATTGAGAGAAATATTCCTTTCTGAAAGTAATTGAGTTTAACTACTGATTCTTGCTATAGTCTAAAATCAATCACTTTTAGGAAGAAATATTAACTAGGTTAGTATTCCAAGGTCAGACCCCTTAGAGTGTTGCCCACAAATTGTTTTGGTGGGTTAGGAGATTTATCCTTCTGTCCAATGCCACCAATCTCAAGTGCCACCAAAGAGGATCCTTCAGGGCCTCTTTCTGAATCTCCTTTTGTGTAGCGAGGACAGTTGAGGCAGAAGTGCATGTATTAGTGCATGTGTGGGAAGAATGGAAAAGAAGGTGAGGAGAATGAAGATAAGGTGGGCCACAGTTTCTTGATCAAGATATAGGAGAGGTGGTGAAGGATGTGGTGAAATGCTCTACCCTAGGTTTCCCTGTCTCCTTTCCCCTCCTTCCACCCTCACATGCCTGGAGGAGAAGCCAGAAGTCAACAGGTCCATTACATGACTTTTCATCCAAATATTGACATTGCAGTCAATGCTTTCATGCTGTCATTGGTCAGTTTCCAAAGTCACAGAGTAAATTGCCCAGATGATTAGACTCATGAATTTGTAGAACTAGAACCACCTAAAGGCAGTCTCTTATAATACCGACAGTGAACTCAGAATGGGTGGGTGGTGAGGGTACACCCTAATAAATGGCGGAGCCCACTCTCCTGGCTCTGGACACCAGTCCAGAGCAACTCGTTCCCTGAAGGTGAGCCCCAGGGCTTACCCTTCAGGCCCACCCTCCCTCTTCCCTCTCCTGCCCTGTCCTGCTGGAGCCTGATCCAAACACCAGGGCACCTCCCTATAGAGAATTAGACCAACATGTTGAGTCACACAGAGCAGTGGTTTTCAGATTTGAGATTTAGTAGAAATTAAAATTAAAGGAGCCCAATATAGGTTCACCAGCCTGTTATTTTGGAAAATAAATTTATTTGAAAAATTCAACTGAAGCTCCCATTTATTATCCATATCATTTCATAAAATAAAATACTCTTTAATATCAAACAAATTAATGAAAAGGATAGCCTCAGACAAAAGATCTGACAAACTGTATAAACTTAGTCATCTGAAAAACTCACCATCACCCTTGTTTTTCTCATTTTGATGTGAACGGATCAAAACTTCTGTGTTGAACCAACACAGGGCCAAGGACCAGCTCCAGAAACCGCTGACTTTGTGTGGACTTTTTATTCAGGGTCCATCTTAGTTCAATCCAGGCAAAGCAGAAATAGAACAGGAATGAATACCTGATTTATTCTAGACATTAATGGCATCCCATTTTTATAGGATAATGACAAAGTTGGAAATTTAGAGTTTGCAATAAAAATGCTAAAACTTATTCTCCATTGTAGTTAAGGCTCTCCCTTCATTTGGACAATGGCCCTATGCATCCCCTGTCTCCCTTCTTCATCTAGAAATCCTCATCTCTATGAGTCCCCTGTATTTATCGACGCTGAAAGGATATTCAGCATAATATTTTGTCTTTTTAACTGACCTGTTTGAGTAAAATAAATCTGAGAAGTAGACAGCCAATTGATTTAAGAGTTTTATTATCTTTTATGTTAGTATGTCAAAACTAGAGCGTGCAAACAATATTTAATGGCTGAGGAAGAGTCAGTCTGTAATTTTCCTTTTCAGTTTTAAACACTTTGTAGCTATTAACATTAACTTCTGATATACCTAAAAGAATTCACTTATTTTCTAAAAGGTTATTTCTATCACTCAGGTCTTAGTTAAAGAGTTTACAAAATAAGGTAGTTTTCTCTGTGTTGACTTTGCCTTAGCCATTGACCTTGATCCCATAACTACCGTGAAATTCTTCAATACATTCCTTTTTTTGGTCATTGTGTCTGTCTCTCAGCAACACTGCTTTGAATGCTACATTTATGTTTGTCAGCAAAATACAAATCCTTGGATTAATTATTTATTACAGTCGTGATATGAAAGATGAAGAAAATAACTGCAACCAGCTGGCAGAACTCATGAGACTGGAGAATACAGCTGGTACAGCCTCTGTGACTTGGGAAAGACTGTTCAAAAAGATCCCAAACTACTAAAAAATATCTGTAATTGTCCAAAAGTTAAGCCACTGGATTCAGGGTTGGGATTCACTGTGCCCTTATGTCAACTAAAATTTTAGGGAGATATAATTGCTTACGTGTTTTAGAGATTTTAAAATTTATATGTAGGGTAATATTAGTTTGGTGATGTTAGATTTTGTCTAACTAGGCAGAAAGTGTGCCATTATTAAATTGTTAGGTACAGGTGAGATCGGTGATTATCAAGAGCTACTTTACACACAGCATATTAAAATGCACACAGAAGTCGCCCCACTTATGGTTATGGAAGGGTGCCACTTAAATTTCTGGAAGTAGTCAGGGTACATTATTCCCCGATTTTTCTTAAATGGTAAAAATATGAAGCAGTGATCTTTGTGCATAATTACCCACCAGATTAGTCTGTTGGATTAGGACCCCGGATGTACTGGATAAAAGAAGGAGCTTCGCATCTCCCTGGCCATTCAGGGCCTTCCGTGGAGTCAGAGCCTCTCTCTCTGCCTGGAAGAGAGGAAATGTTTCTTGCCATTTGTTTGCAAATAGTTTACAAATTGACAGTCTTATATTGCTTGCAGTTGTGTTTCTTTTTTTAAGCCCACAAAAGGTTTTAAAAATTTAAGCCCACATTTAAAAATCAGATTTCACATAAAATCTGCATTTCACATAACAATGCAGAAAATCAGATGTGACCCACTGGACCACATGGCTGGAGCTGATGCCGTCTACACAGGGCACACGCTCACCATTCTGCTGCAAGATCCCCACCACCCACACGCTGCTCATGCGCACGCATCTCCTCCACTTGTTCGTTTAGGCCTTGCTCCTGTCACGTCACTCTGCCCTTGTGAGGACACCTTGCCTTGTGACTCCAACTCTATATCTGAATCTGCCAAACCAAAGCCACACATGCCTTTGCCCTGTGGTTCTGATTTCTTCCATGGCAGCCATTATGTGCCATTTATTTTTATAATTCTAATACCTAACAGAATCCTTTTCACGCTTACCAAGCAAGGCGTGTCTGATGGAATTTCCTTCAGAGATGAAGCTAGGTTATAGTTGAGACCAAGTGGGGCTTGGGGCCCCTCAGGGGTATTTTCAGCCTGAGATAACTTGGGGGTCCTGGAAGAGTGAGATGCTTTCCCTTAAGAATTCAGATCTCTCCAGGTAATGTACAGCTTTGATGTCATGTTGATTTATCTGGGTTCTCCAGTTTTCTTTTCTGTACTATATGTCTCTTCACAAACCCCCATTGAAATCTCTGCTGTGTAGAAGGTGACTTTCCAGGCTCTGAACACACTTTGTAAACTAGATCCATCTATACTGTGGATCCTCAGTGGGGACAATATTGCCCCAGGGGGTGAAAACTGATCATTGGGGAATATAAAAATCTTCAATTTTTATATGGTGTCAATGGTTTGTGGCCCTCCAAAGGGACATAGTACATAAAGAAATAGTATATCTCTGGTATTAAAATTTCATGAAGTGGGGGAGATGATTAGGAAAAAATGCCTAAAAAGGCTCCTTCAGAGGGTAGTAATTAAAAAAAATGGGGGTTGTAAAATACTAATATGCATGATGTTTCTAGTCCATGTATAGATAGCACAGAGAAGACCAACAGAGGTGAGATGACAAGATAAGGCATACTAGAACATTCCATGAAAAAGATGAAATAAATTCCATTTTTCATGCCAAAAGGCTGGAGACAAAATTATTTCTTGCGGTTGTAGTGCTTTTCCCCCTCGTGGTTATTATGACCTGAGGCCCTATAGTGAAAGGATACCCTCAGCTTAGAATCAAAACCTAGTTAGGTCGGGGTATTCATTGTTACCAGCTCCACTTTGTAATTGGAAAAGCTGGAGCAGAGATGTTAAGCCTTGCCTGGAGCCAGAATCGCCAGCTGAATGAAAACGCAGGCGTTTTTGGCATCCGGTCTTCCCTCTGACCACACTTCTCTCCAGTGCAGTGGAGAAGAAAGGACGTTGCTCATGCTATGACTGGGTCACCGAGTGGGGCTGATTGGGGAGCATTTGCCAAACTGTTCATGTCTGTGTACTTTGTGCTTTATTGCTTTATTATATTTCCACCACAGTGTTTCCATGGGCTGTTTTGTAGGTTCAGGAATTCTGAGCTTGCTGCTATGTGGTTTCCTCACAAGTACTTGTTTTAAAATTCCATGCCGTATGCCGAGTAAGAATGCGAGACCTGGGGGGCGACAGCCGACACTGGCCTTGCCCCCTGCTCGTCTGGACTGCTGCCCACTCGGGATTCTCAGCATTTTCTGAGCCACTGATTCCTTGTCATTGGTGTCAGCCAGTGGTTCTCAACCAGGGGTGACTTTGTCCCCACGGGATATTTGGCAGTGTCTGGAGACACTTTTGGTTCTTTAACTTCGGGATGCTACGGGTATCTACTGGGTGCAGGCCAGGAATGCTGCTAAATATCCTGCAATGCACAGGACAGCCCCCCAAACAAAGACTTATCTGTCCTACAATGTACCTGGGCTGAGACTGTCTGGTGATAGACATCCTTCCTCCCCTTCCCCCTCCTTCTCTTGCCCCTCCACCTCCTCTTCCTCCTCCTCCTCTCTCTCCTGCTCCCTCCTCCCTCTCCTGCCTCCTCCTCCTTTCCCTTTTTCTCTCCCCCCCTCCTTCTCCTCTTCCTCTTCCTCCTTCTCTTCCTCCTCCTCCTTCTCCTCCTCTTTCTCTTCCTCCTCCTCCTTCCCCTCCTTATCTTCCTCCTCCTCTTTCTCTTCCTCCTCCTCCTTCTCTTCCTCCCCCTCGTTCTCTTCCTCCTCCTGCCCCTCCTTCTCTTCCTCCTCCCCCTCCTTCTCTTCTACCTCCTCTTCCTCCTCCCCCTCCCCCCCCCTCCTCCTCCTCTCCTTCTTCCTCCTCCTCCTTGCCAGCAGTTAGCCTTTTGAGGAGGCAGGCTCTCAAAATGTGAGATTTTTCTGTGTCTTCTCTTCTTTAAACCTTGTGAAAAACCAAGGAGGAGGGTGGTTTTTATCTACTTTCATGTGTGGGAAACTGAATCTTAGAGAAGTAACCTGCTCAAAGCGCGACCTTAAATCCACATTTGTCGCCTTCCGTGTCTGACTTTCCTCTGTGTGCAGCAAAGACCTGCCAGCGCGCAGCAGCTAGCATTCCCTGAACGCTCGCTGTTAGCTGCCGAGGGCTGTGCAAAGTGTTGATGTACATCATTTAAGTTTTAATCATCCTACTGAGTAGACCTAGTTTTGTGAGCTTTCTTTTTTACAGAATGCTGAATGCAGTGAAACCCTTAACTCACTGGTGTGATGTCAAAGAACTGATGTCACTGAAATTTTCACTTTTCTTCACGCTTTTTTGAGATAGCTTTAGATTGTGACTCTCATTGCTAATGTTTAAGGGTACTTGAAATGTACCTTTAAGCTCTAAAAATTCCATCATGCCTTTCTACTCAAGCTGCATGAGCTATGTCTTGATTGCTGAATTTGCTTCCAAGAGGACAACTTCTAAGCAAACAAATAAATAAGCTAATTAATTAATCCATTATGGATATTTGCAATTCTCTAACCAGGTTATGAGAATTTCTCCCACCTTTGATTCATTGCAAGCTCCTATTTGAAGCCTGCTGTCTGCATGCAGCTCCAGAGTTTGAAACCCTCCCCTCATCCTGAGAAGAGAAGTAAATGAACACTGGCCATGTTTTAACGAAACGTTGCCCCAGTTGGGTATAGTAAGTCTTCACCTGGGCAAACTTCGGGAGTACCTGACCGTAATGAAGAGCCACACTGGCTTTCTTCATATTAACATTACATTGTCCTGCATGTGTTCATTCGACTTGAAGAGCATTCTTCATTTCTGTGTTACCAGTTAGCTCTTCACCAGTCCAAACTTTTTAATTTGTCATTTAGGAGTAGAGAGAGATTTGGAGGTCATTTGCAACCAGTTTTTTATTCTAGGACAAGAACATTTCCATCTCGGGTTCACCTTCTTTCAAAGAGTAGTGAGCAGGTTTCTTTCAGTGATGACGTCAGACAGTTGAAGAAGCTCATTAGAGTCAGTAGCTAGTAGATTAGACATTAGCTATGGCTTCATTTTTTTCTGGAGATTTAGGCAAATTGCTTGCTTACTTTTTAAATTTAAAGTAGCTTAAAGGTTTTTTTTCTTTTAGGAATTCCAGGTTAATTATTGGAGATAATAAAAGAAATTGAGGGTGATAGAGCTTAATGAAAATCCAGGTGTAGGCCTGTGAGTACGGTTAGGTTTCTCTAAACTTGGAACTGAGAATTCAGCAGCTGCATCATGGGTTTGCTCTCTCCTTTGCTATCCTTCATGTAGCATACCTCTTCTCCATGTCTCCTTTCTACTATCAAGCTTTTCTTCCCACCATCACCTGATTTATCATTTACTCTATATCTTTGTCTACCCTATAACTTCTGCTCACTACTCATAGTCTCTCTGAATTATCATTCTGCCTCCTCAAAACCTTAGCCTGCCCATGGCCTCTGCTCTACCTTGTGACTGTTCTGTACACATTTATCAAATCCAGCTTCTGTTGCCCACTCCATGTTTACTGCTTTAAATTCTTAGAACAGGGAAATTGACTAGTCCACCTCATCCCCAAGAAGGCAAACTTTCTTGACTTTTAATTTCCACCCAGTAATGTGAATGCTTAATTTGGCAGACATTACATTTTAAAGGAAGAGCTCTGTTGGGCAAATTGTTAGATAGTCTCAAGAAGAATGGGAGCAGAAAGCTAACTGGCTGTAGACTACCTGTAGGTAAGCTGTGAATGGGCTGCCCTTGGGTGGGAAAGTTGGGGCTGTCGAGTAGAACATGGCTCTTAGGACTCTGCATTTAGCTCTGTAGACAGTTGCAGGTATGATTAACAAGTCTAATATAAAATTCTCATATCAAGGGAGATTTACATGACTTTTTAAATGTAAAGTGCAGTGGACATGTAAGCAGTAGGAAACCAATACCTGAGTGATTTTATATTCAAAGTATTATGCCTTTTTGTTTCATTGGAATTTTTCGAACGTGTATAATCTATATTTGTGTGTTCAGGCACTGTGCTATGGATACTGATAGAATTAAAATTGTATAGTAATCTGTTCTGGGTCTGCCTACTGATTTCTTTAACGTGGGTTCAACATTGTACTAGGCTTATCATTTTAATAATTGGATTTAGCTTTCTGCTTCTCATTCTTCTTGGGCTGCTATAGTGTTTTTGCCAAAAAGAGTGCCCCCTATGAGTGACAACCCTCACAACACACTGCCTTCCAAATTAAATATCCAGGATTAGCTATTGGTTGGAAGTGAAATGTCAGACAGCTGGGTTTCACTTCTTCAGGCTTCTCCTGCCCTGTGGCAACACAGAGACCTTGGTTTCTTGAGTAGCTTGTTCTTCAATGATTGCTATGTTTCTTCAAAAATAGTCTAATTTTGCTATTTTGAATTTTGGAGAGGCAGCACAATCTCTTCAGCTCACACTGTGGGTTACTGATGGACTCCTTGTTAGATCCTACAACTGAATGGAAGGCGCTTTGCCTAATGCCGCTGTGTAGGGAAAGGGAAGAACGGGGATTAGCTGTGTCATAACGGCGGTGCAAATTCTGTGCACTACTACAGGTCTCTGCACTGCCCGGGCACAGAAACCACGAAAATCACTACTGTTAATTACCTTTCCTTATGTCTATTTTTAAAAGTTTTGGGACAACAGAGTATTCCTTATACACGGTCTCATATTCTTTTCCTCCTGGTGACATTAATTGAAACGAGGTATAATAAAAAACCTTTAGCACCATGGCCTTTTCTTGATATTCTCATAGGAAAATAAGACTAAACATAATACTTTTGAATATGAAGCTTAGCTGTGTTTTTAAAAAACTATTGCTATGGAATTTTTTAGGGGATGTTCTTGCTATTGGTCTATTGGCCAACTCAGCGTGGCTATTTTCTCCCTCCGTCCCTCTTGCCTGCCTGCCTTCCTTCCTGCCTTCCTTTCTGTTTAATAATCTGAAACACTCTTTTTTTGTTGTTTTTTAAAGCTGAACGAGCAGAGGCCAATGGTTAATAAATTTTGTGAAGGGGCAAACTGATTAAATATGAGCAATGTGGAGCAAATTGAGAGAGACAAAAAGAGAGAGAGAGATCATGCATTAGAATGCACCTTCCCTTCTCACCCACAAAAACAGCAATAAACTTAAACTAAAATTGAGGTACGTGTGGATATTGATGTATCATTGTTCTAACCAAGGGCCTCGTCACATTTCATCTGTGAGAAGGAAAATGCATTCCTTTATACTTCCGTAGATATCTAGCAAAGTCTGGCTTTTAGTAAAGATGATTAAAATTGATTGATAGAACTGTTTTCAGGTCTCAAGTTACAGACATGATTGAGAAGGCTGGCCGCTTTTCTTCTCACATTTTTACTTCTTTATTCAACAGTTTTTGAGCTCCTTTAGCGTGCCAGGTATTATTGTAGGCACCAGTATATAACGGTGAATAAAACAGAATTTCACGCATATATTGAGCAGTTTTCCCCTTTACTCACTTAGAATGGCATTTTCAAAACAGACTTCATTTTCCCTCTGGCTGCCTTGCCTTAATCCAGAATTCAGACTGTGGTTGGGTGGAATCCACAGGTTCTGTTTCTTTCTCTGATCCTGACCTTGGGTGCCATCTCTTTGCTTCAGTTTTTCTAGCTGTTTCTGGAATGTACTAGATAATATCTTTAAAACATGTTGAGCCTCTCAGAGATGATATTACTTTAGCAAAGAAAAACCATAGCTATTTGAAGGTACCAAAGCAAACAGAGCTTAATTATTACTATTAATATTAAGGTTAAAGTGAATAATTCTATGTAAAAAAGTTCAGAGTTGACCCAAGGATGGTGTCAGCATATAATTTTATAACTAGCAGGATAGGAGAGTGTGCCTCGCCTCTATTGTGAGTATGTTGTACAATTGTTTTGAGACAGATTGAGAAACTCAGAGCTATCTGGCTTCATCTGATCTTTCTACATTTCCAAGCTCTTTTAAAAGTCATTATAAGTTATTTAGTTAAAAGTAAGTGAGAACGTTTCTTCTCAGCTCTGAATAAAATCCCTGTAGGACATAATAAAATGCCATTGGATATAACACAAGTGGGTTGGTACTCTTTCTTTTTTTTTTAATGTTTTTAGCTTCAAAAAGCAAAAAGACCACTCAGCTGCTGGATAATCTCTGGGACTTCTGCTGTCCTTTTCATAACACATTAGAATCCACAAAGTTGTGAGGGTGCCATGCAGTGATGATGTTTGAGTCTCCTTTGGTCCAGTATTAAATAATCATCTACCATACCAGCAGCTCTGCACTGGCCTCTGATGGACTCAAACAAGGGGAAGGGGATTTTCTCGGGCCTTGAATTGCTCAGTGGCTGCCAGGGAAATGAATACAGACTTTCCCGGAGGAGACTGTAGAGCTAGGCTGAGCAAAGACGCAGAGTTCTCCGAGATCTAAGGACGCTCTTTAAAGAGTCCTTTAAACTGAAAATAACAGCGGGTGGCCTTCATGTAAGTGATTCAACTCTGGGCATCGCCACGTGGAATTCTACCCTTTCCCTCTCACATATGCAGGTAAAGAGGGGTGGAAGAATGTATGAATAGTGTCATGGTAGAAGGAATGCAGAGTCAGCTGTAATTTACCAAAAACAAAACAAAAGAAAAAAAGTAAAACATCTGCAAATTTTGCTGTCGATGGTAACAAATTATTTGAAGTGCAGTTCGCAACAAATGTGTCAGTCATGGCTCCATGATTGAAAAGGACGGAATTAAGAACCTGATGATACGTATAACTATTTGATTTTAATTTTGAAAAATCGTGATGTCTTGCTTACATAATTGTAAAAAACAAACATAAATGCCTCTTTTGAAAGCAGAGCCTTCTGATTATAATTTTTTAAAGCACATTCAAAATAGATGACAGGGATTTGCTTAAATCTGAATGTAGTATGACCTTAAAACAGAAAGTTCCCAAATATTTAAAAGTTTTCTGTACGTGTTTGTTACTCACCTAAGATTTTCTTTTCACTATTTCAGGAACTAGAGCATCATATAAAGAATGAAAATGACTTTCTATCTCTATTTTCCATGAACCTTTGACCAAATGGGAAAAAAGATGATATGGTAAAGAATAGGACCCTGGAAGTGACTAGACTCATCGCAGAGCTGGGCGTGTGACCTTGGACAAGGGGTTTTATCCCTTAGAATTTCCTTCTACTGTTTTGTAAAGTCTTATAACATGGGTTCGGTGATCTCAGAGACTGTTTTTATCTGAAACACTCACTCTGTGAGTTGGTCCATCTATTTCTGATCCCCATATGATTATTTTAATGAAAATGTAGAAAACAAAACAAAAACACATTGCTCCTGGGAGGTTCAAATGCATTTTGGAAAAACAAATTAGCAGCAAAATAACAGATTATGGACACCTTTATGGGCTCACAGAGATCCGGTTGATTTTCTTATGATTGATAGTTATGACAATTGCAAGAGAAAGCCAGCCACTGAGTTTTAAACTATTGTAGCCAAACCTACCTACTGTGGCTCCTCAGCTGTTTCTATTTAGTGTGGAAATCTAATGTAGCTGAAAACTACTGCTGATTTTTATTAAGTTGAAGTCTGGAACTTCCCCTGGTAATGATAGAAAAGCACACTTTCAATTAAAGGAAAACTGCCAAAGTTCTGAAATTCATTTATTTTATTATTACTTGGTTTAACCCTAGAAATGGGAGATCAAGCAAACCAGATAGATTTGACAGTTCTAAGGTCACAAGTTCAACTTCCTCACAAGTTGTTTGTAGATCTAATTCACTGCAAATCATATAACCCTTCACCTTTGATACAGAATCTTCTATGGAATTGTCCATCCCATCAGGGTCATCCTGATCCCTTTGGGCTGGGAAAACGGCAGGTGAGTCAGGCCAGGCAGAGGCATTCCAGGGAGCAAGTCTGGGAAGTCCTGTGTAGTTTGCCAGTGGAGGACGGGTAACACTTTCTACAGCAGACCCCGGGTGTGCTGGACTAAGCTTACACCAGCTAACAGGAGCCGGTGGTTAAATTTTCAGGGATTTTGAAAGCTGGTTGTCACACAGTTAGTAGGATGGACCTGGCCTTGGTGGGATTATTCACACTACAAAAGTTGGCAAATGATCCAATTGGGGCTTTTTTCTCTAGAGAGCCAGTTGTTAAACATTTATAGCACAACACTGAATGGACTCCAATTAACTTTTTTTAAAGCTCTGTGGATATCCGTGTATTTATTTTTTATAAACAAGATGTACCGAAAACCATTGTATGAAAGAAAGGTCGGGTGTTTCCAGAACTGAATGGCTGATTGGTCTTACAGCTCACTTGATCACCCAGATATCAAAAATAGTTTGTTGAAACAGGCGTTGTTTCTATTCTTCTGCCTTCACACTTCCTTCAGGTTAAATCTGTTTCTTGATGTTCAGGGAAGTTTTTGTATTTATTTCTGTATGTAATCCCCAAGGCTAAGCTGAGTATCTGGTGAGATTCATTTTGCAGAATCCGTACCATGTAGCATAATGAGTCCATGGCCTGTGAGTTCCTAGTACCAAACACCCAACAGAGTGGAGGACTTGAGCTAGAAAGCAGGGAAACAAGTTATTTTAACACTTACTTTCTTAGATATCATAAACTGAACCCAGATATTGCACTTCCAAATGAGGAGTCAATTACCTTTTAAAAAGTACTTAAACCTAGAGAGCTAAAGTCTATGATGTGAACTCTTAAAGGTAAATGTATGTGGATCTAGAAAGGTCTTCCTATTTTTTATGATGATCTAAATGAACAACAGAATGTCCTAAAGGCAGCATATACTGTGTAAGTGCAGTATCTACATGCAAATGGTTTTTTAAATATAATTTTTCTCATTTCAGTTTTTTGATGATTCATGTCAACAGTGTACTCAAAAGTGTGGTAATAGAAGAGCAGAAAGAAATTGTGGTGGTCAATGTCAAATATTTCCATGTAGGTGCAATTTAGGGGTATGCTTTTGAGAGAAACCCTTATTTGAGTTTATGCTTCACATGAAATGAAAGCCTCTCAAAGCGATAGAGCTCAAATGGTTACCCAGCATGTGCAGTATGTTGACACAGGCACCTTCTCAGCAATGGAAGGGGAGAAGCAAATTGACAGATTCTTTGGCTTGTAAAACATAATGTGGATCAAATGCGTCAGTCTGTTCTATCAGTTGATGATTCTTTCATGTATCTTCATGTTAGAACTACTGATGTAGTGGGGAGAAGAAGTTTTCTTGTTGCTTTGTTTGTATGGAATCAACCACTTTATTTTGAGCTCCTAGAACAGACATGCTGGCGACGGCCTGCGGTACTTTGATGATCCCTGCATATCTGCATATGTGGAGCAGGGTTGTACGGTGCACTGTGTGGACATGTAATGTCATCTGTGTTCTCTGTGGCCATCACTCACATATAGACTGTGTATGTAATCACTTCCTACTTATATCATAGTCATCTGCATTTGCAGCATTTCAAAGACTAGTCTGAAACATCTTGGCACAGATGGGGAAAGCAGAGTTGCTTATAAGTTCCAGAACTACAAAGACACAGATCAAACATAAGATATTAATAAATAGCTTGGATGGGGGGGAGGGTGAGGATTAAAAATTAGATTATTTATTTAGAAAGTTGGAAGTCTCCATTTGTGATCATTACCCTGCTCTTGAAAGGAAATAGGTGCTGGGTTTTCTATTTTGTTTTTTTCTTCCATCCTCATGTTCCCCCCCTCCCCCTTCCTCATGTTTTGAATTAAAATCTAAAGACAGACCGAAAGCGTGTATATATAACTGCAAGAAGGATGTGGTAAATCATGGCAGTGGTTTGTGATCTCACAGACATGGTGGTGTCAGGGCCTGAGGACCAAAGGCGAATCCTCAGCTTGCAGTGGATTTACTTGAAATCCCTCCCTTCATACCATATCACGGATAATAGCCTATCATGGATAATTACATTTTTACAAATGGTAGAGAAAATCATTTTGACACACACATAGTGTTTTCCAGCCAGACCAGCTTTTCAATCTTTTATAGGTTTCATGCATTAAGGCTCATATTTTCTTTGTTTATTTTAAAAATACTATCATTAATAATAGGTTTGTTCTGTGGTCAGCCTCTGAATAGAAGATACTGAGGAAGACCCCTTTTTTCCTATTTGCCCCAAGTCATACATTTGATACCTTTTCCTTTGTGGAAGTTTGTGCTATTCATGTTTTTCATTAAGAAAGTTATGGCAACCAAATTTTCATGGAGATTTTTAGGAGCTTTGGTCATTTTTCAACTTATTGCTATGTGTAATAGAATGAATTATGTTCAGTGGCAAATCATTGAAAAAAAAAGAAGAAAAAGTCATAGAAGAAATACTGTCATCGATTTCTTTGCCCCTACTATGCGATGAAGTGAATTGCGACTGGATGCAGCTAGAAAAGGTCGTCCCCATTAACCATGCTGCTGCACCAAAATCCCAGGGCACAGAAGAAGTTGGGGGACAATATTCTCTTTTCTTAACCATTTCTGATCAAATGTGGTATTTCATTTTGAAAATGAAATTAATTCCCCCAAGGCCTTTGAAACTTTAATAATACACAATAAATAAAATCATACTAATAACTCAATGGTTTCATTTGACACCATCATCATCTTCTAGATGTACTGCAACTGCAGACACATAAATACTTGCAGGCTTCGAAAGCCCAGTTTCTATTTGCTAAATAAACTTGGCTTGCTTTAAATTCCTCTGTGTACAGTCATTAATACAATCCACTTTGACAGCATTTAATTAAAGTGCTTTTCTCTATTAAATTCATTAAAAGTCCCCCTTCCCCCCACCAATGCATAACTGCTTTCCAGATGCTGAGTGGCAGGGCCCTATGAGCCTCACTTTAAATAACTTCTCATTTCTCTTTGTAAAGTGTTTATTACTTTCAATTTAGAAACTGTTAAATATGACTTAGAAAGAAAGTCAGATTCCAGGACATGTTCCCCATCCCTTCAGCAATTTCTTAAAAGAACAAATGTTAGTTTAACTCATCTGAATAAGCATTTGTTCTTATTCTTATGCTGTGTGAACATCCGAGGCATTTAAGCTGCGTGGTAATAAAGATATGTTGTCCATGTCAGGGTTGGGGAGTTTGCATTAGTTCTAAGCAGGTACTTGGCTTGAATACCTTTGCCTGAGACTCGGGGAGAGTTAGCATCCCAGTCTGGTATTAATAGATTATTGACAGGTTAATGTCTTGGCACCTCCTTAGCCTGCGAAGTGTAATACCCAGGAAGCTGTCTGATATGAAAGCAGTCAATAGCATTTTCAATCAAAGCCTTTCAGTTAATTGCTGGTTGACCTTAGAGATTTCCTTTAGGCAATGCCATCTTGAGTTTAGACCAAAAAGACCATATTGATTTGTAGAGTTTATTCAGAGATGATTATTTAATACCCATTGCTCCAGTATATGTGGTAAATTTTGCCTTTTCTGTGTCTACCAAATGAACTGTCTTTTTGGCAGTGCTTTTCACAAATATTCCCTTTACCAGCTCTACTTTGAAAATATCTCATTAAATCTGTTCCCTTCTTAGAAATAGAAAGTTGGGAATCTTGAGGAAACACATGATCAAGTGTTTTAATATGATAATAGAGTTTTGATAGAGTTCTTTGCTCAGTCTGGAATTATAATTCCAGCAGAGACCCTGACAAAGCTGCAAGCTATACTCTCACTCAGGGTGACTATATAATACATCAGATGCACTGCACCTTCAAACGAAAGCGTTCTTTAACGCCAAAATGCTTTTTGATCTCTGTAAGTATAAATGAGGTGGCTTCTATTGAGTTTCTAGATTTTCTTTACTTCCATGATTTATTTAGTTTTAGTTGAATATTTTTAAAAACAAATTTTGATAAAATCCAGATAAGCTGCAAAAGCGGGCAGGAAGCAGCCAAGGCAGTTTCTGGCCTAACTTTGAACCGCGTGCCTCACTGGCATTGGAGTGTGTGATGTTGGGACTACAGAGGTTGAGACAAAGTAGGGGCAAAATATAGACTTTGAATTAATTTTGCTTTTCTTTTTTGTTGGTTCTTCACACGTGGGTTAATGTCATTCATTCTGCTCCAAGGATAACCATTTTGGCATTTAATGTTTGTTTCAGAAAGACCTACAGTGCCTCTGTAGCACTGTGTAAATGGGCAACATTCTTTCACGTTTCAGTCACTTGACAGCCATTACCGTCTCAGACTTTTATTGTGATATATATGATCCGTTTTTGACAAATACATCTAGTTTTTATGAATTCCTTTTATTTTAAAGGTTCTTTTTCCTTGTCTTGTAGGGTTTCTCTCCTTGTTATTTGTCGTTTTGCTGTCCTGCCTCCAGCAGCTCTTCTCGTCATAGAGACTGTCTGCCGTAGGCCTTTCCGAGTTCTGTTGGCAGTAGAAATACTTCTGCAGGTTGGGGACAGGGAGAGTGAAGCAAGCTGCTGACTATGTCAGTTTTTATCCCTGAGAATAGTGACACCCTAAACGTGTGTCTCTAAACGTCACTAATTTTCAATCAAGTTTGGGGGAATTGAAGAAGTGCATGAGGCACTTTAGCCTATGCAAAGAGAATGCGTGAAGCTAATAAGTTATTACAGACTCTTGTAATTCAGCTCTTTTCAGTAATAAGTGTATTTTTCAATGAATACCTGTGTGAACTTGCCGCTTTTTCTCCCCTTAGAGCTATTAGACATGCTCTAAATTTTAAGAAGACTTGATTTCTATAATATGGCTGTTAGCAGTACAGAAATATTCTGGAAATTTTTGGATAAATTTTAAGTTTCAACTATTCACTCAAAACACAGCTCTTGACTGTGTGCTAAGT
The DNA here is from genome assembly GCF_021613505.1 of Equus quagga. NCBI lineage: Eukaryota > Metazoa > Chordata > Mammalia > Perissodactyla > Equidae > Equus > Equus quagga. The sequence continues at coordinate 134,647,639 of NC_060270.1, read as the reverse complement.
GCTGAGTGTGTGGAGATGAATGTAACACGGAATGTGCCCCTAAGGAGCTCACAGATTCGGTGAGAGAGAGGTACCAGGACAGATGACTGTAGTACGGCACGCGAGTAAGGTCAGAGAAAAAGAGCACAAAAGAGGGGCACATAGCCCCAAAACCTTGTGGACAGGACAACCTGGAAGTCTTCCCGGAAGTAGTGCAGCTCAGGGTCCTTTACAGAATTCCTCTTGAGAGGAGCTTTCCCAATAAAGCAGACAGCAGAGGCAAAGGCATGGAGGTCAGACGGCCACACAGCGTGAGGGTGGGGGCTGCAGCTGTGCAGTCGCTGGAGCCCCGCCTGAGAGGCAGGGTTGAGGAGCAAGGGCAGGGGCAGGGGCACAAGCTGCAGTCAGGTCACAGCCTTCTTGGAAGCACAAGAGGCCCTGACCCATCTTAAGGCCACTGAAGACCTTGGGCAAGATGCTCTGTTGGCTGTGGCAGGGGGGCCTGTTGGGATGAAGCCGTAGTCATTCAGGCAGGAGATTATAAAGGTCTGAGCGGCAGCAATGGGAGTACACATGGAGAGGGGAAATCCACCCAAGACCTGTTTAAGGCCGGATCAGCAGCACATGGGATCCACTAGATGTAGGGGCGGATGAGGGGAAGGAATCAGGGCGAACTCTCAGATCCTGACTGGGGCAACGTGGGTGAGGGGGTCTTGGAGCACGGATTGAGAGCAGTAATGATTAATTCCCTGCTAATGTCATTTGTAAGTGTGTTTGTTTTGTACTGAGTTTTCAGCTATTAAATCAAATCCACCCTTAAGCTAATTCATATTTGAAAGTATAATGACTTGACAGTGCTAGTTTCCGAGGACGGACCTGCACAGGGTAAGCAAATATGCGTAGGAAAGCCCGGGCGACGTGGCACGGAGAAAAAATTGGACTTGCTTTGTGGATCTGAGCAGATAAGGATGCTGCGTGACCGGCCTCATGGGACTCTAATGGTTCCTCTGCAGCTCAAGACTGTAATCTTTCTTGTGGGAAAAGGACTCACCCATCCAGTACTTTGCCCCAGGGAATTAGGAACTGAGATTTCTCTTCCCAGTGACCATCCTTGGTACCCTAGGAGAAGGAGGTTCATTCTCTTGAGGAAAAACCACAGCCTAATAAGAGTGCCTGGCTCTCTCTGCTTTCTGTCTCTCCCTGGCGTACTTGCCACAGAGTTTAGAAGCAAAAGTCTCCCCATACCTGGTTCCAGTTAGTGAGACCATGAACGTGGAGGACGTAGAACCAGTATCCTCACGATGAATTAAAAGTGGTTAAAATTTAAAAGAATACTCTAGAATTAACCTTTGGGAAGTTTTACCTCACAGCATTTAATTTTTCCATATTCTTTTCCCCTTGAAAGAAAATAATACCAAGGAAGCCAGTCTCTGATGAAATTAAATGAAGTTGAGAACGAAAGACTGTGTTTGATAAGCTCTCATTTGACGCCTTTTCATTGCTGAGCCACAAGGAATCTTTGCTGCCACTCCCTTGAGATCAATGGCCTCTACCTCACGTCTGAGGAAAGAACCCTACTTTGATCATTTGACTTTGTTTACCCAGTTTGGACTTTGGGGTATAATAAACCATAATATGTCAGTGGTGTGGTAATGCTAGATATTTTGTCTTTTCCCAGAGTGGTTGATTATAATGCACTGCATGAGATTCGCTTTCTATAAAAGGAATATTTGTGCTTTTATGTGTTTGATTCACACAGTGCAGTTTTCTCAAGTCCTGTTATTAAGTGGTTACATCCCGAAAGCAAAAAATATGCTGAGGTAGTATTTTATTGGCGAACATCTAATATTTTCACTAACCATAACTGTCAGATTGTTCTGACTTCTGAGTGCCCCAACTGTAAAAATTATACAGAAAATGTGGCCTATCATGGGATTCTAAACAGCCCCATGTGAAGCCTCAAACACATGGATTACCTTCGTTCTTTTTCCCCCCAAGCAAAGAATCTAATCCAAACACCCTTTCTCCTTAAATAATTTAAACCTTCTCTAAAAATCTGGGAAACAACATAACTGCAGTGTCACCAGTGCCATCACAATTGTGGGAATTTTTAATCTTCTGCTGAATCTTGGCTGAGTTTTGTCAGGAAGAGCCTCTTTTTCGGGCTAGCAAATTTTGAGAAAATTGGGTATATGCTTTTTAAAAAATGGTACACAAAGATAGGAAAAATCCCTTTAAAACCCACTCAAAATTAACATTTGGGAGAGGAACTTCTCCATCATGTATTCTAATTTTTCCTTATTTGTCTTCAGTTATAACCCTAAACTTGAAATACTGACTAGTATCCATTGTCATTTTTTAGCGTTATTTTTATGTTTTAATTGGAAGACGTTTATTTACACTAAAATGAATTTGTGTTCAAAACTTACATTTTAAATTTAAACATATTTTTGTATTTTTCTCCATTTACCAGCTAAACAGCAGTCAGGGCGTGTTTGTTACATTAGACTCGGGGGTTTGTGACTTTGGGGTCAGAGATCCATTTCTTGTGTCCATTTCCTTCTCTGAGGAACAAATGCAGCAGTACCCAGTGACATTGTGAGATCAGTTTGTTGTTGTTAAGAAACAGGAAGTCCAAAAGATAGTAAAGCGCTTTGCAAATATCCTAATTGTAGGATTTAAATAATTACAGAAACTGGACATATGACCACCAAGTCATATTATGATTTGTGTGTGAATCAGGAGGAGTGATGCCTTATTTCAAGGGAGCTTGCGTAATTTAATGAGGTTCTATGACTTAAAGTATGCATAATTTTTCCCCCCATATTATCCTTGTTTCTGGGTAATTCTTTACCAAATCGGTCTTCTTAAGTTATTGTTGTTGTCACTGGATTTATAAATACTGAGAGATTTGGAAGTGGTTTGAATCCTGACTCTAGTGCTTTGTCTCAGGAATATTATTTGAGTCTTCATTGACAGTTCTTGGCTGGCTATGTGATGTCTATTCTTATAAAATGTATCTATCCTCTATCTTCATTTAGCTTAACATGTTTTCACTTAAAAGGAATCAAAACTCTGCTCTGGTTGAATTTATTGGATTAAATTTCTTTATCTGAAGCAGTCTGTGTATTCTGTTCTTTTAAGGTTACCTTGAATCCGTTTTTTAAAAATCAAATTTCAGAGCTCACTGGGTCATGTATCCCTGGCATTTGATGTAGTTGTTTTCGTTTGGGTCACATTTTACTTCACTTGAGAATTATGTAGCCAACTGGGTTACCTGTTTAGGCATTGTAATGGATTGCTCTTATCCGGAACCCTTTGCACATCTTTCTCTCTTGGTGTTTTGCCATTGATGAGGTATTGCGAATTTCTGGGTTGGTTCTTTTAATACCATTATGATGACTTGATACTCAAGTCATCATAACCTTTTACCTTCTTCATTTAGTTACCCTGGTTATCTTTAACTTGACTTAAGAGTTCTTTCATTTTTGCTGATGCAAAGATAACTCTCTTCTCTATTATACCAATGACTAAGTCATGCATTCATTTAAAAATCAGAATGCCAGGGATAGCTATCAGCCCTGGTCATGTCCATGTTACTCCTTACTCCTTTCAGCTCCAATATAAAGTCTTTAAAGACACTGTAATACTACTTGTACCTTGAATCTGGTCTTCAAAAGATAGGCTTTCTCTGTGAATTTTTAGGGTAAGTTTTGTGTTTTGAGAAGACATTGTGGACTGTGGTGGGGTTGTAAGGGAACAGGGAGGAAATGACTGCTCGTGGGTGTCAGGCAAGTGGGATTGGAGTGGGTGGGCTGGGAGATGCTTTCTTCCAGGCAGAAGGACACATGGCTGTGGCCTAGACCATCCTGAAGAGGCTATTTTCCTTGAATCCTCTCATGGATTCTGTCTGTCATGTTTGTGGAACGGTTTTGGTCATGTTAGGCCCTTAATGATCAAATAAACCTATTTATTAGATGGCACTGATGAAGGGAAAGTTATAATTACCATTAAGTTCAATATATGCCCATGTTTTACCCTTCTTATGTTCTAACAGGAAGGTGATTGTTTTTTATGGGGCATGTGTCTCTTTAATTGAGATGCAGTTAGTCATCCTGGCCCTGCTTAATTTACCCTGTCAGCTCATGTCCTTAAACTGAAGAAGCAGCTCACCCAGCTATCTGTCAGTGTTTGCAGATTCTGGCCACTCCCACTAGTCAGATTAATGACTACAACACTTTTTTTTTTGTTTTTTTTACCCAAACCATACCAAAGTTGGTATAGTTGTTCTCAATTTGTTACCAAAGAGGAAATGATATAAGCCAAAGTCTGTTTTAAGAACTATGCTTCCTCCAACCCCCAAGTTTATTTTAACAGATTATTGTGTCACAGTGTTTTTATGCTTTTATCTTTGACCAAAGTGTTTATTTTGAGAAACAATTATTAAACTGCATTAAAAACATACACAATGTTCCAATACCATCTTGGTTACAATATTAAAGGAAACTCAGACTAAGGCTGGATGAAATTGAACACATATTTCCATGTCAGACTTCCTACCATTTTGCTTGTTTGTATTGATTTCTCTTGACATGGTCTTCTTTTATTGAGCACCACTCTTTTTTTTTATTTTTTCTTATTCTGTCTCTCTCTTTTTTTTATCGTTAAAATCCCCTTCCTATAGCTGTATGTGCTAAGAGCAATTGTAAAAGGAGACCAACTTATATTAAACCTGCCTGGAGTCAAAATGTAATCTAACACCTGTAGTCTGCAATTTGTCATCACTTCATGGATACTTTTTTTTTTTTTAATAACAGATTTCCTGAGTTTTGACCTTAGGATACTATATAATCCAAAAAAAGCAACAAAACTGAACCATGGTTTTTAATAAGTCTTATAATGTTAGGATGTGAAATTACAACCATCAGCGCCAACTCAAGGACCATCATTTGGAGTTAGAAATAGTGCTGAGTTGTGTATCTAGGAGAATATGCTTTGCCTGTGGAAACTTTTTTGAGTGATAAAGTCAAGAGGCAAATCATAATGCGTGTGTAATTTCTCCTACACTCATTCTTTAAGATCTTCCTAGGTGACTTGGCTCAAGTCAATGTAGGATACATTTTGAATTTTATAGTAAAGTGCTTGGTTTTCGTTAGGAGAAGAACAAAGTATATGTTCAGTGTGATTCATGTAGCACAGACTTTTCAAACTTGTTGGCATCAGAATCCCCTTTCACTCTTACTATTGGGAACTCCAATACTGTGTTATATCTAGCAATATTTGTTACACTAGAAATTAATTTTGAGAAAATTTTTAAATGTTTATTAATTTAAAAATAATTATAAGTAATATATATGCAACTGATATATTTTTATGAAAAATAACTGTATTTCCTAAACAAAAAAATGAAAGAGTACCGTTGTTTAATATTCTTTTTTTGTAAATATTTCAAGTGGCTTCATGGAAGACGCTTGGATTCTCATAATTGCTTCTGCATTCAATCTCATTCAATTTGTGGTTTTGGTTGAATTAAACAAAGAAAATCAAGCCTTATGCAGACATGTAATTAGAAAAGAAAGGTGTATTTTAATAGCCTGTGCAGGTAATTGTTATTTTCTTCTTTGATTCTATAGGAAAACTCTACAAGTGGTAGTTTCTTAAAGGTTAGTTGCAAAGTGGAATCTAAAGTCATATACTGATTAACTTTTCATACGTTGTTACTTTATAATTCATTGGTCTGCCTTGCACTTGAATGGATCTTTTACCTATTCATGATTTTGTAATATCATGCATTGGTCATTTGGAAGTTAGTGCTGCACTGAGTTATGCAGATCTTCCAAATGTTGACACATTTCATTGCATAACATATTAAAAAAAATTGTTAAATCGCCACTAATATCATCCGGAAGGTCTTTAAGTATTGGGGAGCTGTTAAGCTTATAGTAGCAGCTTCAAGTTTCCCAAAATTCTAATTTTTGCTTGGAAGATCAATTTTATCATTGACAACAAACACTATCAGATATTTTTCTTGAAGTTACAGGCTCACTTCATTCTAAGAAAATGTCTGCCAAATACCCAGGTCTGAATAACCAAAGTTGGTCTGTCTGTTGTTCTTTCAAGTAAAAATGATATCCCGTGAGAAATGTGGCTGGCTCAGATGGCAACTCCAACAATCACACAAACGCTCTTTCTTATGACAACCATTTTATCCCACAGAAGTGCTGTATGTGGACCTCCCATTTCCTCATACAGAATTTTAAAAAAGAGATATACTCAAGGGTTGAGATTTAATATAATTAATAATATATTACTGCTTCATCAAGGACTTTCTTAAATGAAAGTGGCATTTTCACTGTGTGTGCGTGGCAGTGAAGAAAACAAATACATCCCAGTGCAGTTTGGTGCCACTGACTTGATTTCTGCTAACAGGCCGGCAGTTTTCCCACCATTGCTTTTGCACCATCAGTACAAATTTCAGCACAGTCAAAAAGGCAAATAATGTCTTAGTTTTGCCATGAAAATAGTTTTGACGTCATGGACCTCTTGATGGGGTATCAGGATTCCCCCAGGAGTCATGGACCACATTTTGAGAACCACTGATAAAGGATGTCTTCCTAGGAGGATCCCAGGCTGTGCACATAGAGGGTGTCACCTTGAACGGGACTATGTCTGTGAGATATAATTCCATGTGACAGATGCTTAAGAGGCAACGTCCATGTGCTGGTGCCATGTACAAAGATGTATGTCGTTATATGAGTGAAAGAAATAAGAAAACTTACTGGTAGACATGCCCATCTGTAGATCTTTGGGGTGAGAAGGACAGACTGATCTCTGAATTTATTCCTGATTTTTATAATAAGCATAATTGACAGAAAAATACATGAGGTATTTTACTACTGATTCTTTTTTTGTTTTTGAGGAAGATTAGCCCTGAGCTAACTACTGCCAACCCTCTTTTTGCTGAGGCAGACTGGCCCTGAGCTCACATCCATGCCCATCTTCCTCCACTTTGTACGTGGGACACCTACCACAGCATGGCTTGCCAAACGGTGCCATGTCCGCACCCAGGATCCCAACCGGCGAACCCCGGGCCACTGAGAAGTGGAACGTGCGAACTTAACTGCCGTGCCACCAAGCTGGCCTCTACTACTGATTCTTAAATCGTCTTCTCATTTTTTGATGATAGTAACTACTTACAGAAACCTTAAGACAAGAACTCTGCTAAGTCCTGTTTCACTCAATCTTCATAGCACTACATGGGAGATTTTACAGATTAGCGAAACACTGTGGCTCAGAGAAAGTCACCTGCTCGGAGTCACAAGGCTAGTAAGCAGATGTGCTTTTGGGGGTAAGGACTGGATTCAAAGCCAGAACTATATGACCCCAAAACTCCTGCTCACAACTTCTGTACAATGCCATCTTATGGGTTATGTGATGCCCTGGAATTTTTTTAATACAAGACTGGTAAAAAAATATATAAATTATATTTTCTTCAGATACCCACTAGATGTAAGTTCCTATAATTAGTGATAGTTTCCTTACTTTTTAAATATGGTTTTGCTAACTAGGAATAATAACAAGAAAAATAATAAGTTTTGCAGAACAAGAATAATAACTGGTCTGAAGGTAAAGAAGAGAGAATGTGGAATTAGTCCAGTGCAGCAGAACAAAGATGTACTGAGCCTTACTTACTGTGGGCCAGGCGTGGGGTGCGCCACTGTGTAGGCGGGATGGATACATAGTAGCTACATCATTACTATGAGTACCATACCTGTTACATACAACAGATGACATAGGGGTATAATAGTTACATTAATAGTTACATTAATTAGTAATCATTAATGTTAAGTTCTCCCCACTGAGTTTTGAGCCAAAATTAATAGTCTTAAGGGTGATTTGAAAAAACGGAATTTTAGGGGGTAGAGCTAGGTTGTTGAAACGTAAGCTAAATATCTTGGTTACATGATATTTTACATATAGCATATTTTAAAAATAGCAGCATTTATCCATTCACTTATTTAACAAATCGTAGTTGAGTTCTGCACAAGGGCTTTCAACCAATTGTTCTTATTGCCTGTTAAATATATTTCTCTGGGGACTTTTAGTGGAAGAATGCTTTCCTTTTTTGGATCAACTATTTTACATTCTGTTGTCACAGATGAGGTAAAATTAAGTCAAAATAATTCTGATATTAACTCAAAATGAATGCAGACAGAAGTCGCCTTATTCTCGTTCTCTTCTCCTGTTGATGGGCATCACCGTCTGGGACCCGAAGTTCAGGGCGAGGCTCACTCCTCTGGGGGAAGGCTTGTCAGAGAGAGGTGGCTGCAGCCCACCTGGGAAACTTCTGTTTTAACCTATTACCACACTGGATCAGTTCCCCTCTACACTCACCTCCTTAATAATTTCTCATTTTCTTTTTATAAAAAAGACCACAAAGTCTTGGCTTATTATAAGTAATCCAGTTCACCCCATAATGATACAGTGAATTATATACTTTCCTAAACTTAATCATTCAAGATCTCACTTCCTTCCCTGCAGGCAAAAACCATTATATTTTACACATGGCTCCCAGCTGGTTTTCATCGAGGCCTTCAAACTCCATTTGAGCACAGAGAGGTTTAAGAGGAGCTGCTTTATCTTTCTTAGTCAACTTTTGTCATGGTACCATTTTGTCCTTGTGTTTTCAAAATTTTTGGTTTTGCAGGCAGGGAAACAAAATGTGTCCATATTATAATTGTGCTTTGTCGCTGTGCATGCAGGTTTTGGGTTGTATTTTGAAGTTCATGTCTCTTTTGAATATATTTACAACTTTTCTTTCTTTATCGCCACCTTCATGTCCATTTATATAAACGTATGTCATATTTCAGCCCAAAGAGATTTCAGCAAACAAATAAGAAGGAGCGTCTTAGATTTTTAACTTTCTATTTGTCTCCTTACTACCCATAAGTTACTCATCAACACTTAATTATTGGAGACAGGACTCTTTATTAGAAACTTTGTAAATTAATAGGTCCAATTATTATAGACACTCTGTAAATATTTGATAAATGGATACTTTTTTGAACTTTTTAAACTGAAGTTTGATTATTTTAAACATAATTCCTTTCAGACGGTGATAAGCACCTCTGAGGAAAAGGGCAGTCATCAGTTAAATGTAAATTAACCATTCTCTTGAGGATAGCAGTGCCCGTGCCTCCCTCTGGTTGTTTTTACGATGGTGTTGCTATTTGTGACACTCTGTTCAAAGTCCAGTAATATATTACAAGCTGAGTTTTTCTTCTCAGTTTATGGATATATGAATACTTCTCTTTTCTCTAGTAATAGTGGCAGTTTCAAGTCCTACTATGTTTTTGACTAGATCAGATTACATGATTGCAGTTCATTGTGAGAAATTTCTGTCCCCCTGACAGTAGAGTGCCAAGGCCCTCCATGCTCTGGTCCCAGCTACCTCTCAGTTGTCCTATTTCTCCCTAGCATAGGGCTGTCCATCACTACTTTCTGTGATGATGGAAATGTGCTGTGCCATCCAATATGGTGTTGCGCAGTGTGGTTATCGAGCACTTGAAATGTGGCAAATGTGACTGAGGAACTGAGCCTCTTCTTTTGTTAGTTTTCATTAATTTGAATGTAAACAGCCATATGTGGCTAGTAGCTACTGTATGGGGTGGCCCAGCTCTAACATGCTGCCTTTCTTGGCGTTCTTCACATATGCCGAGTGTATTCCTGCCTCTTGGCCTTTGTGCTTGGTTTCCTTTGTCTGGAATGCTCTTCTTCGTGGCTCAGTCCTCACTTCCTTCAGCCCTCTGCTCAGCTGCTGCCTCCTTAGGGAGCCTTCCTTGAGTTACTGTATCTAAAAGAACTTCCCGTCCCCCCGATTCTCCTCCTTATGCATTGCTCCATTTTTGCTTATAGCGTTTATTACTACCTCATATTTTATTTATGGTCTGTCTCCTCTGCCGTAGAGACTTTGTTCAGTTTTCCTATGTAATCTTCTTATAGAAGGCAGGAGAACAAGTTTAAGGGCGTGGGATTTAAAATCAGCAGATACGTTTTAGAATCCCAGTGCTGCTAATTACAAGCTGCGCAGCCTCGAACAAAGTACCTACACTCTCTAAACATTGGTGTTCTCATCGTAAAATGAGGTAAAAATACCTAACTCCAGGATTACTGTGAAAATAAAATAAAATATATTTATAGCTTTTGGGTTAGTGTTTGGCTCATAATAAGCTTTACATGAATGCACCCACCTTTTTTTTGTTGTTTTTTCAAAGGATTGGCACCTGAGCTAACCTGTTGCCAATCTTCTTTGTTCCTCCTCCACCTCCTCCTCCTCCTCCTCCACCTCCACCCCCCCCCCCTCCCCCTCCTCCTCCTCCTCCCCCCCCTCCTCCTCCTCCCCCCCCCCCTCCTTCTCCCCAAAGTCCCGCAGTACATAGTTGTGTATTCTAGTTGTGGCCCTTCTAGTTGTGGCATGTGGGACGCTGCCTCAGCGTGGCCTGACAAGCGGTGCCATGTCTGCACCCAGGATCCAAACCAGCAAAACCCTGGGCTGCTGAAGTGGAGCGCGCCGACCTGACCACTCAGCCACGGGGGCGGCCCCTGCAACCACCTTTTATTACTATTATTATTGATGGTATTTAGATATTTCACTGCTGTGAACTCTAATTGTCATATTGAAAAATCAATAATAGAAGCTACAAAAAAGGAAGAGGCTTTTAAATAAACTTTTTTAAAACTCTATAGAAATTTTCAGAAATGAATTGTTGACTATATTAATTTAATTTCAGTCGTGATAGACAAAAATCTAAACCAAAATGGAGCTAGGATGAATTATCAGGCTTCACGTGGCAAAGGTCAAGAGTAAAGGGATGGATAGCTGTCTATACAGAAGGATATATTCTGTTATTTGTGGAAATCATGTGAAGAGGGATGATGGACCTTAGGAACAGAGAGGTCAACTGCTGGGACCATTTTGAAGAAGAGGAAAAGGGATGAGGCTGGAAAGTCTGTGGACTTGGGCAAGTTTTCATAAATATCTGGGAAGATGCTCCATGACACGTAAAGAAAGCCCCAGAAAACAATAATCTGCATGTGTGAAGAAGTTGTTGGGAAAGAGCATATTTCTATTCACTTGGCAGGGCATTCTCTGTCTTGGTTGAAATAATTGTAAATTTTGCGGTTTAAAAAAATCAATCAGCCAGAAATGGATGTCTGAACTGTTAAATGAGCTGAGGAACAGGACGGCTTCTTGTCCGTCCAGCAGGTATCAAGGACATGGCCTCACGCTCGAGTTACTCAGGGCACTTGCTTGGGACAGGAACCAAACTTGATTCATTCTGGTTAACTAACAAGGAATGTCAGACATCTATGAGAAGTTCAGACAGAAAAACTAAAATTCAGTGAAGTGGGAGCAAGGAAGCCTGTCCTCTGAGGGAGAGGCCGAAAGAGTCGACATTACTTGGTCAAGACGGGAGAGAGGGGAGGAGAGTGAGGATGCGCCGTTTAGACACAGGATCTGAGGAGAGGGCTGGGGCTGATCACCTGGCCGGGGAAGACCGTCCTGTGAGCATGGGCTCTCCTCTGCTTATGTTCAGGGTGCTCGCACCCTAGAAGAAAGCGCCACGTACCACATTGGGAAGAATTCCTTGATTGTCGTAATAATAAGCTGCTGCAATTGGCTGGTGGGGAAATTGATGCAGTTCTTTTTGCTCAAAACTGTCTGGAGACAATAAAGAATTCTCTGCCTGGAGTAATTAGAACATTTTGGGGGAATGAAGATAGTTGGGACCGATAACTTGGGGAATCTATTATCTCAGATATTATGCATATTGTGGTTGAAAGGGAGTTATAGACAGATGAAAAGTAGCAGTGTAACCGAAAAACCTCAGACAGGCCCTTTAGGTAATTTACAGGATAATTTCATTGTGCAGCTGCTCATTTTGTCACTCTCTACTTTCACTACTCTTTCCCTATCTGCTCAAAGATGCTAGAAATATCATTTGACCTTCTTCATGTAAATATTGTGATGCTGCCCAACTCACTATAGAACATTGCCTGACCAGAAACGAGACATTTCAGTTTGTAGGTCATTTCTATTGCTGTTACTTCTCTGAGAAACATCTTCCTCTTCTATCATGGGCAGCAACATTGTCATCATTCCTCAGAAAAGTACTTTCTCAGACTTACGGCTCCCTGGGTTTGTAATTTCCAATATAGAGAGTTTCTCTGAGATGCTGCCTGTGCCCAGGTTGTTCTTGATCCGAACAGTGCCTTCCTGAGGAACTGCGGGGATTAAACGAGTTGATCCCTGTCAAGCTCTTAGACCTGCCCAGCATAGAGTAAGCATTCAGTAAGTGGTAGTGACTATTATTTTTGTCGTTTCTCTGTTTCATGTGTGGCTTCTCTGTATGCATATGTTGCTACTGTCAGGCTCTAGGGAAGAAAGGCGAGGTGAAGTAGGCCAGTTGGTTGGACCTAAGGAGAACAAACCCTATCATGCAGAAAGATTATAGTAACTTCAAAGTATAGTTTTGGAAAATGTCTTTAAATCTAACCAATGCACAATGGAAAACCCCTAAAGAACCAATCTAATTATTTAATTAAATGGAACCGTTATGCTGACTTTTACTACAGAAAGCAAGCATAATTTAGAAAATGGGGCATTTTAATTCTCTTTTGTTTTCCAATTAACGCAATTGCTCTAATAGGGGGCACTCGTGCTTGAGTTATATGTTCTGTGAGTACATTTTCATACGCAATTTCAGTCTCTCTCTTTCTCGTCAAATAACAAAATCCTCACCTGTTGACATAGAGGTTCATTGACTGCAATGCTCAGGCTGCCCAGATTATGACCTCAGAGCAAATATCTTCCTGCCATCAAAGCTGCCGTGAGCAGCGCTGGCCCACCATGCAACTCTGCTTTCCCTGCTGGCTATAATTAGGATGTTGAAGGACCGGAGCTCTCACTTTTTTGCTGATGCCAGCTTACCACAGCAGACCACAGGAGTTTACTCTTAGTTGAAAGTGGTAAAGAAAATGCTAAGAGCATTCATTTTAATTGGTCAACATTATATAGACCTTTAGTACCACTGTTTTATGGCTTGTGTTTTAGATTTCTTTCTGTCACTAGCCATGTCAGCTTATTATGAGGGATATTCTTATTTGCATTTGATTATCCTTTTGATTATTATTTTGATTGTTACTTGATTATTAATTATTATTCAAGAGGTGTTACCCTTCATCCTTAGGTAACATTTCATCTCTTAAGTTTTATCCTTACCCAGGTAACAATTTCATCTGCCCTAATATTTATTAAATTCTATATAAAAGACTGACGTTTTCACATTGGTAAGAAATTAGTTTTCATCACATGGTTCTCGAGACTAGTATAGATGGCAGAGATTTTTTTTCTTAAATGCTTGCTTTGATGCTGATGTTTCATGGCTAAAAAAAATGGGTCATATGGGTAGTGTGTGGTGGTGGTGGTGATGGCTATGGGATGTGTTACGAGTGATGCTTTAATGTAACGAGACATGTTTCTTCTACGTTAATTGGACTTATTTTCCCCCTGAACTCTGGAAAGTGCATAATTTGTTACTCTAACATGAAAAAGACTGCATAAAGTAGGAGAGAATGGTGAAAGAAAAACACGTGTTTTTTAGAAAGTGAACTCATTATTCTTAAAGGTCTCGGGAGGATCCAGGAAGTTAGGCGCTGACCTGAGCAGAGATCTCTTTGCCTTTGCCTTTGGAGCTGACATCACACTTTTTAATGGGGGACTTCCCGGTAGCTTTTTAATGATACTACGGTGCCACTGGTGTTGTTAAGGTGTGAGCCGTGGCTGAGGTCCTCTCCAGGACCCCCGCCCCTCTCCCTCCCCAAGAAGCCCTTCTCACCCAGGCCTTGATGAGAGCAGGGTGAGTCCTTCAGACAGTCCCCTCCGCATTGCTTGTTTTCTTTAGTCAGATGGAAGCTCATAAACAACTATTAAAGTGGGAAATTATTTCATGCAGAGAGATGATGTTGAAGAAGCAGTTATAAAGATCAAGAATAAGCTTGCCTAACTAGTGTCAAATGACAAAACTAAAACAGTTAAGTCACGAAGTTAATGTCCTCTATTCAAGGGAAGCTGTCCACGGATTCGGGGAGCGCAGGCCGCATGCGCAGTGGAGCCTCTTCCCACGGGCTTTGGGCAAGAGCCAGGCTTATAGAGCAGCGGAGGCGGCAGCGCAGAGCCAGGGCGTGGCTGGCGGGGGCGCTCTCATCTTCAGACAGATCCAAGAACAGGGAGAGCAGTGTGGAGCCCGGAGTTAGCTTGGTGTTTGGGGATCGGCTGACGGGATCTTCTGCATTTCTGGTCGAGGGGAGCACGTACGGGAACCTGAGAGCTCCATCTGGTGATGTGGCACCCCAGGCAGGGGCAACTCCATCTCGGGTCTAGAACTTTATTTAAACATTAGAATTTTTTTTCTTTTTAATGAGTGGGGAGTAGGTGGAGGTAGAAGAGAAATCTACGTTAATCACAGTGACTAGAAAACCTTGGCATTTAGGGTAAAAAACAGAAATTAGGAAGTGTGTGCAAAACAGAGGATTAACAGTAGTGATATTGAGAAGGTCCATCTATATGAGTATAAAATAGTCGTTTAAAATTCATAATTTAAGAAAAAGTTATATCTTTACATTAATTTGGAAGTTTTTATATTTTTTAAAAACATTATTGTTTAAGGCTCAAAATCAAGGCTACAGAAAATAAACAAAAGCTGTTACTGATTTTATGAAGGGTTGATTTTCTGGCTCAAATATCATCTATTCCTCTTTTGCTCTAAGAGTAATTACGAGGCTGATGACAATAATGACTCATTTATTGGATGTTTACCCTAACCAGAGGGGGACAAACAATGGCTCCCGGGCCAACTCCAGTCTGCCCCCTGTATTTGTAAATAAAGTTTTATTGGAACACAGCCATGCTTATTTGTTTATGTATTACCCATGGCTGCTTTCATACTGCAGAGAGAGAGTTGAGGCATTGCAACGGAGACTGTATGGCCCTGTGAGGCCTCAAATATTTACTATCTGGCCCTTTACTGAAAAAGTGTGTCAACCTCTGATGTAAGGTAAGCACTGTTCTTTACATATATTGTGTCGTTTAATCCTCACAACACTCCTAGGAAGTCAGTGTCTCATCCTTTTATGGATGATGAAAGTGAGGCTTAAAGATGTTTGATGTCTTGCACAGAGACACCCAGCTGAGTGGGGAGAGTCTGGACTTGAACCCATGAGGTCTGATTGTAGGGCCTGCGCTTTCCCTCTGGCTCCAGTTTCTCTCTCCTTAGGCGTCAGAGAGGTGGCCTCTCCTGCTGGTTAACAGCAAGGGGTACTCTGGAGCAGATAGTCTGAATTCAGATGACCTCGGGCAACAAATGGCTTGACTTCTCTGTGCCTCAGAATAGAAAAGTTCGCGGACATTACTCTTGTTAGCCTCTTGTTTTGTAGATGAGATTCTAAATCTCCAGAAATTCTTTTACCTGAATTTACAAGTGACTACAGCATTATTCCACTGCTAGATAGACAACACGTGTTTCAGATGGCTTTTGAAAGGCGAGCTCCTGAGTCAGATGTTAATTTTTTCCACTTGTCATCCTCAGGTCCTCCATCGACAGCAGTCGCAGCCTGCCAAGGAGAGCTCTCCTCCCAGAGAAGAGGCACCTCCCCCGCCTCCTCCGGCTGAAGACAGTTGTGCCAAAAAGCCCCGGTCTCGCACAAAGATCTCTTTGGAAGCCCTGGGGATCCTCCAAAGCTTCATTCACGATGTAGGCCTGTACCCCGATCAGGAAGCCATCCACACTCTCTCTGCGCAGCTGGATCTCCCCAAACACACCATCATCAAGTTCTTCCAGAACCAGCGGTACCACGTGAAGCATCACGGGAAGCTCAAGGAACACCTGGGCTCCGCGGTGGATGTGGCCGAGTATAAGGACGAGGAGCTGCTGACAGAGTCTGAGGAGAACGACAGCGAGGAAGGCTCGGAGGAGATGTACAAAGTGGAGGCCGAGGAGGACAACGGGGAGAAAAGCAAGGCGGCGCCCGCCGACATCGACCAGAGATAATGTGAACTCGCACCAGGCCAAGCAATACATCGGCCCAAGGACTTTCTGTTCTAGTTTCCTTAAAAAACACCTTTTTTTGGCTTTGTTTTAGTTTTGTCTTTTTTTGTCTGTTTTGTTTTCTTTACCTTTTTTGACATTTCTTTGTTGCACAGGATACACCTGTAGACTGAGTGAGTTCAGTATTTCTGAATCAGACATCACCTTGGCAAAGACACTAAAGTGTTACCCTTTCGCAGTTGACTGGATCATAGTAATTATAATCACAGGACACTCTGCCTTCATCATCCTTGCACTTATGGAAGAGACAGCAGGCGAGTTCCAGGATGAAAAGACCTCCGGAATACATGAAGGAAGCTACCAGTGTGTGTATATGTATATGTATGTATCTATATATTTACATATATGTATGAAAATTGCATGGGACCGAGAACTTTACAATCTGAAAGAATAGACTGTGAAATGAGTTCTTAAAGAAGAGACTTGTTTATGTATTAAAAAAAAAACCACTTCACAGTGAGTCGCTCTGGCTCTTTGATAAACTGCGGCCTGCTCTCAGGGGGGGGGTGACTATTTTTGAATTCCTATTTATTTTCTGTGTTTGTCCCTGATTTTTTTTTTTTTTTAAATTCTATGGCTTCCTATCTGTCAGCTTGATGGGTAATTTTTGAGGTATGTATTTAACAAAATAAATCAACACTGCCAAAAAAAAAAAGAAAGAAAGAAAGAAGAAGAAAGTCAAGTGAAAAAAGATCAGGGCACCTTAGAATGACGATACAAGTGACATCACTTAGAGACACAACGCACACTTACGTGACTCGTACGCTCCGTTACCCACTGTCATTCCTGCAGCAAACGGGTGCACTTCTGTGGAATTCCAATGAGTAAAATGGGAATTCAATACAGAGGAAACTTGTCCATTAGTGCAGTCTTGATAAAATGACATTTTGACGTTGGACATATGGAATTCATAGTATGAGCCACATTTTATTGTGAAGTTTATTTACCTGCTCGTGGCTTCAAATCTTAAAATTAATAGGCCTGCTCATTTAAAAGTTGTTTGTTGTTGCTGTTTTCTTTTCTTTTTTTTTGGTTCTTTTTTTTTTTTAATAGAAAATAGTTCAATGTAATGTTAAGTTAGAAAAGAAGTTGCTGCCCGGTTACAGGGGCTCCCTCTCAGATAAGTCTCTGTCCTCCCGTCTCCCAAAAGATGTCTCCTATTTCTGTCTCACTTTGGGCTTCCTCTTCTTTGTACACATTCCGTCCACCGAACCGAACGTTTCCAGTCCCCGCTCTCACAAGCCTCGTCCCTTCCCTGGTGTGGCAGCCCTATCAAGCACCTGTTTCTGAATCATGGTGCAGCTCCAGGCAATAGAGTAAGCGAAGCGATTTCAGTGGCATCACCTACTCGTCATAAACGGAAGCACCGCCCCAGTCACCTCCATAGCGGTTCCGTGACATAAAGCAGAACTAATGCTGACTGGCTGTTTAGTGGAACGAGCATTAAAGCTGCGAGCTCCTGTAGTCTCCACCCTCCTGTAGCTTCCTCAGAAACACCGGGAGCATTGCTGCCCGCTTCCACCGCTGGTCATTGCCCGAGGAGACCTCGCCTGCAGGACTGGCCGGGGGGATCTGGTCTTCTAGGTGGCCGTCACGCAGTCCCACACGGTTGGAGTTTGAGTTGTGCTTTCATGCAACCTTGTCAAAGACCTCATGCAATATTACTTTGAAAGTTATTTTCTGTTTACTACACAAACATTGTAATATAACTGTTAATACTATTTATATATTTGAAAGGTATAAAAGGTAGGAGTTAAAAAAAAAACCTCTATGTGTAGATATTAACTCAGAACTTACAATATACAGGGAGAAGACATGTTGCAATACAAGCTAATTCTAGCTGCTCAGTAACCTCTGGAGTTTTTAAAGGGACATTTTCCTGTACTTTTTCAAATAATGATGTTTAAAAAAAATTACCTTGACACGAGCGTCCTGTACCTTTGCAAAGGATGGTTGTTGGCAGTTCCGCCCAGGCCCGTCCTCCCCCCACCTGTAGCGCTGCAGCTTTAATCGGAAAGTCCGTGGTCGCTGCTTCCTGATCTCCGAGTTACTCTTTCCAAATCGTCTTCTTACACTGTTGCTGAAGGTCACTCTGTACACGTAATGGAAACTGATGTTGCCAAGCTCTTACAAGGTGGTTCATCGATCGATGGCATCCGCATTTGGTATCTTTTACACTTCAACCAAAAATTTATTAGGTATTTTTCAATGCTAAGTCTTGCCTTTTATTTTTTAATTTCACTGCCAAGTTTGCAGTGGTTCTAAGTGAATCTGTGGGCATTTTAGCCTGTGGTCTTGCCAGATCTTTGCGAATTACAATGCATATATGTCTATTTATTCAATATCTGTCATATAATATCTATTTGGAAGAAGAAACTTTCTCTTGTAGTGCCTCTTGACAAAGCACAATTTCCAGCCTTTTTTTTTTTTGTGAAATGAAAAAACAAATTGTGTTTTATTGCGGTATCAACAATGTGAATAAGGATTAACATATTGTAAATGTTCTTTTTTCCATGTAAATCAACTATCTTTGTTATCACTAAGTGATAATTAATTTTTAACTTATGTGCATTGTTAGGCTGTTAGAATTTTTTGGTTGTTAAAATAAAACGCATTCAATAAATATGACTTCGTTTGTCAAGTACTTTGCTGGGCGTTGCCTTCTTCCCCGTTTTACTTTTCACGTGGAGGGAGACCTGGTGAGTGCAAGGAAAATCCATTCTCTTATTTTAGAAACAAGACAGCGGTACCCAAAATCACAGCTGTTTGAGTCCTGGACAAGGCCTGGATTTGACTGTACATGTGAGCATCTATGCATCTCTGCGTGTTTCTGAAGGCGCGCATGCTCATCTCCTGGAGCTGGCAATTGGCAGGGTCATTTATCCAACCGTTTTGTTGTATACAAACAAAAGGCAAATGTATGGAGATATATTTATGGGCTTGCCTCTTTATTTTTCTGGTGAATATTTTCTGTTTATAATTAAAAAACCACAAATGACTGCGTGTCAGGAAACTTTTGGAGCACATATGTCCATGGTTAATGGACATAATAAAAGCCTTTTATATTTGGATCTGGGATACCAAAATGTGTGCATAGAGGAATGCCGGAAGGATTGATGCATCTGAGAAATGTGTGAAGATGGCTTTTTAGAAAGTGCTTACAATGGAAAAAATTGCTGAAAAGACTAAAGTTAATAAGGAGGGAGCAAGTGCTTAGCTGCACCACTGGCAAAGAGAAAGTAAATTCAAATGTGACCTTGTTTCCTTTCAGTACTATAAATTGTCTTTCCTGGTTTTTTTCTTTTTGCATTTTTTTGCCTTTGGTTGCCGTACAGATGTAATTTTTCTTTCCTTTCTTCCTCAATGTCACTTGCCTTTTTTTCCGTGATAGTTAACAACTGTGGACCCCGTAGATGTGTTTCAAGGCCATTTTGTGTAAACGTTGTTTGCAGAATGGCAGATGCCCCAAAGCCCAGAGCCCGCAGGTTATTAAAGAGCAATTGGAGGCTCAGTACTGGGGGATACGAGTTACTTATGCAAATGTAACTAAATCCTGCATTTGGGCCAGAGGGTGGAAGGGAAAATGTGTGAGATTATCTGACTTTATCACAAATAGCTTCCACACGAAGGAGGTTGTGCTTTTGGGGTCAAACTTCATCAGTGGTGACAGACTCATAAGTAGGAGGCTCTGCCCACAGAAGGACTGGCTTCTGCTAGGAGCTGGTCTCTGTGCTGGCAACTTCTATTTCCAGGAAAGCAAAGGAAGAGATTTCTTGACTGTACGTTGCTATATTCTGGCATCTCCGAGCCGTCACCTCATGGGTTGTTTTTGTCTTTTTTGTTTCCTGAGAGGAGATATTTTCCTTTACACTATTATTTCCCTTTCTGATGAATTTTAAGCAAAGATTTAAAAGTCCCCATGTTTTTTTGCTAAAGGGCAATCATGGCATAATCAGACAGCAAACATTGATTAAACATGTACTCTATGCCAGATAATTTGCTAGGAACTGAGGTGACAAGGAAAAATGTATGACTTGGCACTCTCCCCTCAAGGAGCTTATAACTTGTTGGAAAGGCATGATATAAATCCAGGAAAAGTGAAATGGCTGTACAAATGTTGTCTCCAGACTACGATTTATTTGTTTAGTGAGTGGTACAAACACGTGCTGTGAATTTAGAGAAGGAAAGAATATTTGTTTGTGAGTTAGAATAGTCTTGAAAGGTGGATCACTTAGGATCGGTTACATAAAATAGAAAAAAAACCAAAGTAATAATGACACAAACAAGGTAAGAGTTTACCTGTTTCTTACATAAAAGAAATTGCAGAAATAAGCTGACTTCACAAAGTTTTCAAGGACTCACACTTCATCTAGCTCCACTGTTCCCTGTGTTCTTGTGTTTCCTCTTCCTCAGGGTTCAAGATAATTGCTAGAGCTCTCACCATCACACCCACCTTCCAGACACCAGGATGGAAGGAGGAATAAAGAATAGCATATTCCCTTTCTTTTCTAGAGACTTCTTCAAGCCCTAAACTAAATGCAAGGGAGGGTGTTAAATGTTTCTAGCTGTTCCATTAGTTCCAGAGAAAGGGGGAGAGTAGATATTTGGTAGGCAACTAGCAGCCCCTGCCACAGAAGTTGTCAAGGGATGCTGAAAATACCAGCTAAGGAGAGGATAGGTGAAGAGGCATGTTCGCCTTGCAGCTACTCCTGGAAACCTGCTCTTCCTCCTCCTCCCCACTCTGTGTCCTCTTCCTGGCTAAGTTTAAGGATCAGCCCAAGCATCGCTTCTTCCTGGAAGCCCTTCCTAATCCGCTCTGCCAGTGTGGTTACAAATCCTTCTATGCTCACCTAGCTCTCAGGGGGTTCTGTCATCACAGGACTGTCACAGGGCTTGTGGCACACTGTGCTTGCTCAGTGGGAAGGTGTGAAGTCTTCCTCAGCATTCGTCTGTGCAGAAGTCAGGAGTGGGCAGGTGGAGTGACACAGGCCCTGTGGAGACAGGTGTGACAGTGTTTCCTCTGGGTGAGCGTGTCCAGGATTGAGTCAGAGACAGAAATGAAGACTGAAGGGTGCCATGAGGGGCAGGCGGTGTAACCCTCCCAATTCAGTCTTGCTGAGAAATAGCGGGACCAGGAGCGAAAACCCCGTCTGCGAGACACCGAGGCTCGCATCTTCTCCACGGTACCACACCACCTCTCTTTTCAGGTCCCAGAATGTCCTGGAAAGGCTGTATGAACTGAACATCAGTTTATTGGCCAACATATTTTCTATGAGATGACCTTTTGACTTCTCTTAACACGCTTTTTCAGAATCTTGTCTGATACGACATTTTGGATGTAGTTTTGTTGTGAAGTAAAAACCTATTTTTAAAAAACACCATGCTCTGCTAGGAAAACTGTCCCAGAAGCATCTAGAAGTAGCTTCTTTGGTGACATTTTAAAAGGTTTAAAGTGTTACCTTCACATATGGAGAAATAATTACAAAAATATTCCATTAGGACTGTAATAAATAGTGCAGAGCAATAATTAATTAATGAGAGAACTATGATTTATTCACTATCCATTAACAAGAATAATCCCATTTTAACACAAAACAGCATAGTCTAGGGGAGTCTTGGGAGGCTCAGCAGAGACTGTGGACCACACGGTCCTAGGAACCCTCCCCCACCTTAAGAAAAAGGTATGGAGAACATTCTAGCTTTAATCTGCCTCAAATTGATCATGAGGAGGCGGGAGCTCTCCTAGTTTCTATCTCTTACCAGCTTTTGCAGCTCAAGTTCTTTTTCAGATCCCCAGTTTCCTCATTTATAAAACACAGCTAATAATTCATGTATCTCAGAATTGTTATGATTAAATAAAATAACTACGTAGAAGCATCTAGAACAATTCCTTTCTTTCTTTCCTCCTTCCTTCCAAGAGACACAGAAGCAGTATATAATAAGATGTTATAAATGACTTAAAATAGTTCAGGTGAGTTTTAGAGTAGGATTAAGTCTGTTGTCTTTAGAAATTGTTTTACAGGATTTAGAGCATTGGTGCCTAAAAGGCTACTATGTTCTGTTTCCTTCTTGTGTCCCTCCTTTCTCCCTCTTTTTCTGCCATTCTCTTTTGTTACAATCTTTTTTCTTTCCCTCCCTCCCTTCTTCCTTTCCTTTCTGTCACCAGCTATGATGTGATTTTCCTCCTTAATTACAAAGAAAATGAGTGAGATGTTTAGCAGCCTTCTGAAGTCTTCAAAATTAGATGTGTAAACACAAAAGGCGCCACACGCTCCTTTCTCTCCCCCTTCACTCCTGCTTGTTTCCGCATGTCTTGCCGATTCTTTCTTTTCTCTCCAAGGCCTTCAGGCTCAGATGCTGCTGGGCTCCTTCTTCGGTCCTGCTTTTCCTGGATCTGCACTCCTTCCTCGTCCCCTATCACCACGCTAAATGCACCCGCAAGCCACCAATACTCCACTTTCTACCTGCAGCCGAGGCCACCTCCGGAGCACCAAACTCTACTGCTGACTCAACACCTCCCCTTCGAGGGCACGCTCAGCCACCAACTGTCTAGTTGCTCAGACCTAAAACCTTAGCTTTATCTTTTATGCTTTTTCTTTAACAAACTGCATTCAACCTGTCAGCAAAAGTCTTTTTGTTCTACCTTCAAAATCTATTGACAATCTTACAACCTCTCACCCTCAATGCTGCTACCAGCTTGATCAGAACCACCATCATATTTTTGGGGTTTTTTTTTTTTGTGCTGAGGAAGATTTGCCTGAGCTAACATGCATTGTCAATCTTCCTCTTTTTGTATGTGAGTTGCTGCCACAGCATGGCCACTGACAGACAAGTGGTGTAGTCCGTGCCTGGGAGCTGGACCCAGGCAGCAGAGTGTGCAGAACTTAACCACTAGGCCACTGGGGCTGGCCCCACCATCATCTCTCACCTGATCTGAGCCTCTCTGTGACCGCCTTCTCTCCTTCTCTCCCCCTGCGTGTGTGGTTCTGGTGACCTGGGCCTCCCTGCTGCCCTGGAATGTGCGGCCGCTCTCGCCTCAGGGCCTCTGCTCTTCCAGCTCTTCACTCTGCAGGAAGCTCTTCCCTGCAGAGCATGGCTCCGCTCCTCAATTTCCTCCCATCTGCTTAAAGGTCGTCGCCTTCTGGGTGAGACCTACTCTGACTCCCTTACTTGAAATTGCAAACGGATGCCCCCCCTGCCTCCTGGGTCCCTTTCATCATGCCCTACTTTAATTTTTTTCATGGCTTCTAACATAGTCTATAATTTACTTATTTTTCATGTTTTTCTTATTTGTCAGTTCCCTCACCCCAGTGCAAACACCAGGAGGGCACAAAGCCTGTTTTTTTTTTAACCACAAAGTATTTAAATGGGGTACCTTTCATAGCCGTTTTCATGTAGTTGGATATTTCAGTTTTCCCAACTTCAGCCAGGATTAAGGATTTAAATTCCCTTATAGAGAGGAACTTCCTCTGAACATTTCTTTAATGCATAACCCGGGGACCTGAGGCCTCAGGAGCCTCCAAGGCTGACATTCCTAAGCCCACATTCGAGTAATTGTTAGTCGCAATTCTAGGCTGTCTTAGAAGACAGAATCACTGAACCACGGGTTTTGTTGTCTAACACATGCTCTCATTCAGAGCAGACATCCCTCTTTGGGTTGGAGGCTTCCTTGGGGGAGGCCATGCAGTCTTTCTCCCTCCACGACTAGGAGCTCACGACGTTGGAACTCAGCCGCCCAACCCTTGGTCGGCTCTGCCGTCCCGGATTGCCGTTGATGCCATCGAAGACTTTGTAGGCTCTTCCAGGACCCACCTCACACATTTGGGCTCGCGTTGGATTTTGACTACTGAATCCCTAAGTTCTTAGGTTTCTTTTATTAATCATGTGATATAGCTGCCGAGAGAGCTTATGTCATTCCAGATGGCACGAGTGGAGATCAACAGCTTAGATCAAAGGAACTGATCATCCTTTCCTCTTCAAAGTAATCAGGCCACGTTGCAGCATTATTTTCAGTACAGATGAGATGTTTTGGAAAAATATTGGTAAATTGAGATCTATTTATATTCAGAAGTCAGAGGGTGACCAGCAGGGTGAAGGGCCTTGAAAGCTTATTTTCTATTAATTTGTTCTATTCAATCATTTTCTTATTCATCAACCAACACACCAAATTTATGACATGTTTATTGTACTGAAGTCACAGTGAGGGAAACAAAGTTGGGATCTTCAGTGGCAACAACAGAACTCACTCCAGCTAGTTAAACAGAAGAAAGAATTTGCAAAAAGACATTAGCATGCTCGGAGGATTTCTGCAAGTCAGAAAATTGGGTTTAGAGGTTAAGGTCAATGTCCAAGACCACCCTAGTGGAGACCATATTGCTGCCCCATGTGTCACAGACGTCAGAACTTGGTCCCTGATCCTGGACACGGATGCCACCTGTAGAACCTCTACCCCTGCTGCCTCTGGAGCCTGGGTGGCTCTGCTATTGCCCTTCGCAGGGTGGAATCCACATGGCACTCTTGTCTTCATTCCATTCCCTTCCAAATCAAAGTATCTGGGGCAACTGAATGAAGGAGTCTAAGTCATATGCAAGGAAGGTTGGAAAAGTGAATTCCTGTCTTCTCTCTTCAGGAAATACAGATTCATAGGTGGGAAATTCTCCAAACACAGGAGACCTAGTCAGAGGTGCTCAGGGTTGAGAAGCTGAGTGCCAACAGCAATGGGATTACTGGATGCTGCACTCACTGAGGAAAGATGCTGTGTCTTACTCAAGTAACACGGTATTTGGTTTGAAACCAAAAAGATCTAGTATGAACCCTGACTACTCTACTCCTTAGCTTTCTGTAACTTTGAGCTATTATTTAACCTGGATCTCAGACTCCACATCTGTAAAAAGAGGGAAATAACAGCTACCTTGCAGTATTTTGGTGTGTGAGAATCATGCTTACAGCATCTAAAGCTCAGGGACTGCCTGTAAATGGTAGTTTCCCCTCAATATCTTTATACCCCTGTTGCCAAGGAAGGTGCTGGTACAAAGTGTTCAATTTTCTTAAATGGGAGAGTGGGTATTTGCCTTCATGAAAAATATGTCAGTGGGTAGGTAACCTATAAACCCAGAATACTAAAACCCAAAGTGGGACTGCTTAGCTCCACCATGGATGGGAAGGCCAGTGTCCTCCGAGGTACTGATGCCCATTTTATTTGCAGAAACCAGGAGCAGCCTCGAATCATACTTAGTCCTGCTATCTTACTCCTCTAAGTGGGAGTCACTGTGAACTTGGTCAAGGGTAAAATCAACACCACCAATCATTCTTCTTCATTCTTATATATCCAGTTGGACAGTGCTAGATATTTCCTAATGGCAGACAAATGCATTAGATTATCTGGGGATACATTTTATAACTAATTCCATGGTAGACAAGCAATAAGTTGGGGTGCTTAACATAAGAAGGATGGTCAAAACGTAAGAGAAGCTTCTCTTCATCAAAGATAGGTCACAGATTACACTGCTTGGAAAGCCTCCAAATTCCAACAGTGGAACAGTGGGGTTTCAACCAATTCTGTGCCGAAATGCTTGCAAACATCCAAAATCACTTCCTGCCAGTAGTCTTGAGCGCAGCTCTGGGGGCAGTGAGGAGGCCTTTTACCTCGGGTGGGGGGACTGTTGCGAAGTGGGGAGACTGCAGTCTTAAGCACCAACATAGAACAGGGGCACTTACGCCAAGCCCTCATCAACAAGTAGGCCCCTTAACTCTCTGCTATGCTGGGAAATCCTCCATTAAGAAGATAGTCTGTGGTGGTCATTGCCACACACTGGGACTTCACGAAGCAGTAGTAGCCACCCCCAGACTTGGGGGACAATAGAGTTGTCAAGTTCCTATTGACAAATAAAGACATTCAACAAACAATACAAAATATAAAATACCATCTGCTCCACCCTCATTACATCAGAGAGGGAACCATTAACTCCTCCCGCAGTTGGGGGGGGGGGGGTGTCATCTTAGAATAAAGCATAATCCTATCCAAGTGAGAAAAGTTAACCAATTTGCAATGAAATGTATATGTCTTGCTCTTCTTTTTCTCCTTTCTGTGGGGAGCAGTGAAAACTCTGTCACAGCCCAGAAGTTGACTGCAGATGACATTTGAGAACTGCTGGTCTGAGAGCAGGCTGATATTTACCTCCCCAGATACTTTAAGTTCTTTCTTTTGACTAAATCAGGCACATCTAAAAGATCCACATGTAAGTCAAAGTTATCTCAGCATTCTCGGGGTTGTCTCAACTGTGCTTTGCTGGTATCAAGTTTTGTTAGAAGAAACTGCTGCCACATGGCCCCTGCCATTGCGTTTGCTGTTCAACTATTGACGCAGCTGTTGCCTGCAGTGTCTCTCATTGAGAAATTTCTTTCCAAGTTGAAAGTAGAAAAGATAATTGTCTTTCTAGTGGAACAGGTATGCTGTTTACTTTTTCTGATAATGAGAACAATTGAACTTCTTGAGTTGCCTTTCTTGCCCTGGCTACTAGGAAGCTCAGAGTCAACGCTAATGTTACTTGTTTCTACTGAATTAATCTCGTATTTCTAAATGGGAAAGAGGTGATACCTCAAATTACCTAGAAAGCTGAGTTTGGAGAGTACAGGGCTTTTAGCAGCAAGTCATTAAACAATTAAACCCAGAAATTTTACCCAGACAAATCCATAATTCCGAAGAGACCAAAGAACTCTCCCAAGTTCATATTCGGAGCCACCTCATATGATTGTGCAGGTTGTTCACAGCACAGGCGTGCTGTGTCCAGGTCAAGAGGTAAGGGCAGGCTCACCAAATCATGTGCTCTGGTGTGGGGTCTGTTTCTGTCCAGAGAAGGAGGCCCTTTTTTCTAATTAGCCCCAAGGTGCAGAGCAGGCTGGGGTTCGATGCACAAATCTGTTTGCATGTATGTGTCCCCTTTCAGCATTTGCTCCTCTGACGTCCGAATGCCACATGGAAGATCTCATGACTTGTGAGCAGGGTGCTCTCCTAAGCTGTCTTGGGCTTTGCCTGGGTGTGAGGCCGAGCTACCTTGCTGTTTCAGCGAACATTGGGCGAATAGCAGAGCTTTGCCTGAGTAAAATCTCCACCTTTTTTTCCCCTCTAGGCTTTAGTAGAGAGGCCAAAACAAGAAACAAGAGAGCTACCCAAAGTGACGCAAAATTGTTAGAACTTTTGACTGATTGGTGCCTCTAATTTTCCCCAACATGCCAGATGTACAGCTTCTTACTGTATGTGGTTACATATGTGTCCTTTGCATAAAGTCTCTCTGGCTGAACCTCAATCCCTAACTATTCTATATTCTGAATAAAAGTGAAACATCTCAGCACTTGCAAAAATTCAAGATTTATCAACATATTGAGCTTTTACTAAGTCATGAATTCTTGATTTGTATTCACAGTGCTTTTACATATTCATAGCCCTCTTTAGCCAAAGATCTTCAATATTCATTTACTATGGAGTGGTAAGTATATATTATTCAACTCCGTTTACCAATGGCTAAACTGATGCCCAACCAAAGGCCTGATCAGAGAAGCCGAATAAAGAGCAAGATGCTCTTAGCCCCTCAGAGAGAGCTTGCTCCAGCTGTCTCCCTCCAGAAATAAAGGCCCACCGCCTGCTTGTGATTCTCACTCCTCAAGCATCAGGGGAACCAGGATCTTCCCTTCTGGATTTGTTGGAATGTCTTGGATAGAGTTTTATCTTAAAGTGCATGGGACAAAAGAATAGCCCAGGGAAATGAAAAACAGCCTTCTTCCAAATTGCTTGAAATCCATGATGCCAAAGGTTAATGGACCAGATTAGTTCCTCCTAAACTTGGAGGAGAACGTGTAAAGACAATCATTCTTTTGCTCCAATAACCAATTAATGGCATTGATCGGGCTGGAAGGATCCTGTGTCGCCCACTTTTATTAGAGAAACAGAGGTCAATTTTCTTAATACCTTCCTTTAATACAATCTATTCCTTTAGTTTCTAAATAATTTATTGAGGATTCTCACTACATATTTACCAGGTGCTGATTTAAGGGGAGTTTAAAACAAGAAAAAATATTTCTGGCCTGATTTAGAAAATTACAAGGGAAGAAATTGGAATGCTCTCATCAGAGTAACCAGCCTCTAACACACATCACAAAGGAATGTCAAGACTTATGATTATTTTTGAAACTGTAAAAATATGTATTAAACACATTTCTGTATGGAGAGTGTATTCTGCAGTAAAAAATTTTTAAAAGAATGCCTTGTGTAATATTGAAAGGAATACTACCTCCAAGGGCTCATGATTGGGAAAAATGACTATCCAGCTCCCTAAAATGTTCACTTGAAAGCTTGTGGTCAGAAGGCTCAGTCTCTATTTCACCCCAAATTGAATAAAGTAAATGTAGCTGTTTAGGATTTCAACTACACAAATATCTGTTTTTATCAAATGTGGTACTCTTCAGATAGCGAGAAGGTGACCCGTAGGGTTATTGTTGGTTTTTATTAACAATAAGCACAGAATGTAAACTGAGCTCCTAACAATCTAGAACAAAACTCTCTAATAGAATTTGCTGCAAAGATGGAAACGTTGTACATCTGTGTTGCACAATATGGCAGCCCCTCACACATGTGTAGAGTTACCAGATTGAGAAAAAAAAAAACAAAACAAAATTTTAAAAAGCAGGACACCTAGTTAAATTTGAATTTCAGATAAACAACAAACAGTTTTTAGGATACACATGGCCCCTGCAACATTGGGCTCAATAAATGTTAGTTATTATTATTGCTTTTGAAAATTATTATTAATTCATTTCATTTGTGTTTGATTAGAAGGAATCTATATATAGAAAGTGCAAAAGGCAGCTAAAGGGAGTTCTTTGAAGTGATCACGGAAATCTGTGAGATCAGAGTCCTATGACTTGGACTAGAATGGATCTTATTTTCTTCTAGACTGTCAGCTTTCACTATTTACTTGCAAAGACCATGCCTAGAGACCAAAATGTATCTTCAAACATTTCTTTTCTTCAGCATCCAACTGCAGTCTGCATTTCCAGGAGACCTCAATTTATGCAACAGTTGTGTCTCCTGAAAAGTTGCTTTAAGTCAATTTTACCTGAACCAAATAACTCAGGACTTACTCTCTGATTAAAGAAATATTGAGAGGGGAAAATATATACATATGCGTGTATACACACACACATATAAATGACAAGTTATATATAACAAATCATCCGCCCCATCATTTAAAACATTCATGTGTGTGTGTGTGTGTGAGGAGGATTGGCCCTGAGCTAATATCTGTTGCCAATCTTCCTCTTTTTGCTTGAGGAAGATTGTCACTAAGCTAACATCTGTGCCAGTCTTCCTCTATTTTATGTGGGATGCCACCACAGCATGGCTTGACGTGCAGTGCTAGGTCCACACCCGGGATCCAAACTCACGAACCCCAGGCAACTGAAGTGGAGCATGCGAACTTAACCACTACACTACCAGCCAGCCCCTTTAATTTCTTTCCAGCATGGTGTTTCCATGAATATCTGGGCAGGAAACAGATGGCACATGCAAAGTGTTTAACGAAAATGAGATTAATGAAGGGCCTGTTTATAGAGGTGTGGTTAGCATTAAAGGAACCAAGAAGGGATGTGGGGCACCCAGGGGATTAGTCACAGTGGAAGCTGTTACCCCAAGTAGGTCTGGAGGGCCCTGGAGCTGGAAGGGCAAGAGGAGCTGTGTGACAGGTTCTGTGGCATCAGATTATGAAGTCCTTCAGAACCACAGCAAGGCAGGGGCATAAAACGCTTGTTCCATATTTTCTCTCCATGGTCCACTCTTCTGTCAGTGCCTCCTATTGGCCCAAACCAACCTGAAGCCAGAGGGCAGAGGGACCTGGGTGATGAAAGCAATAGAGGTCAGCCTCTCCCCGGCACAGAGCAGGGCCATGGATGGAGAGCTTTACGGGGCATCGAGAGAATGACCAGCACAGAGAGTGCACAGATTTTATCTTTTTTTTACAACTCAGATCACATGTTCAAGAACATTATGGAAATAGACAAACTGACTCCCTTTTCTTCTTGTGTGTGAGTTAATTTGGAAAATTTTATACAAAATTAAGTCAGTCTTAGAATGTCTAGTCAGTTTTGTACATATAAGGACAGTTGAATGTTAGAGGCAAATTATTTATGTGGAACACAGACAAGAATTTTGCCCTAAAGTTGTATTGTGTGTGATACGAGCATTAACCACACTAACAGCAATCATTTTCACATGTTGCAATATATCAAGATAACAACAGTTCTCTGTCTTGTTCTCAGGCTCTTGTGCATACACTCTCTACATGCAGAAGAACCAGATGGTTAAAGTGAAGATAACTCTTACACTAACTGGTGGTTTCTTGTAAGATTTTATTAGGGAGTAAGGGAATATCTCATTCGTTTGTGAGAGTTTGTATTACTGAGCTCTGCCATCTTTCTCATTGTATGGTACAAGAGTATTTTGAGTTCTTTCCTTTGTTAGGAACTACTATAGATATTAGATAAAAAAGGAAGGGCCATGCATCATGGTAATAAACTTTTCAAAATTTGAGCCCTTAAAAAAAAATTTTCCCCTGGAAAAATAGGACATTTCTTTTGCACATCTGCTCCCAGAGACATACTTCTTGTTTTAGCAGGTTTTCCTTTAGAAACCATAACTTGAAATTGTGCTAAAAATGCCCCCTCCATAACGGGAATGCTATGATTTATTTATTTAAAGTGCAATGATTAAATGCAAAGAGGCCAGATGTGAGACCTCCAGCAATGTATTTAACCTCTCAGGGCATTCACGTACTCATCTTTGAAATGGTCGTAATCAAAATATCAATCTCACTGAGTCAGAAGGATCTAAGTTAATATATTCCTGGCACATGGTATATGCTCAATAAGTTTTAGCTATTACTGTTACTGAAGATTATTATTCACTCATTTCATTTGTGTTTGGATAGAAAGGAATCTACAAGTGTAAAGTGCAAAGGGCAACAAAATAAAGTTCTCTGAGGTGGTCCCGGAAAACTGTAAATCAGAGCCCTCCAGCTTGAACAACCTACTGAAGAGACAACCTACTCTAGCCACTAAAGCCGAGAAAGTTAAACAGATCACCTATCGTCTTTTAGCTAAAATGCAGGCCCTTTTTCTTCTCACAGCGCTTGTTCCATTCCTCCATCATGCTGCCACTCACGCCAGCTTGCTGATTGTTATATTTTTAAGAATGTTCTGAGCTGATTGCTAAACACATTATTAAAAATAAAATTATATAAACTTAGCATTAAGTGAATTATATTAAAATAAACGTTATAAATACTCAAAACTTATCGCTACATAAGTATCATTTTCCAACATTGCTTATGCTCTTGAGGTTAGTGACGTCTGTGTGGTGGGGCTGCTGGGTGATGGTGTGCTGCTGTTTGTCCCTTCCCAGCGCCACGTTTGGTGATGTCATGTTGGCAGCTTGAAATTACCCATGGTGGCAGTATTTACACCACAAAAATTGGCAAATGTGATGAAGCAGCACTCCCTCTTTCTTTTGGAGACGTGGTTGGGAAACATTTGCCAGTACACCGCTGGTTGGACATTGGTCCTTTTTGTTAGTGCAAAAGTGGGATAGTAGGTATTAAGTTGAACCAAACTTGTCAAAAAGCTGTGCTGGACAGATGATTGCAGGGCAGTAAAATGCACAGAATGGGAAATTGATTTTACTTGTTAATGAATTCTAATGAACAGCAATGCTAGAATACTGATCTCCCGATGTAAATTGATCCCTCATAAAGGGCTGTTTAGATCAACGGGTGAGGTACTGAGGGAAATCAAGGTTTGTTTTGTTTTGTTTTGTTTTACCAGCGCTGTCTCTGAAGACAGCATGCACCAGGGGGAGGCGACAGGGAAGGTTTGGAGAGACCAGAGATGGAGTTCCTCGACGCCATTCCCTCCCCTGCAGGTCCCATGAAAGGGTAACTCACAGAAAGCATGCGTTATCGGCAAGGAGAGAAGCAGGAGGGCGCCATTTTTGCGGAAGCCGTTAGTTCTGCATGCCCGGAGCAGAGGTCTCGGGGGAGCCCTTGTAGTCCTCTCCCTGAGCAGGGTGTCTTCCCTCTCATCTGGGGGCAGACTAGTCAGGAACGTCGAGATCCTTAATTCAATGCTATGTCAAATTAATTACTTTGTTTGTGTTGATTCACATTCTATCATTTCTGGCCCGAGGAAGGCTGTGACTGAACAGTCTCTTCAGATCTCTGATCATCCCCCTCGGTGGGACAGGATCTCCAAAAACCATTTACAGACTTTGTTAAGTGAGTGTGTGTGTTTCTGTTAACGTACATTTTTTTGTTAATCCACAACTTATCTTTTAAATGTCTTTCCTCAAATTTTCTGGCTGTGACTTGAGTGAGGTCAGGGTGGGAACTCTGAAACGTCAATCAGGGCTGTGAGACACACCAGGGGACAGAAGTGCCTGTTGGGTGGATCTAGAAAGACTAGTGACCTAAAATAATTGAATGGCTCCAGAGCTGTCCACTGAGGAGCTGCAGAGTCAAGGAGTTCTGGCTGCAGCGGCAGGATTTCAGCCACGAGACAGGTGCAGAAGCAGGAGTCCCGTCCTGGGGATACCTCGTCAGGACAAGGCAGGGTCTGGTGAAGTGAGGCTGGATTGGAGGGACTGGTTATGCCAGCCTGCGTCCTGGAGCCTGACTTTCCAGGTTGGAATCCTCCATTAGGCATAAAAGCTCTCTGTACCTCAGTTTTCACAAGTATAAAATGCGAGTACTAATTTTGTTTACATTATAGTGTTGTTGTGAGAATTGAGTTGATACATGTAAAGTGCTTTTGAAAATGATTAGCTACTTTTATAATTATTATTTGCTATTTGATGGGCCCCATGCTAGGTGTTTTATATACATTATTGCATGTGGTTTTCTCAACGATCCTTTGAATTAAGAAATGTTGTGTTCAGCTCCAATATGTAAAGAACTTTGAAGTCGTCAGACTGATCTTGACAACAAGAAAAAAGGTGAATAAACTAAAAATCAATGGCTTTTATTAGATTCCCCAGAGACTTGAGGTTACAAACTGCCACATAAAAAGCTAGAAAGAGAAGAGAGTACAGAAAATCCCAGCTCAGATGAGCTCGATGGGAACAGGAGCAATCAGAGCCAGTAATGGTGGGAACACTTTAACAGTAATTCACAAATCACTGGAGACGAGCATGGACTACCCCAAGATATAAAAACTCCTGGAGGCCCAGACCCTGGGGAGAGGGGACACACTTTTGTGGGTGTTACATCAAAGAGCTTCTCCAGGTTCTCATGGTGAAGAAGGGAGGAAAATTCCCTCATGCTTCCAACAGAGGGAGGGGAAAAGTCACCATTTTGAAATACGCCCAGAGCATTCTCCATAACAAAAGCCTACCCCTGAAGGGAAACTGTTTTTCTAGAGCCTTGTCTGACCAGGAGAAAGGGCAATTAGACAACTCCAGCTTCCTACAGCCTTCCTGTCTCTCATGATGGGAGAAGAAAATAAGGCTAAAAAATGCTGCTGACTGTCACAGCTCAGGGACTCAAGCTGAAAAACTTGAGATTTAATCATAGAATTGTAGATGTTTCCCCTCTCTGACGCCTCACCACCATAGCAACAGTGCTGGATTACAACTGAGAGGGCTGCAGGACACAGACTGTCTAAGACTTCCTAAGGGAAACCCAAGGGACAACAGAGGAGAGGAAAACAACAACAACAAAGAAACTAGAGGAAACTGAAGACTTTGGTACCTACCTCATAGCAAACATTACTGGCCAGTCACTAGCCAGATTTACATAAAACCCCACCCTAAAAGCCTCATTGCCTCAGTTTCTATTACAAGATACGTTGTGTCCTGCTTTCAATAAAAAATTACAAAGTATGCCAAAAGGCAAGAAAAAAAAAACACAATCCGAAGAGACAAAATAGTCCTCAGAGCCGGACTCAGATATGACACTGGTTTTGGAATTATCAGATAGACAAGATAAAATATCTAGGATTAATATGTTAGTGTTCTAATGGAAAGGGTAGACAGCATTCGAAAGCAGATAAGTAATGTAGACAGAGATGGAAATTCTAAGACAGAACCAAAAGAAATGCTAGAAATCAAAAATGCTGTAATAGCGAACCCCAAACCAAGAAACCACCTTTGTTATCTACACTATGATCTTTGAATTAAATCATTTGAACATAAAATAAAAAAACAGAAAAACCCCCACTGTAATGGAAACGAAGAATGCCTCTAAAGTGTTCATCAGGAGACAATACAGGCTCTAAGGAAAATAAATCAATGAGCTTGAAGATAGGTCAACAGAAACTTTGCAAAATAAAATGGAGAGAGGAAAAAAGAATGAAAAGAACAGAATATGAAGAACTGTGAGATAATTAGAAGAATGCGAAATACTCATAATGGGAAGACCAGAAGGAGAAAAAAAAAAGGAAAAGGAGGAGAAGAAATGGTTGAAGTAATAATGGCTAAGAATTTTTCAAAATATTGAGAAACGTGAAACCACAGATCCAGGAAATCAGAGAGCACCAAGCAAAATAAATACCAAAATTTCTATACCTAGGCATGTCATATTCAATCTGCAGAAAGCCAAAGACAAAGAGAAAATCTTGAAAGGAGGCAGAGAATAAAAACACCTTATCTATAGAGGAATAGGGGCAAGAATTGTATCAGACTTGCCATGCAAGCAAGAAGAGAATGGAGTGAAATATTCAAAGCGTTGAAAGAAACCTCACCAAATTAGAACTCTGTATTTAATGGAATTATCCTTCAAAAGTGAAGGAGAAATAGAGGCTTTCTCAGACAAGAACTGTCACCAGTACACACACCCTGAAAGAAATGCTAAAAGAAGTTCTTCAGTGAGAAGGAAAACGTTATAGATCAGAAACTCAGATCTACAAAAAGAAGAGGAGAATATCAGAGAGAGAATAAATGAAGGTAAATAGAATCTTTTATTATTCTAAATTACTCAAACAGATACCTGCTTATTCAAAATAATAACAGCTGCAATGTATTGGTTATAGCATTTGGATAAGTGAAATGAATGACACTGATGCTACAAGGGATGGGAGGCAGGAATTGGGAATGCTCTTATTATAGGTGTTTGTACTAACTGTGAAGCCAGTGTTACTTGAACATGGATTTAGAGTAGTTGTAAATGTATATTGTAAGTTCTAGAGTGGCCACTAACATTTACAAAAAAAGAAAGAAATATAATTGATACACTAAGAAAGGAGAGAAAATAAATCATATAAAATGCTCAAATAGAAACAGAGAAGAAAGAAAAAGAGGGAAAGGTAAAAAAAAAAAACCCAAGGACAATCAATAAAAAACAGCAATGTAGTAGATATTAGTCCAAGCATATCAGTAATCCCATTAACTGTGAATGGTCTAAATGCGTGAATTAAAAGACAGACTGTAGAAAAGATCAATGTAACAACAGTTGGCTTTTTAAAAAAATAAACAAAATTGACAAAACTTTAGCTAGATTCACCAAGTAAAAACGAGAGAGGACTCGAATAAATCAAATCAGAAATGAAAGAGGAGACATTAAAACTAACACCACAGAAATACAAAGGATCATAAGAGATTACTCTGAACAATTATATGCCAACAAATTGGAGAACTTAGAAATGGATAAATTCCTAGAAACATACACTCTACCAAAACTGACTTATAAAGAAATAGAAAATCTGAACAAACTGATTACTAGTAAGGAGATTGAATCAGTGATCATAAACCTCCCAAGAAATAAAAGTCCAGGAGACGGACTTTTCAAAGACCAAGATGACTTCGCTGGTGAATTTTACCAAACATTTAAAAAAGAGTTAATATCAATTCTTCTCAAACTCTTCCAAAAATAGAAGAGGAGGGAATACTTCCAAACTCATTTTATGAGGCCAGCATCACCTATACAAAAGCCAGACAAGGACACCACAGGAAAATAAAATCATATGCCAATATCCCTAATGAACATAGATGCAAAAATCCTAAAAAGAAAAATTAGCCAACCGAATTCCAAAGCACGTTAAAAGAATCATACACCATGACGAGGTGGGATTTATCCCTGGGATGCAAGGATGGTTCAATATATGCAAATCAATCAATGTGATAAACAACATTAACAAAATGATTATCTCAATAGATGCAGAAAAAGAATTTGACAAAATTCAATATCCTTTCAGTATTAAAAAAACTCTCAACGAATTAGGTATAGAAAGAACTTAACATGATAAAGGCCATATATGGTAAGTCCACAGCTAATAGCATACTCAATGGTGAAAAACTGAATCAACGCTTTTCTTCTAAGATCAGGAACGAGGCAACGTTGCCTACTCCTGCCACTTCTGTCCAGTATAGTACTAGATGTCCTAGTTAGCAAGAAAAAGAAGTAAACGACATCCAAATTGGAAAGGAAGAGGTAAAATGATCTCTGTTTGTAGAAGACATGACAGTATATGTAGAAAACCCTAAAGATTCCACACAAAAATTATTAGAACTAATAAAAGAATTCACAAAGTTGCAGGATACAAAATCAACATACAAAAACTCAGTTGCATTTCTACACACTAACATCAAATTTTCACCAAAGGAATTTAAGAAAACAATTCCATTTACAGTAACATCAAAAAGAATAAAATACTTAGAAATAAACTTAGTCAAGGAGGTAAAAGACTCGTACGCTAAAAACTATAAACACTGATGAAAGAAATCAAAGCAGACACAAATAAAGAGAAAGACACTTCATGTTCATGGGTTGCAAGAATTAGTATTGTTAAAATGTCCACTGAACCCAAAGTGAGATACAGATTCAATGAAATCCCTATCAAAATCCCAATGGCATTTTTTTTTACAAAGATAGAAAAAACAAGCCTAAAATTCGTGTGGAATTACAAAAGACCCTGAATAGCCAAAGCAATTTTGAGCAAGAAAAAAAGTTGGAGGCATCACATTTCTTGATTTTTAAATATATTTCAATAATCAAAACACTATAGTATTGTCATTAAAAACAGACATATAGACCAATGGAACAGAATAGAAAGCCCAGAAATAAGCCCCTCATATACTGTCAACTGATCTTCAACAAGGCTGTCAAGAATACACAATGCGGGAAGGATAGTCTTTTCAATAAATAGTGTTGGGAAAACCGTATCTACATGCAGAAGAATGAAATTGGACCTTTATCTTACACCTTCTGCAAAATCTGCTTAGAATATGTTAAAGACATAAACATAGGACCCGAAACAAAAACCTCCTAGGAGAAAACAGGGAAAAAACTTCTTGACATTGGCCTTGCCAATGATTTCTTGGATATGACACCAAAAGCATAGGCAACCCAGCAAAAATAGACAAGTGGCATTACATCAAAATAAATAGCATCTGCACTGCAAAGGAAACCATCAACAAAATGAGAAGGCAACCTACAGAATGGGGGGAAATATTTGCAAATCATGTATCTGATAGAAAGTTAATGTCCCCAAAATATAAGAAACTCTTACAAGTCAGTAACAAAAAGACAACCCAATTACAAAAAATTGGCAAAGGACGTGAATAGACATTTTCCCAAAGAAGACATACAAATGGCCAACAGGGAAATGGAAAAGTGCTCACAATCACTAATAAGCAGGGAAATGCAAATTAAAACCACAACGAGATATCACCTCACATTTGATGGCTACTATAAAGGGAAAAAAGGGAAAAATCTTGGCCAAGGTGTGGAAAAAGGAAGGGAGCGCTTAAACACTGTTGTTGGAAAAGTATGTGCAGTAAGTAAGCGCAGCCACTATGGATAACAGTATAGAGTTTTCTTTAAAAATTAAAGATGGAGCTGCCATATGATCCAGCAGTCCCACTTCTGGGTATATCCAAAAGAACTGAAATCATTATCTTGAAGAGACATCTGTAATTCTATGTTTACTGCAGCATTATTCACATAGCCAAGAAATGGAAGAAACCTAAATGTCCATCAATGAATTAAAGAATAATGAAAATGTTGTATATATATATATATATGTATATATATACACCATGGAATATTATTCAGTATTAAAAATGAAGGAAATCCTGCCATTTGCAGCAACATGGATGAACCTGGAGGAAACTATGCTAAGTGAAATAAGCCAAAGAAGGACAAATACCATAAATACTCATCTCATGAATCTAAAATAGTCAAACTTATATAAGCAGAGTGTAGAATGGTTGTTACCAGGGGGTGGGGCGAGGGGTAAACAGTATTAGTCAAGGGGTACAAAGTTTTGGTTTTCAAGATGAATAAGTCCTAAAGGTCTACTGTGCAGCATACTAGCTACAGTTAACAATACTGTATTGTATACCTAAACATTTGCTAAGAGGGTTGATCCTATATTAAGCATCCTTATTACAAATAACAATAACAATAATAGTAAATAAGATAAAAGGAGGAAACTATTCAAGGTGATGGATAGGGTCTTGGCATGGATTGTGGTGATGGTTTCATGGGTGTATATCTCTAAATTTATTGAGTTGTATCCATTAAATATGTACAGCTTTTTGTGTGACATTCATACCTAAATAAAGTGGTTTAAAAGAAAAGTCAAAGAAGATCTAAATAAATGGGGATATATTCCACGTTCATAGGTAGGAAGACTCAATGTTGGTGAGATGTCAGTTCTTTCCAACATGATCTATAGATTCAATGCAATCCCAGTCAAAATTCTAGAAAGTTATTTTGTAGATATCAGCAAACTGATTCTAAACTTTATACAGAAGGCAAAAGACCCAGGGTAGCCAACAGAGTATTGAAGGAGGAGAACAAAATTGGAGGACTGGCAGAACTTGACTTCGAGACTTCCCCTAAGTCTACAGCAGTCAAGACAGTGGTGTTAGCAAAAGGCAGAGACAAATAGGTCAGTGGAACAGAATAGAGAGCCTAGGAATAGACCCACAGAAACATAGTTAATTGATTTTTGACAAAGGAGCAAAGGTAATCTAATGGAACAAAGATAGTCTTTTCAACAAATGGTGCTGGCACAACTGGACATCTATATGCAAAAATAGTAAATCTAGACACAGACCCAGCACCTTTCACAAAAATTAACTCAAAATGCATGATAGAGCTAAATGTAAACATAAAACTGTAAAACTTCCAGAAGATGCCATAGGGGAAAATCTAGGTGACCTTGGGTTTGGTGATGAGTTTTTAGAGATAACACCAAAAGCACGATCCATGAAAGAAAAAATTGATAAATTGAACTTTATTAAAGTTAAAAGCTTCTGCTCTTTGGAGACACCGTTAAGAGAATGAAAAGACAAATCACATACCGGAAGAAAATGTTTGCAAAGCAAATATCAATAAACACTTGTATCCAATCTATAAAAATAATTCTTGGGGCCAGCCAGTGGCGCAGTGGTTAAGTTTACTCGTTCCACTTTGGCAGCCTAGAGTTCGCAGCTTCGGATCCTGGGTGCGGACATGGCACTGCTTGTCAGGCCATGCTGTGACAGGCGTCCCACATATACAGTAGAAGAAGATGGGCACAGATGTTAGCTCAGGGCCAGTCTTCCTCAGCAAAAGAGGAGGATTGGCGGCAGATGTTAGTTTAGGGCTAATCTTCCTCAAAAAAAAAAAAAAGAGAGAGAGAGAGAAAAGTATAAAAATAATTCTTAAAACTCAACAATAGGAAAATAAACAACCCAAACAGAAAATAAGCAAAAGAGTTGTTCAGACACCTCATCAAAGAAGGTATACAGATGGCAAATAAGCACATGAAAATATGCTCAACATCATATGTCACTGGGGAAATGCAAATTAAAACAACAATGAGATACCACTGCACACCTATTAGAACAGCTAAAATCCAAAACAGTGACCAAATGTTGGCGAGGATGTGGAGCAACAAGAACTCTCCTTCATGCTGATGGGAGTACAAAATGGTCCAGCCACTTCGGAAGACAGTTTGGCAGTTTCTTACAAAGGTAAACAGAGGCTTACCATATGCCTGCTCCTAGGTATTTACCCAATTGAGTTGAAAACTTATGTCCACACAAAAACCTGCACACAAATGTTTACAGCAGCTTTTGCCAAAACTTGGAAGCAGTCAAGGTGTCCTTTAATAAATGAATGGATAAACAAACTGTGGTACATCCATACAACGGAATCTTATTCAGTGATAAAGAGAAATGAGCTATTAAATCATGAAAAGACGTGTAGAAACTTTAAATGCATATTGTTAAGTGAAAGAAATCAGTTTCAAAAGGCTACTTCCTGTATGATTCCAACGATAGGATATTCTGAAAAAGGCAAAACTATAAAGACACTAAAAAGATCAGTGGTTGCCAAGGGTTCAGAGGAAGGGATGTGGGAAAGAACAGGTGAAGATGTCTTTAGTGGAGTGAAACTATCCTGTGTGATGCTGTCATGGTGGGCATGTGACATTATGCTCTTGTCAAACTCACAAAACTGTAAAATACAAAGAGTGAACCTTAACGTAAACCTTAGTTCATAATAACGTATCAGTATTGGTTCCTTAATTGTAACAAATGTACCACACTAACGCAAGATGTTACTAAGAGGGGAAACTGCGAGTAGGGGTGGGGGTGATAGGAACACTCTGCATTATCTGCTCAGTATGTCTGTAAATCTAAAACTCATCTAAAAAACAGTCTATCAAAGGTTTTTTTAAAAAAGAAATTTGTCCATTTCGTAGATAAGAAATCTGAGGCTCAGGGCTCGGAGAAGCTGAGTGGCTTGAGGAAACCCGCTCCGGGAGCAACTGCAGCGGCAGTATGTTGTCCGGGAGAGAACTCAGGGGCAGAGGCTCAAAATAGGAACCAGTTTGCCTAAGCTAGGTGCAAACGCAGGCTTAGTTGAACAGGTGTATTCTGTTGGGGTGTGAATGTGGGGGCCCAGAAACTGGTTTATCAAGCCCTCCAACTGACTCTGATGCACACTAATGTTTGAGAGCCGCTGTCCCAGGCTGCTGACGGGGAGTCAGGAATAGAGCCAGAGCTGGAGCCAGGCTCGGGTTGAGAGATGGGGAACAAGCTGGGGCTCTTTATGGAAGCCGGGCTCCTGCGCGTTATGTGGGGGTGGCTGTGCTCCCTGGGCTGAGGGGGACGCCTGCAGGAGGTGTTCAGGGAGTAGAATGTGTGCCCTTCCATGTGAAAAAACTTGTCTATGGAGTCCAGGAGAAAAACACTCATTTTAATCCCATTACTTTGCACTGAGAGTGAGAAGGAAATGGGTTGTACTTTTCTTCATCTTTGTGATTTGGTACCTGAAGTCAGAACACTTCATCCAATTAACAAATATTCCTTGAGTATCTCCTATGTGCCAGGCATCATTTAGACTCAGGGATGCAGTGCGAACAGACTATACTGGTCTCCTGCAGCCTTCATTCTCAAGGGCACAGACAAATAATAAAGGGATTTTTTTTTTTAAATCAGGTATTTATAGATTCTTTCCCTCTAATAAAGCTTGTATTTTTGCCTTGCTCCTGAAGTGTACGATGCGAGGAGCCTCCCGGGAGACTTCCTCCCTCAGTTGCTCCATGTAAACGAACCAGGTTGTCTGGTAGATCTGGGTGAGCAGATGTCCAGCATCTCCTTCCATGCAGAGAAGAATTATGTGCTTGAGTTGTTGCTGAATTCATTCTCCATGTGAAGAATGCACATTTCACATTGTTTTGAATATTGAATGAGAAAAAGGAAAAAGAAAATAAACCGTACAAAAATAACTGCATGACATTAGTTCTAAGGATTTAGATTCACCAAAACAAGGAAATTCCAAATTAAGACCAAATATTCAGGACCACACTGCCTTTTCAGCCGCACTGATGTGAGCGCTACCAACCAGGATTCTTTCTTCACCTGGTGTTTTCTTGGCTTGTCATTTTGACACTCAGCAACTTAGTCATGGCCTGGGAGAAATGATCCCCATTCCCTCAGGTTGTGCTGGGTTTTTTTCTGGGATTGGTATTTAGAAGATTTTTTACTGAGCAACTTCAAGCAGAAGGATTTATTTGTTTCAACTTTGAAAGTTGATCTTATTTATTAAAAGTTGTGGCATTGCAAAAAAAAGACCAGAATTGACTTAAGTAACGTTAAAAAAAACTCCACTCTAAATAAAAATCAAAGAAAACCAAGGAGTAAACTCCAAAAGAAAGGAGGCTATTAGGGAAATTGTAGAGGGAACTTTGCCCCGGTGTGTCATGAAGGACATCAGGAGGTGCCAGTGCAAGCCTGTGCTCTACCAAGAGAAATCAAGATATCTTCGTCCCTCTTATTATCATCGTCCCCCTGACTTGCTAAATCTTCTCAAACTGGCTTTCCCAAGGCTCTAGATCAGTAGCTTTTAAACGTGACTGCATTTAGAATCCCAAGGGGAATTTTTAAAAATCCCAGTGCCCAGGCCACACTCCAGACCAATTATATCAGACTTTCTGAGGGTGGGATCTAGGCATCAATGTCTTTAAAGCTCCCCACGTTACGCCAACGGACAGCCAAGTTTGAGAACTAGTGTTCCAAGTAGCTAGTTAATGAGCCTCACACTAGGCAGCCATTTGCCAAAACCAAAATAATTATTCTTTGTCAGAGAAGGATGAGTGCATGGACGTAATTGATCTTGCTTTTCTCACCTTTCCACCTGAAAAAAGTTAAAGAAGACTCAAGGGAGATTTGACACTGTCAGTTAAAAACAAACAAACAGACTTTCATATACTTAATAAGTGTGTGGCAGAAAGTGAGCTAATTGGTTTTCTTCTTGGGAAGAATGTATGTCAGTCATACTAAATGGAAGAAATTAAGAGGCTGTGGAGCTGAAGAGTTAAAATTCAACCCTATAAACTTATTGGGGAAGCCGAGAATGAGGGTGCTTGAACAGCTCACGTACCGGACGCGGGGGTGATTTCTTCCAGGAGGACAGGGTGGGGCGAGGACTAGGGCAGGTCCACCGCGGATGGATGGCTCTGTGCTGGCTGCTAACAAGTTCAGGGTGAAGGTCCAGGAAAAAAAAAGTTGCTGAGTTTTTCTAATTGAGGTGTGAATGGAAGTAAATGAGAAACTATTTGAGTAAATAGTGCTGTCCTAGGATTTAGTGGTGGACTACAGGGCGTATGCTATTATCGATGATAATAAAATGAGAAGGAAGTGGTACTCTCACCTGAAGTTTGGGTAGCACTTGAGATAAGCACTTGATAAACTGTGTAGCACTTGATATCCCAACAGGCAGACATGGTTTTTACCACATCATCAATTGGCAAGCTGGGCACAGAGACATTTAGGGCCTTTTCCAGGATGACATGGCTAATAGGAGAATAACTGAGTCTGACTCTGACTTCAGTGGTATACACAGAATAACTTATGTGGCACTTATATGCTTACATCACCAAGGACCACTGTGGAGTAAACGTGTTTTTGACTATCGAGAGTATTACTTTTGATACCCACATCTAAGAGACGAGGGCCGTTGACTCCCTCAAAGTGATATTCCTGTTTTGTACCTGGAGAAGAGGATGCATGAGGAGAATTGAAGGATTTTTATGGGTCTTTTTTTTTTTTGATAACCTGGATTTAAAACTCACAGATTCTCCGGAGGCAGGATTATTTAATCAGAATTAGAGTCATAATCGATGGCAACTCTTCTCTCCATTTTGTCTCCAGGCAGAAAACATGATTTACATGGAGTCTGAGGCAGACTCCAGGCTCTGCCCAGTCACTGGATTACTCTTTTACCTGTCCCCCAGGTCAACACCCTGACAACGTGGCTAGAGAATGAGGTTAGTGAAACAGTTAACACTTAGACTGTCTTCTGTTGGGATCCTAGTGCTGCCTTTTCCTGGCTGTGAGGCCACCAGCAAGTTCTGACATCTTCTGAGCATCAGTTTCTCCACCTGTAAAGTGAGGAACTTAGGATCAGTTTTGTGCACAGGGTGCCAGTACTGGGTCTGGAACACTAGCTGAGTGGGCACTCAACCAATGGCACGTGTTCCTGTTGTTTCGTTTGATTGTTTGTTCCTATTTAAAGAGTCTCCCATCAAGTTGCCAATAGATGTAATATTTCTGTAAGACAGAAACAAAAAGCCCCAGATTTGGCCTGATGTCTTGAATCATCAGAGACCTGGAAATGTAAGATATTTGTTGGGCAACTATGCATTTGTTGTAAATTTCATCTTGAGCCCTTTATCATATAGGAGAATGGTAGTTTGATTGATATCTGTAGCTGGCCTGAAGTCAAAATCAGCTCTTTGGGTGCTTTTAAGTGTATATAAATTATCGGATGATGTTGAAAATAATCTCTGACTGGCTCACTGAGAGTTTAAAAATGAAGTACTTCAAATCAATGGAGAGAATATGAACACCACCAAATGGGATTTTTTTGGGTATTTATGTATGTATGGGCTGGCCAGTCACCCCGCGCAGCTCAAGGCTGGCTGGTTGAGAATGAGAGGTGTCAATCTAAACAGGAAGCAGCCCAGCTACTTTGTCACAGCATTTAGCCTTATCTAAATACACCAGCGGTAGCAACGTCCAGCAGAGGAGGGGTTGTGCAGCGCTTATAAGCGCGGGGCTTGGGAGTCAGCGAACCGGGGCGCAAGCTCTAGCCCTGCCACTCCCTCACCTTCTCATCTTGAGCAAGTTA
Source organism: Equus quagga (assembly GCF_021613505.1). Taxonomy (NCBI): domain Eukaryota; kingdom Metazoa; phylum Chordata; class Mammalia; order Perissodactyla; family Equidae; genus Equus; species Equus quagga. The sequence goes on along the minus strand of NC_060270.1, from coordinate 134,602,833 downwards.
CTTATACCTGCTGATTTTGTTTCTTCCTCTGCAAAAATAATAGCACCTACTTCAAAAGACCTTTATGAGGCTTACAGGAAATGAAGCACGTGAAAGATCTGGCACAGTGGGTGGCATATGATACATGTGAGTTATTATCATTGTTATTATGATCATTACTATTAGCAGATCTGGGGACTCTTTCTAGGGCAAAGGAGGTTCCATGGAAAAGGAAATGTAAAAATTACTCAAAAAGAAGAAAACTGAGCTGAATATAAACTCAAATATCCTCCAACTGATTGGCTTAACATACTGATGTGACATAAGTCATAATGCGGATGTGTGTCTTTGCATATTTTGACCACATTCTCCATGCGAAAATTTTTTTAACTAAGAACCACTGTCACCTTAGAAAATCGTGTTAAGTTTCATCATCACAGAAAGATCAAAGATCACCTAATAATGACTCACCGCCTGTAGCTAACATCAGCATACGGAAGAGTGTTGCCTCCTTTCTTCGCTTTTTTTGGGAACTTTATTTTGTAATGTACAAAAATATATTCAGGAGCTATCTATTTCTCCTCCTGTGCACAGCATATCTAAAGAGACCGTGATAACACCGCAGACAAATTCTAGTCTAGTTGCTGAAGTTCGGTTGGTTGTTGACTGAAATTCTTACATGCTGCCTCACGTGTCTAGATGATGGCTTAAACAACAGAAGTCTGTTGTCTTAGAGTTCTGGAGGCTGGAAATCCGAAATCACAGCGTTCACAGGGCGATGCTCCCTCTGAAACTGATGGAGGAGTCCTTCCTTGCTGCTTCCCAGCTTCTGGTGACTTGCCAGTGATCTTCGGCATTCCTCGGCTTGTAGATGCATTACTCCAATCTTCCGTCTTCACGTGACATTCTCCTTGCGTCTCTTCATATTATCTTCCCTCTGTGTATGTCTGTCTCTGTGTCCAAATTTCCTCTTTTTGTAAGGACACCAGGCATAGTGGATTAGAGCCTAACCATTAGACTTCCTTTTGACCCGATTAACTCTGTAACGACCCTATTTCCAAATAAGGTCACATTCTGAGGTATGGAGGTTAGGGCTTCAACATATCTTTTTAATTTTTTTATGGGAGGACACAATTCACCACATACCACCAGGGACCCTCATGTTTAGACTGGGTGGGTCTCTGAGGCTCTGCATACAGTTTTGGCAATTGAGCAAGGACAACAGGCATCAGACAAATTTAAACGTCTCTTAACTGGAGGGCCACACATTTCAGTTTCTTAAAAGTAAATCTTGTCATTGTATTGTGAGTGGCATACTGTATTGATTTTTTGTGTCAAAAATGTAAATTTGCAAAGGGTAAACATTTAGAATTCACTGTAAGTTTTGGAATCCTGTTTCTACTATATCTGGAGCCTCAAGAAATGAAAGTGGCCAAGGCATCTGAGTATGAGTCAAGTGTATCTTCACGACTTAATATAATTTGAATCTTTTTTTCAAGGATTTATCCCAAGGAGGCAACTATCTGCCTTTAACGTTTGCTTTCCAGTGAAGAAACATTCAAGGAACACAAAAATATATGACATACTCCCTTGTTAAGATCAATGTCAAGAAAAGAGAAGACTGGTTAATAGGAATCACAAGTTCTTACCTGCGCCAGGCTCTGTACTAAGTGCTTTCCTTACATTACGGAGCCCCGCACTGATAGTTGTTAAATTTAATGGAATTTAATTACATCTAGTGGTGAAAAACTTGTAGCATAACTTTATTGACCGTTTGTGTAACTTGGAGAATAAATATGGAAAGATCACTCTTTTGAAATTCTTGGTAATTAAAAACTTAGCGTTCTGCTCTTCCCCCTCTTTGCTGCCTCACTTGATTGCTTTGTACGATGTGTTGTTTTCATGGTTTCTCTACTTCTTGTTCTGAGAATCCAGAAACGGGATTGAAGAGGAAGTCAGTTTCTGCCTTCCTGACACCTGACATGGATTGAAGAATGGCCAATTGGCTATATTTAAACAATGAATACATTATTTGTGCATTTTATTGAAGCATATACATATTTAAATGCTGTGTGAAAATGTCTTTGTGTATCCTATTTTTACATTTGCTTTGAAACTTCCTAGTCCTTAAGGTATTTTTATGGTCAGACACACATGTATGCAATGACTGTATGGCCATCCTTGGATAGTGTATTGCAGCTAACGAAATTAGCTTTTTTGCTCACCCCTGGACAACCTTTGAAAATAAGACAATAGTCTCAGTTGTTTGTTTCCTGGAGAAATGTTAATGATTAACTTGAAAAAGGAAGAATTTCTTTTACCCCACTACCTAATTTTTCATAATTCCGTACAATTGCTGTATACCTTATCTTTGTTTAATATATCCCATGCGAGATATTAACTCCTATAGCACTGGTATAGATGTATTCTTGGCTAAGGAGAAAGCACTACCGTACCTAAAGACTTTAGTTCTTTCCAGTTGGGGTGATTGTTTTTTTAAATTAAGCCTTGTCTGCAGCCAAAAAATGTTGAGTTCAGGCTTTGCTTTAATGGTTGTTAGATAAAGCATCAATCTGATTTATTTGGATACTAACTATCTTTTGCCTGAATCCACATAGTAACTAATGTTTTCCACATGTGCCCAGCAAATCTTTATGGGTGTACTTACTCTAGCACCATGTGAAAGCCTAAAGAAACGTGGCTTACTGCCACGGGACTAAGAGTTTGCAGCATCTGAGGAGTGTTCTTCAGGACGTGTAGGTGGGCAACTCAACGTAAAACCTGGGAGACAATCTACTGCCTATGGTGGATGAACGTTTGGCCTATAGCCCTGGTTGTCTGCAGTGTATTTAGTTAGGGGGTGGGTTCCATTGGGCTGGGGAGTGCAGTGTCTGGGCTAACCCAGGGGTCTTGCCTAGTAGGCTGGCTTCGAGAGAGAAGCCAGTTTGCTTGCCTGCTGGTTCGATGTCTGAGTGTATGGACTGGGTCCAAGGCTAGAGGCATAGTACTGAGCCTTGTATCTGCACCACCTCTGTTAACTTACCTAACAGCACTAGTCAGTAGGTCCCAGTACTCTCTCCCATTTCGTTATGAGGAAACGGAAGGACAGAGAGGTTAAATGCCTTAACCTTGGTCACAGAGAGAGCAAATGCTGGAGCCGAGGTTTGAACCCTGGCAGTTGGACTCCAGGTACCCCTTTGTTTGGAGTTGGCTCTTTATAATTCCCTAGGGAGGCTGCCTGATAGACTGCAAGGGGTGTGGGCTTTGTGTCTGGACAGCGCTGGGTCAAATCGCGGTTCTACACTTGATGGGCGAGTGTCCTTGAGTCCATTGTTTAACTCTTCTAGGTCTCAGTCTCAACATCTGTAAAATGGGTTGCTGTGAGGATTAAATGAAATAGTCCATATTCATGCCCAGCCTGACAACTATAAAGTATTCAAAGATGCCAGCTTGTTTCCCTTTGAGTTACAATGGGCTTATATTCCATCCAGCACCTGAAACAGTCTCCCAGTGTGGCCCTTACTTGTTGTGCTGGGAATGGCACCCTAGTCATGCTGCTAAGCTGCCTGGATCCCATAGATGCTTCTCAGATTTGGGGCCTTGGCCAAAGTTCCAGGAGTTGTGTTTCCCTTCAAGTAGAGGTAAATCCATCCAGACAGCCTCCTTTTAAGTATCGGGGGCTGCATCTGTTTTAGACCAAAAATAATACCTTGTGATTGGAAATGTTTCAGTAACATTATTTGTGTGTTTCATTGAAGCAGAGGTTACAATTATTAGCGACACCAGGAATTTCAGACATTTAAACACAGTCTTGACTTCTCCAGAGCAAACCACATTCCTGTGCAATTATTAGTTTATCTAAATATCTGCCATCCAAGCCCTAAACTGGAGCCGGCCTCTGTGGGAGATGGGCCTGTGAGGACAGACTCTCCACCGTCTGTCAGTGCAGGCAGACAAACCTGGAGCTCAGCTGGGGAAGGAGGGGTGCGATCAAGGTGACTTGGTTCTATTAGCTAGTAATTTGCTACTTCCTCATCACTTCCTCATCACTGCCAATTTGGCTAGGTTATCCCAACTCCCTGTTTGAAGCTGACCTTAAGGATTGAAAAGAATTAAAAACAGGGTTTTCCTTCCCTTGGAGTCCACTCCTCCGGTCACATGATCTCTTTATAGCGTCCATTTCAGCCAGACTCTCACAACACAATATTTGTGCAAGAGAACGAAACGCAAACAAATCAAAACCCAGCCTACCCTTCAAAGCCTCAAAATCTTACCTCCAGTGTGGACTAAACTGTTATTTTTCGCTTATTTGTTTCATTTTAACAACACTAAGAGGAGGTGATTTGGGTCTCTTCTGAAAAGGGCACACTCACCACTGATCCTCACAATGACTGTGATGTGGGAGTCATGATCTCCACCCACAGATGGGGAACCGCGGCTCACAGAGAGCTTGTACACGGTCATACACAGGTGATGGGGCCAGGATTTGAACCACGATCCATGCCATCCGAAGCCTATCATTTTCCAGCTACTTCCTGCTGCTTAAATTTGGGAGAGGCAAAGGGGCAAGGCTTGTAACCTTTACCATGAACCCCACACACACATCACCAGAGGGATGGACTCTGACAGGCTGATGTTTGTGGTTGTTTTAAACTTCTCTATTCTCACTCAAAAACTAAACATTCATTGGACAAATCCACAAGTTGCTAATATACTTACATTTAGCAGGAAATTGTTGGGGGTGCCATGCCCTGTACTGGGAGATGTGGAGACATTCTCAGGAACCAGGTGGAAGATTGGGGTCTGCTGAAGGCTTTGAAGGGGGGTCGCGATGTGAAGCTGTTTGAGTTTTGGGAAGGTGGTTGACAGCAGCGTGGAGGGTGGGCTGAAGGTAAGACACTTCAGAGGGCATTTTGCTGGTCCAGGCAAGAAATCACAAGGGTCTCAGCTGAGGCCCCATGGATGAAAACATCTTACCCACTGAGAAACTCTGTGCAGCTCAAAATGGCTGAAGCAGAGGAAGCCAAGGAAGAGTCTTGCTGAGAGGTAAGACAATGTCTAGATCACGAAGGCTCTTGAGGGCCATACTACAGAGGCTCAGTCGTATTTCATAAGACTACAGGGAGCCATGAAGAGATTTTAAGTCACAGCTGGGTGGAGAGGTGGGGTTACACGAACATTTCCATTTTATACAGCTCACCCAGGCAAAGCTGGAGTCAGGGGAACTAGTGAGACAACTGCAAGAATTCTAGTGAGTAATGAAAGGCTCAACTAAGTTAGTGGCTGTAGCAAAGAGGGGAGAGGATGGAAGTGAGAGATGTTAAGGACTTAGAATCCCCTGGGCTTGGGGACTGACTGGATGTGGCGTGGGAAGGTGGAGTCTGAGAGGGATCCTGATGTCTCCAGATTGCTGGATTGGGTGATGTTGGCACCCTTCACGGAGATGGAGAAAGGGAAGGAGGAGCTGGTATGCGGGCTGGTCAGGAGCTCAGTTTGGGACTGTTTTTGGGGGTTGTGGGAACCCCAGCTGGAACTAGAATTCCCGGAAGCAGTTAGATAGAAGAGCTCAACCTCACAGGGAGCCTGAGAGTGGAGATCCTCTGGGCGCAGGTGTCAGTTGACGGAAGAGGCATAGGTGATGAGATTGATAGGAAGAGAGTGAGGAAAAAGAATCTGGTTATTAACAGCTGGTTTTAGACGAAAGGATGCGAATTCTCACCTGCCTGCCTTCTTAAAACCACTCCTCTATGGGACGGGGCATGTACAATGAGCCTTATATTCAAACAGTAGAAAATTCCACCCAACTTTTGGGTGCCTGGTTCATTTATCTTTATTATTGAAGGTTTTTTTGGGGGAGAATTTTTAATCTTTAAAATGCACCAAAACTAATTTAAAAATTAAGCAAAAACTAATTTATTACTTTCATTACACAGCTTCACACAACTCTTCCATCACAACTCATGCAAAAACTTTGATAAGATATGTCATAAAGCATCTGATGCTTTACTCCAGATGTCATTTATTCATTCTTTTTTGCATTTATTTTTCCAATTTTCCCACTAAGTATTAACTGAGCAACTCCTATGTGTCAAACACTGTTCAGGCCCTGGAGTTACTGTGGCATCTAAGACAGACGAGGCCCCCTAATATCATGGAGTTTACAAGAGTGGAGAAGAAGATGGTCAGGAAATATGGAAACAAATGAGGTAGATTTCAGCACATCCATTGGAACATTGCCATACACTTACGTTACCTCACAAATCTAATTGAAAAGAAAAAGAATCATTGGTAGAATTTGACATGCCTGCAGGTAGTAATGAATTTCTGGGCCCCATTAAATTATATTTCCAGTGTTAAATTTTCTGGAATCTGTTCATCTCTCAGGAGACACTCAGGTGCCTTTCATTTTTGGTTATGATTTCTGATCAGACACCCCCCCCCCCCCCCCCCCCCCCCCCCCCCCTCACCCAATAACTGATGGCCTCTGGATCTGGAGAGTGAGGACACAAGGTACCAAGTTGTCAGAGGGCTCAGACACTCCCTCCACATGCCATAAGGGAGGCTGCTGGGCGGTGCTGGAACCCACAAGGATGTCAAAGCGCTCTTGCTCCCTCAGAAGGCCCTCCTTGGAGTAGTGAAAGTTTGGAACGTGGAATGGACTTAACTTGCTCACCCAGGTGTATTTAAACAATTTCCTCCTTAGAAACACCCAAAGGAAGTCCTGTGAAAACAAAGTTCTTCAAAGCACAGAATCAGGTGATTGTGCATTGAGGCAGTTGGGCCAGTCAAAACTGCACTTGATGAATGAATAATTCGAGAGCTTCTTTATAAAAGTGACGGGTTTTTAAATGGCCACCATATGGGGGCAGGCAGGTGGCTGGCAAAGGTTCCTGTCCTGCTCTTGCTAGACAGGCTGCCCTCCAGCGTGCTGTCAGTGAAGGGCACTGATAGAAAGTGATGCCTGAAGCCTCTCGCCGGGCTGCGTCCTGACAGAGGACACTCCTGCCTGAGCAGGCGGCAGGTGCTGGACCAGGCTGAGCCCCGAGCTCGCCTGCAGTTATGCTGTCAGCCTCTTTCAGCTCTAATGCTTCGTGACAACTGCCTACCTGGACTATGATAATGGCAGAAAACCTCTGCAAAATTGATGGGGGATTTCACACAGAAGAGTGGCTTCTCATGTTATGTGAGGCAGAACACTGGTTCTCTCTGCCAGTGGGAGACAGAAGGTTGGGGTCAGGACCTGGGCAATGTTGTAGATTTGAAAATCCAAATTTGCAGTTGACTCGACCTCCTCCCTGGCTCTGCGTGTCACATACATTTGTTTTCTCTCGAATGCATGAGCCTCAGCTGCTCCTAAAAATGTTACCAAAAGATTATCTTTGAGCTGGATTCCACATGACGGTAAGTAACATAGAAGGCCGACAATGAATGTAATGCGTCAATGCTTCCACTTTGGATCAAGTAGGATAAAATCCCATATTGTCCTTGCTTGTCTGGATCAAGCTGACTCTTTTGCGTGAATTATCCAGCTGATTGAAGCTTATTCAGCGGTTCATAGTCAACCATTTCCACCTCTTAACATCCCTCCTCTGCACAGATCGAAAACACATTTTTATCCCAAACCTCTGTTGTTATTTGACTCATCAAAATGATTAAAACCGAATTAAATTGACTTAGTTGTTTTGTTTCCTGGCCTTTATGAATAGAAAAGATACAGCTAACTTCAGAGACCACGCAGAGCTAAGCAGTAATCAGAGAAGTAAAATGCTAAATCCTCATTATTAGAAAAGCAAATGAATTAATGCATATAAAGTATTTATCAAGATGCCTCAGTAAATTTAGCTTTTTACTTATTATTGTAAAATGATTTAATTATGAGGACTTTTGGCATTTCTGTCACCTTTCAGATGCTGATATTTTCTCTTCCTCTCCTCTTTGTGACTGCAGAGGTAAGAAGGGACAGCAATCTGGGTCATTTGTGTATACATTTCTGTTAGAATCTAACGGAGCAACCATGTAAACGTGTGGGACACGCTTAAAAATGGGTTGCCTGGGAAATGGACCTCTGCTCTGTGTCTTGAGACAATACTGATCTCTAGAGCACGTGAAACTTCAGGCTATTTGTATGGGCATCTAATTGGTAGAAATACTGTGTTCTTCTACCATAAAGTTGAAAATGGACTCTAAGGAGAACATAGGCCTCGAGTAAGCATTTTACAGTAAAATGTTCTTTCTTCTTTCTTCATCTTTCCTCTTCCTGGAAACTCTTGGCACTCTGGGACTGTCTATGCCACAGTCCTTGTCGCATCTATCAGAGAATCTTTTTCAAACAGGCAGTGGTGAACCCATTGTGATGGCAAAGAGGTTTTTAAAAGATAAAGAAAAAAAATTCAATGACATCCTGGATATCAAAACTTTCCTACAGTGTTCACAGCTTTAAATACTGCTCCTGTACTCATTTTATTTTATTTTATTTAACAAACACTTTTGTAACTTTTATTATATGCCAGGTACTCTTCTAAGCATTCCAAATATTGACTCATTTAGCCCTCACAGAACTCTGAGCTCAGTGCAGGCACGAACCCCCTCTCCCAGATGGGGACACTGAGGCGACGAGGATGAGTAACGTGCCCTCAGTCTGTGTTCTGAATCCCCACGCTGCCTCTGTAGTCAGCATTTCAGGGGCTGCCATGCTTATTTCAAAGAGTACATCAAGCTTTGAGGCTAATTTTTCCCATATGAATTTGGGTGTCTTACAGGATATCTTAGTAAACTTCAGAGAAGTTTTAATTCTTTAGTTTTCTCTTAAAAATTGGAAATTGCTCCTAATCGGTTGTTTTAACTTCCAGCATTTCAACTTTTTAGAATGCAAAAATTTTTTCTTTAATATAAAAGGCTTTGTCATATTCCTCCCCTACCCTCACCCCCTCGGATAATTTTAAAATAAAAACTGGGAAATGGCAGCCTGAACACATGCCCTGGACGTCACCTGCCTCTGGGAACCCTGCAGGACAGACTCAGGTTGGAAGAAACTCAACCTCCCAAGGTCTGGCATACTGAAGAGGAAGGTGAGGACCTGGGGGTGGGGTGGCGGGTGCAGAGCGTAACACGTGTCCAGTGCCCCTGGTGGTGGGAGCCTTGCCCTTGGAGCTGGAGTGGAGAGCGCGGTCACGAGGCTGCGGCCCGAGGCCCCGGCTCTCCCGGCAGAGGCCCTGGCTGGCTGCAGGCGCTTCATGACCCGCCTCCGAGAGAAGAAACTCCAGGCTTCTCTCTCGGCCAGCCGGTCGAGCACGGCCCCGGGCTCTAGAGCCTGAGCTGCCAGGCATGAATGGACCCACTCCACGACATGAGCCGCCAGAGCAGGCAGAGAGGTCTCGATGACTTGAAGAAGAGAGACCCAGCCACCAGTATGGAGGAAGATTTAAAGAAAGAAGTAGAAGAGAAGTAGAAAGACAAACTAATAATTTGAAAGACAAAGAATTGAGAATGCTTTAGGGAATGCTAGGAACAGTAAAACCATAATTTTCAAATTAAAACAATTCACTAGTGGAAGGGGAAAAGAGAATCCATACTATTGAAACAAAATTAGTAATCTGTAAGGTTGAATGGAGGAACAATTTCAAATGCCTAACAAAGAAATGAAGTGAAGGAAATGAAAATCATGAGTGAGAAGATGGGGTAAGAACTAAGGAAGGCAAATCCAGGAGCTGTAATAAGCAAATAACCATTATTGAAGACGGAAAAGGCAGCAGCGGCAATGAAGCAATAACAGCAGTTCGTGTGTGTGCATAGCCACACACGTGTGCATGCACATGTCTGTACGTGTGTGAATAAGTACCTGAGTTGAAGAAACACTGAATGTTCAGATTGAAAGGGGTCGTCAGATCCCAAGAAGGATTAGAATTAAAAGTGCTCTCAAATAAGCATGTAATTTTCCCCTACCTCCTCTGCATTAGCATCTGTTTCAGATGGGTAAGCTGAAGGAGGAAGATGTTTTTCTGCTTTGCAAAGAAAATATTCAGTTGGTTCCAGTGCAAAGCACTTTTTCACAAATAGGATTGCAGCAATGAACAAGACAGATTCAATGTCTGCCTCAGAGCTTAGAGTCCAGTGGGGTAGACCGATAACTATTAAAATGGTATATTACACTCCACGTGATAGGAGCTACCGGGGGAGCTGTGGGCATATAGGTCAGGACCACCTCACTCAGACTGGAGGGAGTGCTGTCTGCACTGAGCCCTGGAGGAGGAGCATGAGTTAGCCAGAAGAGGAGAAAATGTTCCGGGAGAGGTAAGGGAGGGCATGCTGGAAGAATTGGAAGGAGTCTTGCTGGCAAGATTCAGGTGAAGGAGTCAGTGGTAGGAAAGCAGAGAGAGATGGAGCAGAGAGTTAAGTTGGGGCCAGATCACTTATCAAGCGCTTTTTGTGTTTTGGGCCCCACTCTGGGTGTTTTCATCCTTATGATGGCCCTACAATATAGGCACATCCCCATTTTTCAGATGAGGAAATTGAGGCAAGCAGAGGTTAAGTAACTTGCTCAAGGTCACCCAGCTGGTTAAATGGTGGAGCCAGGCAGTCTGGCTCCAGAGCCCACACTCTATGAATGCTGACAAAGGAAGGATTTCATTTTTCGGTGCTGGTTGACCTTAGGAACCGTATCTAGTGGTTTCAGACATAAGAGGATAGTCTTGGCTAAGCCACCCTCCTGCAGCCCCACTGCAGTAGCTGACACACATGCCCGCCTGTCGCATCTGTGGACTTATCTGAGGGCTCCTAAACCATGAGTAAATGATCCCCAGGCTGTCTTTAAGATAATTAGAAACAAATGGAAAATAGTTCTCCTTTATTATCAACAGCATATCAGCAAAACTTGTGTCTTAAAATGTGCATTCAATTTCTAATATTAAAAAACATAGTTAAAGCCATATGTTGGATATTATCACGCATCTTTGTGAAATTAGTAGGGGAACCATTTGAATAACCATTTTGTTTAGATCAAACTTACGGAAGGTTTTTTTTTTTAAAAAGTGTTTCCTCCCCTTTTTCCTCTGACCCCTCTGCAAATCCAAAAATGAAAGAAGAACCATGTGGGTGTGTGAATGTGTGCACGTGTGCGCACGCTCACGGGGTGTCTGCAAAGGGATGAATTGTCCAAAACCAGATTCTTGGGTTTGGAAGGTTGTTATGTGGGGAGATGGGTGAAGAGTGGGGAAGTCAGCAATTGTTCGAGAAGAACCTAGGTTGCTGGTAATCAATACACGGTGGAACCAAAAGGACTCTTCCTTTTCCTTTATTTTCTTTTTCTTTCTTTCTTTGGCCTAGAACTTTGGCAGAGGAGAGTGCTAGTCTGCTTTACCTAATCTTCTAATTACTCCCTTAAATGCCTAATGACCATATCATATAGCTCTAGGAGAAAGCCTTTTAAAACCTCTGCCCAATCAACGCTTGGGAAACTTTAATCATTGTTTTGCTAATTTCCCCATTTAAGGTCATCACACGTAAGTAAACACTGGGTAGACTGGATTTTCTGAAACGACCAGTCCCTTGAAAGATATGCCTTCAATATTACCTTCTATTTCTAGAGAATGAGAATCATGAAAGGAGTAACACTGGTATATTTGGGAATATAACATGTTAAACAACCATTTTGTACCAACCCAGCGAGCCACCTACATGTTGTGCAGACACAAATTCACAGTGGGCCCTAATGAATGCTGGGGAAAAAATCCATCAATATCATCAACCAGAATGTTAGAAGGCAAGAGTCCTGTGGATTCCAATTTTAAGAAGTCACATTTTGTAACAAAATAGTTGAATTTCCATAGAAGACACAAGCACAGAAGTAGATGTCTTTAAAAATAAATAAAAAAGAACAAAAGCATATTTCTGATCACTGAAACTGAAATGGCCTTGTAAAACACAGAGTTTAGCCAAGGTAAGAAAAACAAAAATCAGGAATAAACATGAAATCAGTTGATTTAGTCTGCCTTAAGTAAAATTGAACAACAACAAAATCTCTTGATTGTAGGAGCTGAATCAGCAAATAGAAGAAAAATCTCCCAAAGAATCAACCCTATATTTACAACCCACTTGAGGTTTTTCACTCTGACAGACTAGTCACTAAGTATAGACGGTCCTCCCACTGTTGGTTTGTACAACTTTAAATTTGTCTCTTTCTTTGGTCTGGGCCCCAGGGTATATTCTAGGTTCAGACTGTGTCACTTCGTGCCTTTTAATTGATGCTTCATCTATAACAGAGGCTAAGATTTTCCATGAGGAGCTTTTCCATGCAAAAACCTAGTGGACAACTCACCTCATTGCCTAATAGGGAAAAAATAAAGAGGGCCAGTGGGATTAAAGGCCATTTGGTTTGGTACAGAGGTATGGGATGTCTACTTCGTGTAAGATATTTGTTGAGGTGTGTCAAGATAAGCAAACCATAGTCGTCACCGTCAAGGCTCTGTATATTCTAGTGAGAAGGAAAGAGGTGAACTTGCCAGCTTGAGAAAAGCCGGGCTAGAAAAGAAGCAGGGCTGAAAAGATGAAAAACAAAGTATTGTTTGTGTTCAAAGGAGGGAACAAGAGCCCTTCCAGCTGAGGGAATCAGGAGGGTGGCGTTTTCCTTAGACTCTGAGGAACGGAGAGGATCTTGAGAGGCAGGCAGTTCAGAGGGAGAAGAGCTGGGAAGAGATGCGTGTGGAAAAGGAGGCTTTGGCGGTGCCCATGACAGGGCCTGGGATGGGGAGGGCAGCTGAGGAATGGTAGGCTGGGGCCATTGATTCAGAGCCTCAAATGCCACGCAGAAGTAGGTTTAGCAGACATCGGAGAGCTGAGCTGTGGAGAAGGTGATACTAGAAAAAGACTATCCACCTTGGTTCAGAGAAGACAACTATATCAAGAAGGCACAGTATTAACAGCAAATGTAATTTAAAATTAATGCCAAACTTTGCTTGTCTTCCAAAGATAAATTAAAAGGATCTAATTCCTAATCCCAGCCACCTTTCTCCTACCTTGGCTTTCGTTCTCCTCAAATTCCTCATCTTCAGGCTTTCAGCACCTCCCATCAACACTCATCTTCCACACCCAGTTGATGTGGATCTTTTTCTCTCTCTTCTTCGTTCTCTCCAGGCCTGGGTCTTTCCATAAAGGCTGTCGTAATCACTCTCCTGAGTCTCTTTCCCCCTCGGGCCCCTCTGCCCTGTCAATCTTTGCTCATTTTGGGGTGGAAATTAAATCTAGTGGTAGTTCTCTTATGTTCTCAAGTCCAAGGAACATGAATGAGAACTGAGATAGTGACAAAAGGAAGGGATGGACTGAGAGCCCTTTAGTGGCAGAACAAGCGATAGGATCTGACAGCAGATAACATGAAGAGGAGGAGGCAAAGGCGGCATCGAGAATTCAAACGAATGGTGAATAGTTGCAGGTGGAGAGAGAGCTCTGGCAGAGGAGTTGTGAGGGAAGGTGATGATTTCAGTCTCTGTGGTTGACATATTAAGCCTGAGGTTGGTTTAGATGAATATTACAGATTATAGAATTTCAAGGGAAGAGAAGATTTTTCTGAGTGAAATGCTCAGATAAAAATTTAACAGATAAGTTTTCACAAAGAGACTGGGCCCATAAGGGGCTGGCCCCGTGGCCGAGTGGTTAAGTTCGCGCGCTCCGCTGCAGGCGGCCCAGTGTTTCGTCGGTTCGAATCCTGGGCGCGGACACGGCACTGCTCGTCAGACCACGCTGAGGCAGCGTCCCACATGCCACAACTAGAGGAACCCACAACGAAGAATACACAACTATGTACCGGGGGGCTTTGGGGAGAAAAAGGAAAAAAATAAAATCTTTAAAAAAAAAAAAAAAAAGAGACTGGGCCCATAAGATGGGCAAGACTTTCACAGGTGGCATTATGAGTAAAGATACTGCAAAATGCTGGTCTGTGATATTTTGGCTTTATGCTACAGGCAATGAGAAGTCACAGAAAGTTTTTGAGCTATGGAGTAACTTACCGAGAAATTTTTTTAAGATGAGATAACATACAGGTTTGAAGGAGGAGAGACTGGAGTTAGGGAGAAATCTAAGGAGATTTTTGCAGTAATAAAAGGTTGAGGGATTACGAAACCTAGGTTGGGAACAGTGGGAATGGAAAAGAAGGAACAAGTGTGAGAGCTGTTTAAAGGAGGGATTGTGTTAGTTGAGAGCGTGGTCAGGGCTCAGGAAGATCTGGTTCAAGGCTGCTTGGATACCTCGTCGCCGTGTGACCTTGGGCACGTAGAGTCATGGGGTTCCTCTCTGACCCTCAATTTCCTTACCTGTAAAATGAAGATGAACAGCATACCATCTCATTGTACTGTTATAAGGATTAAAAGACATAAATCACACAAAGTTCTTAGCACAATGTCATAAAACTAGTTAAGAATGCTTTTTATAGCTAAAAGTACAATCCTTAGCAACAGTAATGATTGTGATGAGTGGAAGAATCAACAGGGCCAAGTGCCTAATTGGACATGAATATAGGAAAGGAATCACGATGACAGGTTTTGAACCTGGGTTACTGGAAGAGAGACCACAGAAATGGGAAGTCAGGAGGGGAAACTGAGAATGACACTGAGGCTGGTTTTGCCACAGTGAATGGAAGAAGTAGTCTTGCCTTCTGAAACTGAGAAGGAGACAGCCCCACCCCCTGAGCCTGTCCTCTGGGTGATGGTGGCAGTGGCCACCATCCTGTGAACTTCCTTCAGGGTCATTCCTCCTTTTCTTGAGCATTAACATGTTTGCTGCCAAATATCAGCTTATTTCCTGCAATTAGACTCCAGAAGTCTGATGATCTCCCTTTGTTTTGTCCTGGCTCTGTCCCCTTCAGACCAGGCTGCAGTTTCTGCTGAGATGGTTGTGTAAGGGAGGAAGACATTTCCTCTACCCACTGTGGGTTCTTCTGGCCAGAAAATGAATTAAATTCACATGAGACAGAATAACAGGAGAAAATTAAACACAGCTTTATGACATGTATACATGGGAGAGGCTCAAGCATACTGAGCAACTCGCCAAAATGACGGAAGTTCTCATCATAAATCCCATCTTCAGCTAAAGACAAAGGAGGATGTTGGGGGTGGGGGGAGTCAGTTATGGGAAATTACCACACAAGTTCAGTAAACAAGAGTCAGGTTACTATGCAGACTTGAGTCCTTGCCTTCCACATTGATGAGAGTTTCTAGAGATAAGATCATCCCCCCTTCTTCCTGGTACAGAGAGGGAGACACCTTTATAGATGGAGATTTCCTTTACAAATATAAATGTCTCTTACAAAGGGTAAGTAAATTCTACTTTTCAGAGTTTCTTTCCTGTCTGCAGTTTTTAAAAGTAACCAGCCCAAAATAATCCTCATGCCAAAGAGACATATCTTGGGGTGGCCAATTCCAGTCCCCCACAGTTGATTGGATCCACAAGTCACATGCCTAATCCTTTTAGAAAATTGTTGTCCAGTGACATGCTGGAGTTTTCTCCAGAGCATACTTTCATTTTTTGTAACATGGATAGGCTGAGTGTGTTCCAAATCTTCAAGTTCTAGTTCCTTTTTACCTCTTCAATTTACATGCCTCCTCTTGCATTTTACTGTAAGCAGCAAGGAGATAGCAGGCTCTGCCTTCAACACTTTGTTTAGAAATTTCTTCAACTAAATATCCAGGTTCATGGCTTATAAGTGCTACTTTCTTATTCCAAAGAACACAATTCAGCCGAGTGCTCTACAGCTTTACAGCCAGGACCACCTTTCCTCCAGTTTCCAATAACATGTTCTCATTTCCTCCTGAGACTTCACCAAAAGTACCTTTAACATTCACATTTCTATCAACATTCTCTTCAAGGCAACCTGGGCTTTTTCTATCATGTACCTCAAAACTCTTCCAGCTTCTACTCACTACCCAATTCCAAAGCACTTCCACATTTTTAGGTGTTTGTTACAGCAGCGCCCCGCTTCCCCATACCAAAATCTATATTAATTTGCCAGGGCTGCCATAACAAAGAACTGCAAACTGGGTGGCTTAAACAATAGGAATTTACCGTTGCACAGTTCTGAAGTTTAGAAGTCTGAAATCGCAGCGTTGGCAGGTTGGTTCCTTCCAGTCTATGAGGGAAGGAGCTCTTCCAAGCCTCTTTCCTTGGCTTGTAGTTGACTGTATTCTCTCTGCATTTCTTCGTACGGCATCCTCTCTACGGGATGCCTGTCTCTGTGTCCAAAGTTCCCCTTTGTATAAGGACACCAGTCATACTGGATTGCGGCCCACCCTAATGACCTCATTTTAACTTGATTATCTCTGTAAAAACCCTATCTCCAAATAAGGTCACATTCTGAGGTCCTGGGGGTTGAGACTCCAGCATCTTTTTTTGAGGGACACAATTCAACCTGTAACAGTTGAATTATGAGGGTTGAATCCATAGGGTTTTACAACCAAATTATTCACATGTGGATTTTTTAATCAGCCTTGTGCTTTCAGACGATTACAGTTTTCAACATTTCTCGTCTCTTTTGGGGAGAGCCTCCAAGGCCAGGAGGAAGCAGGTGAAGAGAGAACCTTATGCCTTCAGTTGATGGTAGTAGGTTAATGGGGGGAGGGAGCAAGGAAATGGTAAAACTGATTCATTTTCCAGCCTTGCCATATATGGGTCTCTTGGCTCCCAACAAAATGAGTTTCCTTGGATGAACTGCTTTTCCATTTTAGTCTTTTCTCTGCCAGAGTAGAAGCCCCTTCTGCACGAAGCTCTTAATAAGGACACAGAGAATTTATATCTCTTAGTAGCATTTAATCACAAAACTGTCTAGTGATCTGCTTCAGATTCTTTCATGTGCAAAAATCATCACTTTTTATGGATATTTTAGACTTTATGTTGGAGACGACCTTATAGATATTACAAAATATGCTCTTTCTGGTGTAACAGCAACTGAATGCTGTATGATTTTAAAGAAGGTTCTAACCCACTGAAAACTCCTGCAATTCCAATGTATTTGCACTCTTGTAATGATATTAGGAATATTAACTTTTGAAACATTTTTCCCTCAGGTCCTTATATTATAAACTATGGACTCAAAATACCAAGCTTTCTGTACTACCAATTTAGTTGTTTGTTTTTCTTTTCTTTTTGACCCTCCTTCATTTTATTTTGTGATGTACTTCCTGTTTTATCCAAAAATGAAATATTCAAATCTATGCGCATGCACACGGAAAAGAGCCTGCTTATTATCTATGAAGTCTGGATCAGACGCTTCCTGATTGTCTGCAACATTTTGTCAGACTCTCCGTGCGTCCTGTCATCTGGCACAGATTCCTTCCCTCATGGAAGGCCTTCCCAGGCCTGTGTCTGGTTTGTCAGCTCCTATCTTCTGACTGACGAGCTGACTTACTCTGTGTTGATCGTCACCCCCGTCACCATGCCAAGGAAACAGATGGAATGAAAGAAATAGGAATCAATAAGATTAAAAAAGTTTAATTTCCTTGGTCTCCCCGCAGTATGCCACCTTCATTCCAAAGCTTGAGTTTTCAGAGAAATGAAATATAGCTCCTTTAAAGAAAATGAGGGGTTTCGGAGCTTCTTGATTGCTTGGGAGTTTGCTTTTCCACAGGTTGACTGTTTTCCTCTTTTTCTTTTTTCTTTCTTTATAAATACAATATTTATTCTGAGTATAATTTCCCTCATATTCACTTTTGTTGTGACTGCATGCTAGTTATTAAAGATGAGAAATACGAAAGAGCCCAAAAATCTAGGTGTGACTCTATCTGCTGAGGTGTGAAGCACCGGAGAGAGAACACGGACTTCGAAGTCAAACAGTCCGTGCTTCAGATCACTGCTCTGTTATGTATAGGCTCTGCGATCTTTGTCAATTTGTTGAACCCCTTGGAGCCTCAGTTTCCTCATCTTTAAGAATGTCGTTCTTACTGTGGTGTTGTTAGGTTTTGAGGGAAGCACGTGGAACACCTTAAGCAGAGCCTGACCCTCTGTCAGCCCCTACTGATGGTGGCCGTCATTGCTGTGGCTGCTACAGCACACAGGCAGATGTAGAAGGCAACGAGCATTCAATATGGAAAACCTTTAAAAACGTGGTCATGAGATCTGGTATCTCTTCAATTGGAACAGATAATACACTTTTTGCCACAAACTAAGAGACTAATAGTAAAGTTTTAAGCATACGCTAAAAGATTTTATAGCTTTTAACGGCCTGTGAGATTTTGTGCTTGAAAATAGTTGTCTAACATGTTATTCAAATTATAAGCATCTATAAGCTCAATGCTTCCAGTGGGATGTAAGCCAGAAAAGTGTCTAACCACTCACAAAATGCCAGTTGATTGGTACCATTGCCATAAAACTTTGCAGAAGCATGTTATAACTAGTTTTGTTAGAATATTTCGTTCACTAATATTAGCTAAAATGGTAGAGAAGACAAGGATAAGCTCCTGTCGGAGATAAGCGAAGCCAGACTCTAAAGTGGTAAAGATGGATTTTAATCAGAAATATACTACTGCAATAGGGAAGAGGGGCCAGTGTGAATTGAACGCAACTTTGATTCACACACAGGTGACTGCGTGTTTTAAAGAGAGAATGAGGGAGCAGGGAGGGGGTGAGTGGGGGCTCAAAATTACAAAGTACTGGTGATTGTAATGCTGACTGGGTCAGCTGTGTCTGTTAGCTGGCAATTATTGAAGTCAGGATTCTATCCTCCGAAGAGGCCCTAGCCTTCCTGATGATGACATTTTAAAGGAATGGCTTTCAGGTCCTTGAGAAGACACTCCAGAGTTGCAGGAGATACAGAGACATCTCAAAGGGACAGAGGGAGGATTTACAATTGTAAGCGCCTTTTAGTAAATGCTTTAAGAAGTGGTCAGGGCCTATCAGAAGGCGTTGGCTAGAACAAACAGTAGATTCCTTTGGCAGCCTTGAGCTTTCTCAGGCAGGCACTTTAAGGGGGCCAGGGTCAGCCTAGTGATGCTGCCTGGAGCCGTTAGAAACTAGATTAGTGTTTGTTTAAGTGTTTTATGTGGGGGGAGGGGATAGACAAAATCATTTATGTTACGAGGCCATAGTTTCACAGGCTGAGGTTGAAGCCTGGTCAAGAAGATGGCTCAGAAAAGCCTGACTAGAGTTTAGTCAGTGAGAGAATCGTTGTCATTTCAAGTCAAGCAAAAACACTGATAGACAAAAGCTGATGTAAATAAGAATATAATCGTTTACGCATCTGATGAACAGTTTTGACTGCCAATTATGTACCAGGTCCTGTGCTAGGCTGTGACAGGTGTGGTAGCTGCCCTCCTAGAATTGATCATTTAGTGTCACCTCACACCTGTTAGAATGACTTTTATCAAAACGACAAGAAATAGCAAGTGTTGGTGAAGATGTGGAGAAAAGGAAACCCTTGTGTACTGTTGGTGGGAATGTAAATTGGTGCGGCCACCATTGAAAACAGTATGGACGTTCCTCTGGGTATGTATGTGAAGAAAACAAAAACACTAACTTGAAAAGATATATGCACCCTCATGTTCATCGCAGGGTTATTTACAATAGCTGAGATATGGAAACAACGTAAGTGTCCATCAATGGATGAATGGATAAAGAAAATGTGGTATATATATACAGAATGGAATATTATTCAGCCACAAAAAGAAGGAAATCTTGCCATTTGTGACAACATGGATGGAACTTGAGGGCATTATGCTAAGTGAAATAAGTCAGAGACAGACAAATACTGTATGATCTCACTTACATGTGGAATCTAAAAACAAAAAAACAAACCCCCCTCAGCTCATGGATATAGAAAACAGATTGGTGGTTGCCTGAGGTGGGGGCGTGGGGGTGGGTGAAATGGATGAAGGTGTTCAAAAGATACAAACTTCCAGTTATAAAATAAATAAGTCCTGGGATTGTAATGTACAGCATGGTGACAACAGTTAATAATACTGTATTGTATATTTGAAAGTTGCTAAGAGAGTAGATCTTAAAAATTCTCATCACAAGAAAAAAAATTATAACTATGTTTGGTGACAGATGTTAACTAAACTTATTGTGGTGATCATTTCACAATATGTATATATCTCGAATATTACATTAAACACCTGAAACTAATAAAACGTTATGTGTCAATTATACCTCAATAAAAAAAAAAGAACTTATCGTCTAGAAGAGAAGACAGACAAAAAAACCCACCATAGATTAATTATAAGTATAATTTATTTTTTACATTTGTGAAATTTTTTAAAGATAGGCCAAAGAAAACCACAACCTTTTTTTTTGTTGTTTTTGGCTCCTTACTCTGGCTGAAATTTTAAAAACTGGTAAGATTGAGAAGGGTATTATGTTGAACACTCTCATAGCCTACTGCTAGAAAAGTATATTGGTACCAGTTATTTTTTGACAACTATTTTGGCAATATACGGGAAGAAACTTAAACATATTCATACCTTTTAGTCCCCATTTCCACTTCTAGAAATTACTTCTAAAAACTAATCAGAGATAAGTGTAGTTACATATATACATACATATATATATATATACATAAAAAGGTTTATCCCAGTATTATTTAAAAGAGCAAATAGAGTCTAAATGCCTAATATGATGGATTATCAAGTAATCAAAGTATATATTGTACGTGTTTTATTATATATATATTTATATTATTTATTATACAAGGTATGCCTGAAAAGAAATTTGGCAACATTATATTGTTGGGGTTGTGTGTGTGTGTATGGTGGTAAAGTGCTTTTCATTATCTTCTTTAAAATTTTCCATGTTATTTTTTTATAAGAAATGTGTTTTTATCCTCAGAAATAATCATTGTAAAATTTTGTGATATTCCTTCAAATATTGTCGCTTAAATGAAACTCACCTGCTTGAAGTGCTTTTTAAACCATAAAATGTAATAAATATAAAAGAGAGTCCTGTTGTTATCACTGGAATTATTAGAGTTCAGTGGACTGCATGTAAAGTCATAAAAATTTAGGTCTGTGCTTGACTTATACTCAGGTTTTGTCACGGCATGTACGTTTCTTGAAGGAAGAGTGTAAATCTAATACTCGTATCATTACACAACTACTTTGTATTCCTCAGAATTACAATATTATGTGGAATTCGATATAGAAACAGCCGAGATGTGGAAAATACAACCTGCGTGCACTTACACTGCCTCGAGGTGAATGCAAGCAGCCAGGAAGTCCATCTCTGAGAAACTGTCAGGGTTTTCTTTCTTTTTTTAAGTTGCTTTTCTAGTTGGATACTTTAAGGCTTCCCAGATGCTTCAGAGATGTATCTGAATGTTACCTGCCCTTTGAGGCGTACCTCAGAATCACAAATTCTTCCTGCTGAGATGTCTAGTTGAAGGAAGGAATCCTCTGTGTAGGTAAATGGGGTCACTTATCTCAATGCCTTGTAAAAATGTCGTCTCAAAGTCTCCTTTCCTCTGAAGAGCCTCTCTGCCTCACTCCAGCATTCTGCTCTTTGAATCTTCATGCTTTTGATGCCCTTTGGTCCTCCCATTGCATTTTGTAACTGTACCATGAATAGCTATTCTTTCAGCCTCTTCCTTAGCTGCTGTTGGCTCAGCTGTGCACGATTTAGGGGTGTGCAGGATATTAAAGGGTGGGCAGCATCTTTAGATGGTTCATGGACCTTGTCATAAGTAACAATAAGCATGTGAGGAGGGAGTGGGGAATTGGGTAGCACAGGAATCTTCAGTGGGTGGCAGATGTTAAGAGGCTTGTAGAGGTGGATGAGGATTTTTATTATTATCTTACTAGGCTTTATGTTGGGTGGTTGAGCTTCCATAGAAATGCTCACAATGCTCTTATTGCTTGAATCAAGGTTAAATAGACAAATGCATAGTAATGTCCCTGGCCCCTTAGAGCTCTCTTAGGTCTTTTCTAACAACCTGCCACATAGAACAATACGATTCCCCTGGGTTTATAATGGTCACTGGCTATTGAATTCATGTAAGAATTTTGATTGGGATATTGTCTGCCAAATATTTACAATATATGCAGAAAAAAAGGATTTACATGTTGCTTCTGATCTTAAAATATATATTTATATTTGGTAAAAACTACTCCACTAAAATGGAAAAATAAGAAAGTACCAATAAAAAACCCCAGAGACTTGAGTTGTATACGATAAAGAAGAAAAGGTTTAAAAACATCATCAGACTTTGCAAAGTATGGATACTAATTTGTCAATACAGGATAGGAAGGAGCTCAAACGAACAATTATAATGTGGTGAAATTAAAGACTTTTCTATTAAAGGACAACACAGTTTAAAGAGGAAGATAAAATAGTTAGTAGACTTCTTTGAGCTTGTCATAGTCAAAGCATCCAGGACAAGTATAAATCCATTTATTTAACATAAATTGTTTGCCACTACTGCATGCTAGGTGCCATGTGAGGTACATGAGGAATGCAGAGTTGAATCACACACATCACCTGTCTGAAAGATGCAAAGAGGGAAGACCATGTGAAGACACAAGGAGAAGATGGCCGCCTACAAGCAGCTAGATCCTTGGACCTTCTAGCCAGCCAGTTGTGAAGCATCATTGAGGCCATTTTATTTGCCTTATAATAGTTACATTTTATGTTATTGTTGTGTCATGGTGGGGTTTTGCTATAGATGTTGAATGAAAGGATGAATTAATGAATCAGGATGCAAAGGATCAAGATATTTCAAATTTATCGTCTTCTCTATCTGGGATGGCCACAAGGGAGGACGTAATGCTTAAGACGTCTCTGGCAGACAATCTTAAGACAGAGACAGAAAAGGAGAAGAAAGAAATAAAAAGCTAAATAAAATAAGTAGAAGATGAAATATTAATAAGAATGACGAGAGAAAGAAAAGTAAGACTTGTATGCCTCGAGAAGGGAAGGGGAATTGAAGCTGATGTGTGCTTCCTCAGGTAGCACTGGATTTTGCAGCCTGATTGTTTCGAGATTAAAGAAGTTGTAGTTTCAGTAAGGTTTCCTGTTTTTTAGATTTCTCAGATATTTCAAAACATCACACTAGAAGTAACCACAGTACATTAACCATAGAATGCATTGTTCCATGGTTGTTGCAGTATTTGGCTTTCAATCACCTTTAAGTGTAGAGGACATTTAGAATTAAATAATGCATGAAGTCATCTAGAAAATAAGAAAACATGTGATTACCATGCATTTATTAGTGAGCCACAGATTCCTTGCTGTTTCAAGACACGATGACTACATGAAAAGAAGCCTTTTGTAAGAATTCAGCTGTAATAACATGCCTCGTTTAGAATGTATTAGGAGTATACTTCTCTTACTGCTGATGTAAAAAGAAAGACTCTATCAGGAAATTATCTTTTCATTTGAGTTTATTAGGAAATTGCATATCAATTACGCTCAATTGCAATTAAATTTCTCCACTTTATTATGCTACACCTAGCGTGACTAGTCAAAGAGGATATGGTATAAAATGTATACATTACAAGGATAGTTTGAGAAATATGGTGGAAGATCTAGAAGACTTTGAATCAGAGTAAAATTCGAATGATGTGGGCAGCTATGAGACCTTGCGGTCTAACGCATGGTATAATCTCCTCTTGTCTTGCATTGTGTGTTAGAAATTGCTTGAGAAAGAATTCTGCAGTTTTGCAGCTTTCTTTATCTAGGCTCTGCATAGAGCATCTGTGCTGTATGATTTTTCACTTTGTTTATCTTATGCAGCTGTTTGCTATAGAAACATAAGGAGGGGTTTTGAAAACAATAGATTTTTAACAGAGATTGGGGGTTAGGAATGCTTTGGAGGTGTTCCTTAGTCTTCCCATTTGAATTTAAAGCAGCTCTGAACAGCCAGTTCATTGTTAGGTGTTGTGATTATGAATGGGGCACCTCTGTGTGAAACTATCAAGTTCTTCTTACAAGACCTTCCAAGCATAAAATAACCCTTCATTTCCTGGCCTTTACCTCCCAGAAGAGGGGGAGGAGGGTTGCAAATAAACCCAGCTTTATGCAAACCCAAGAATATATGGTGTAATTGGTTCTTTGGATTGGGCAGCTCTAACTACAGAGGAGTGGTCTCTGGGCCCCATCATCTCAAGTCCTCACAGACTGCTCTTCCAGAAATTTCAATGATCAAGCCCACCTGTTGTCTTGGTCTTGCTACAGTACAGGATCTAGTCATGTCCCTTCTTTTTAATCATTCTACAGTATTAATACACAAAAGCATGAAGCATAAACATGATAAAATTAATTGACAAATTAGAAATGCCATTGTTTAACTGATGCTCTCATCTCATCCTTTTTTTCTGAATATACCTGCATCATTTAGTTTGAAGGAAGCTATTTCTTGGAGATACTTTCTCATAATGATCTTGCTTCTGAGTCTCACTGCTTGTATTTGATGGCAGTTTATATTCTATCATCTACTAACTTTCTCTGTTGAAACTTTAGGGAAAGGCCTGTATAAGTGCCATAAATTCTAGATTCTTTTTTTTGTAAATTTGATAGATCTAGCAAGAGTTACCAGAATTTATTATAAACATGGCTAAAATGATCCAGTTTAGTAGTCACTTAAGGAGATGTTAATTTTTTACTATTTTTGTGAGGTATAACTTATGCACAACAAAATGTACAGATATTAATTATAGTTTGAAGAGTTTGACAAATGTATGCCCATATAACAACCAACCCAATTAAGATTTAGAAGATTCCATCACCCCAGTTGTTCCCTCATGACCCTTTCCCATAAGAAACTACTGAATGGTCTTCCAACGTGGCTGCACTATTTTACACTCCTTCCTGCACTGGATGAGAGTACCAGTTGTTCCACGTCGTAAACACTTGGTAGTATAACATTTCTTAAATTTTAGCCCTTGTAGCAGGTGGGTACTAGTATCTTATTATAGTTTTCATTTGCGTTTTTCTGATAACTAATAGTGTTGAGCACTTTTTATGTGTGTGTTAGTCATTTTGTATCTTCTTTCATGAATTGTCTTTTTCCTCCTATTTTTATTTGGCTGTGCATTTTATTGTTGAGTTACAGAAGCTCTTTAAATATTCTGGATATAATTCTTTACAGACATGTTTTGTGATGCTGTCACTCAGTCTCTGGCTGGCTTGTTTATTTTACTAGTGGTGTTTGTTTGTTTGTTTGCTTCTTTTTGGTGAGGAAGATTCGCCCTGAGCTAACATTCCAGCCAATCTTCCCCCACTTTGTATGTGGGATGCCTCCGCATGGCCCACAAGAGGAGTAGGTCCATGCCCAGGATCCTAACCCATGAACCCGGGTGGCCAAATTGGAGCATGCATAACTTTAATACTCGGCCACAGGGCTGGCCCCTTCTAGTGGTGTTTTTTGATGAGTAGTTGTGAGTTTTGGTGAAGTCTGATTTATCAGTTTTTTCCTTTGTGGTTCACAGTTTCTGAGTCTTGTGTAAAAATTTATGTTTGCCTTAAGTTTGTGAAGATATACTACAGTTCCCTTTCTAGAGGCCTCACAGCTTTACCTTTTATGTTAGGTCAATGGTTCATTGCAAATTGATTTGTATGTATAGTTTGAAGCAGGAGTCAAGGTTCAATTTTTTTTTCCATCAAATCTCCAGTTGTTTCAGCACCATTTTTGAGAAGACTTTCCTTTGTTTGCCCAATGGATTGCTTTGGAACATTTGTGAAAATCAATTCACCGCATAAGGGCGGCTCTATATCTGGACTCTCTTTTCCATTCCATCACATGTTTGTCTATTCTTGCCTCAATGCCACACTCACCTGACATTATCGCTTTATAGTAAGTCTTGAAATAAGGTAGTATACGTCCTCCAACTTTGTTCTACTTTTTCAAGACTGTTTTGACTATTTTAGTCCTTTTTATTTTACTGAAATACTTAAAACCGGCTTGTCAATTTATACAAAAACCCTGTTAAGATTTATTTGAGTTTTTTTTAGAGCAGTTTGTGATGCACAGAATAACTGAGGAAAGTTACAGCAATTTCCCCTGTACTCCCTGCCCCCACACGTACATAGACTTCCCATTATCAACATTCCCCATCAGAGTGGTACATTTGTTACAACTGATGAACTTACATTGACACATCGTAACAGTTTATGTTAGAGTTCACTCTTGGTGTTGGACATTCTATGGGTTTGAATGAATGGATAATGACATGTATCCATCATACTATCATACAGGGTATTTTCCCTGCCCCAGAAATCATCTGTGCTTGGCATATTTATCTCTCCCTCCTCCCCAATACCTGACAACCACTGATTTTTTTTACTGTCTCCATAGTTTTGTCTTTTCCAGGATGTCATATATTTGGCATCATACAGTATGGAGCCTTTTCTGACTGGCTTCTTTCACTTAGAAATTTGCATTTAAGTTCCTCCATGTCTTTTCATGGCTTGATAGCTCATTTCTTTTATGGCTGAATAATATTCAATTGTCAATCATATTCAAATATACCATAGTTTATTTACCCACTTACCTACTGAAGGACATCTTAGTTGCCTCTAAGTTTTTTGTTTTTTTTTAAAGATTGGCACCTGAGCTAACACCTGTTGCCAATCTTTCGTTTTTTTTCCCCCTTCTTCTTTTTCTCCCCAAAGCCCCCCAGTACATAGTTGTATATTCTAGTTGTGAGTGCCTCTGGTTGTGTTATGTGGGACACTGTCTCAGTGTGGCCTGGCTACCGGTGCCATGTCTGCTCGCAGGATCTGAACCTGCAAAACCCTGGACCGCCAAAGCAAAGCGCGTGAACTTAATCACTCAGCCACGGGGCGGGTTCTCTAAGTTTTGACAATGATGACTAAAGCTGCTGTAAACATCTGTGTGCACATTTTTGTGTGGACATAAAGTTTCAGCTCCTTTGAGTAAATACCAAGAGCATGACTGCTGGATTGTACAGTAAGAGTATATTTAGTTTTGTAAGAAACTGCTAAACTGTCTTCCAAAGTGTCTGGACTATTTTGCATTCCCAGGAGCAACGAATGAGAGTTCCTGTTGTTCCACATGGTCATCAGCATTTGGCATCTTCAGTGTTCTGGATTTGGCCGTTCTAATAGGTGTGTAATTGTGTATTGTTGTTGTTTTAATATGCATTTCCTGATAACCTATGATGTGGAGCATCTTTTCATAGGCTTATTGGACATCTGTATGTCTTCTTTGGCGAGGTGTCTGTGAAACTCTTTGGCCCATTTTTTAACTGAGTTGTTTTCTTGTTGTTGAGTTTTAACAGTTCTTTGTGATTTTGGATAATAATCCTTTATCAGGTGTATCTTTTATAGATATTTGCTACCATTCCGTGGCTTGTCTTCTCATTCTCTTGACATTGTCTTTTGCAGAACAAAAGTTTTTAATTTTATTGAAGTCCAGATTATCAATTATTTCTTTCATGGATCATGCCTTTGGTGTTGTATCTAAAAAATCATCACCATGCCAGGGTCATCTGGGTTTGTGTCTGTGTTATCTTCTAGGAGTTTTATAGTTTTTTGTTTTATATTTAGATCTTTGATCCACTTTGAGTTAATTCTTTTGGTAAGGTATAAGGTCTGTGTCTAGATTGATTCTTTTTTTTCTTTTTGGTATACAGATGTCTTGTTGTTCTAGGACCATTTGTTGAAAAGACAATCTTTGCTCCATTGCATTGCCTTTGCTCCTTTGTCAAAAATCAGTTGGCTATATTTATGTGGGTCTATTTCTGGGCTCTCTATTCTATTTCATTGATCTGTTTGTCCATTCTTTTGCTAATATCACCCTGTCTTGATTACTGTAGCTTCATAGTAAGTCTTGAAATCAGGTAGTGTCAGTCCTCCAACCGTGTTCTTTACTTTCAACATTGTGTTTGTTGTTCTGGGTCTTTTGCCTCTCCATATAAACTTTAGAAACGGTTTGTAGATATTCACAGAATAACTTTCTCGGACTTTGATTAGAATTTCTTTGAATCTATAGATCAAGTTGGGAAGAACTGAGATCTTGACAATATTGAGTCTTTCTTCCTATCCACAAACCTGGAATATTTCTCCATTTATTTAGTTCTTCTTTGATTTTACTGATGAGAGTTTTATACTTTTCCTCAAATAGATCTTGTATATATTTTGTTAGATTTATACCTAAGTATTTTATTTTTTGGGTGCTAATTTTAATTTCAAATTCCACCTGTTCATTGCTGGTATATACGAAAGCAATGGACTTTTGTATATTAATCTTATAACCTTGCTATAATCACTTAGTTCCAGGAGGGTTTTTTGTCAATTATTTTGGATTTTCTACCTAGATGATCATGCCACCTGTGAAAAAAGACATTTTATTTCTTCCTTCTCAATTTGTATACATTTTGTTTCTTTACTTGTCTTGTTACATTAGCTAGAACTTCTGGTATGATGTTGAAAAAGGAGTGATGAGGCCTCTTAGGATTTTGATTGAGATTGCGTGAATCAAAAGATCAGTTTCGTGAGAAGTTACATCTTAATAATAGGGTTTATTGCAATTAATGAACATGGCTTGTCTCCACTCATTTATTGAATTTCTCTGAGTATTGTTTGGTAGTTTTCAGAGTAAATGTCTCGTATAGTTTTCACTGAATTTATCCTTAAGTAGTTTATATTTCATGTTTTTTGATGCCATTGTGGATGATGTTTTTAAATTTCACTTTTTGTTTGTTACTATATAGAAATACAACATCGATATATATAAATACAATAGATTTTTATATATTGCCCTTGTATCCTGCAAATATACTAAATTTCTTATTAGGTTTAGATTTTTTTTCAAGTATTTGGAAATTTTTTTTTTTTTTTGATAAGGAAGATTTGCCCTGAGCTAACATCTGTGCCAAATTTCCTCTATGTTTTGTATGTGGGATGCCTTCACAGCATGACTGGTGAATAGAGTAGGTCTGTGCCTATTATCCACGCCCAAAAACCTGGGCCGCCAAAGTGGTGCACATGGAACTTTAACAACTCAACCACGGGGCCAGCCCCAGGAATTTTTATGTACCTAATTATGTTTCCTGCAAATGAGGATAATTTTACTTCTTCCATTCCAGTGTTCATGTGTTTTAGTTCTTTCTCTTACCTTATTGCATTGTCAAGGACCTCCAGTGCAAAGCTGAATAGAAATAGTGAGAACATCCTTACCTCATTTCTGATCTTAGAAGAGGGAAAGTATTCAATCTTTAATTATTAAGTATAATGTTAGCTATAGGTTTTTCATAGATGCCCTTTACCAGGTTGAGGACATTTCTTTTGTAGCTAGTTTGCTCAGAGTTTTAATCATGAATGGGTGTTGAAAATTTCATTAGCTTTTCTACATCTGTTGAAATGATTAATTAATTTTTTTGAATCTTGTATCAACCTTGCATTCTTGGATTAAATTCCACTCAGTTATTATGTATTAGCATATATATTATTGGTAAATATTATCTATTACATTATATATAAATATAATATACACATGATATATTATACATATGTATATAATATGTGTATAAGTATAATGTATACTCATATTATATATAAGCATAGTATACACATGTGCATTATATGTATTCGATTTGCTAATATTTTAAAAGAATTTTGCATCAATTTTCATGAGAAATATTGGTTCATAATTTCTAGTAATGTTTTTGTCTGGTTTTGGTATAAGGATTATGGTGGCCTTTATAAAATGAGTTGAGAACTGGTCTCTCATTGTCTCATTTCTGAAAGAGTTTGTGTAACATTGGTATTATTTCTTCCTTAAATCATTATTAGAATATACCAGTGGGGCCATCAGGGCCTCTAGTTTTCTTCGTTAAAAGGTTTTTAATCATGAGTCTGACTTCTTTATTAGATGAAAGACTGTTCAGATTTTCTAGTTTTCGTGTATCAATTTTGGTAATTTTTATATTTTAAGGAAATAGTCTATTTCGTGTAGATTGTTCAATTTGTAGGTGTAAAGTTGTTTATATTCACTTAGTATCTTTTTAGTATCTGACGGGTCTTTTTTAAAAAAATAATTTTATTGAGGTCATATTGACTTATAACATTGTGTATAAGTCAGGTGTACATTATTATATATCAGTTTCTGTATAGACTTCGTCATGTTCACCATAAACAGTCTAGTTTTTGTCCATCACCATACGTATGTGCCACTTTACCCCCGTTTACCATCCCCCCGCCCCTTTCCCCTCTGGTAACCATTAATCTGTTCACCTTATCCATATGTTGGTTTATGTTCCACACATGAGTGAAATCATATGGTGTTTGTCTTTGTCTGGCTTATTTCACTTAGCATAATACCATCAAGGTCCACCAATGTTGTTGCAAATGGCATAATTTTGTCTTTTTTTATGGCTGAGTAGTATTTCATTTACATATATATATATATGTATGTAATGGTATATATATATACACCAAATCTTTATTCATTCATCCATTGATGGGCACTTGGGTTGCTTCCACGTCTTGACTATTGTGAATAATGCTGCAGTGAACATAGGGGTGCGTAAACCTCTTTGAATTGATGATTTAATGTTCTTTGGATAAACACCCAGTAGTGGGATAGCTGGATCATATAGTATGTCTATTTTTAATTGTTTAAGACATCTCCATACTGTTTTCCAGAGTGGCTGCATCACTTTGCATTCTGGTGGCTCTTTTTTATTGCCAACATTGGTACGTCCTCTTTCTTTCTTTCTTTCTTTTTTTTTTTTTTGATCATTCAAGCTAGAAGTTTATCCTGTTTAGAATTTCTGGAGCTTCTTCAATCTGTAGGTTGATACTTTTCATGTATCAGATATGGAAAAATTTTCAGCAATTTTTTCTTTTGGATTCTTTCTGTTTTTTTTTTTTTTTCCCCCAAACCTCTCTCTCACCTCTCCTTTTCTGGCTCCAATCATGTGTGTTAGACCTCTTGATATTTTCTCATTGGCTTTTGATGCAATGTTCAATTTTTCCTAATTTATTTTTCTCTCTGTGCTTTATTTTGTCCTCAAGTTCACTGATGTATTTTTTTATTCTGTTTAGTTATTAATCCCACTCAAAATTATTTTATTTCAGATACTGTTTTTTTCAGTTACAGTATTTCTAGTTTTTTACTTTCAAATCACTCCTAAAATTTCCCATAGTTCCACTTATTATATAGTACCCTGTACATTCCTTAATATATTAGTCATTTTAACTTTAAAGTTATTTTAACTTTCTTGTTCATTTATTGGCAAATTTCTTTTGATTGACTTTTTCCTTGACTATAGGTCACATTCTCCTCTGTAGTGATTTTTTTTTGGATATTCAGGATGATAGGTTGTTGAGATTTTGGATTCTGCTATCCTTCTCTGAAGAGTGTTAGTTATGATATAGCACACAGCTAAATTATTGGCGGGTTACCTTGGAGGCTTGGTTTCCTTGTTTTTATGGTGGGTCTGTTTTTAGTATTTTCTTAGTCCTAGACTGAATCCCTTAAGCTCCGGGAAGTAGTTTTTACTCTAAAGCATGGTCCTTCTGGGTTTTCCATAGAAAGGCAGAGATGTTTACCAAGTCCCTCTAACTTAGAAGGATGTGAATCCAAATTCTGTCTCCCTTGTCTTGGGCAGCACCTGAAAATTCTGCTCATATCTTTCAGATATTGTTTTCCCTTGAATTCCTTGGAGTCTCAGGTGTGCATGTGCAGGTTAGGGGTCAGCCAAGATTTGAGGAGAACTTATGTGCAGATTTGTTTAGTTTCTTCCCTCTGTTTAATCTCTGCTTTATGGCATTTCCTCCTTCTTCTACAGATGCTCTGGAAGTACTATTCACCTTTTTCTGGCTTTTCATATGTAAAAGGCTGTACCTTTCTTCTCTATTTCTAGACATCTTATGTAATGTAGACTGAGGAGTACCCTTAGATGGTAAGCCTAATAAGTATACATTTCACTCATTGTGGTTCCATTTTTCCCAAGGGTCAAAGCCTCTCCAATTTATGCCTTCTTTTGGCCACTCTCAATTATCTTCAGAAATTTTTAATATCTTGTCCAGAGGTCATAATTGCTATCTGTAGGGGGGTTAGTCCTATACAAGCTACCAGAACTGGAACTCCAAAGAAGCATTTTGTTTATGTCCTTGGTTTACCTTTGGAAATAAAAAAAAATATGTATATTTATCTAGAACTAAATATGCTTTAATAGTTTTCAGGGTATATGCATAAGCCCTTTACCATTATATCATAAACAGGACTACTTTAATTTGTTCCAGCAGATTTGGGTTCTTTCTAAGGTTGTAATAAATATGTCTATGTTTGTTTTGTCTAAAGCTGAACTCATTATTTTTCTCTGAAACATGACTTTCCTCTAATGTTTCTTATTTCGGTAAATAGTACTCAGTTGTTAAACCAAGAAACCAAGACTGCATCCTTATAGCCTCTCTTTTCTTTAATCGTATCATCCAGGAGGCAGTAATGGCAAGGACTTAGAGCATAGGCCCTGCCTGGCTTTTAAACGTTGCTCTCTCTCTTACTAGCTGCATGATCTTGTATGAAGTCACATAAAATGCTTAGATTCGTTCCTGGCGCATAGTAAGTGTTAAATAAATGTGTTACTACCACCAATAAAAAATTAACCAATCAGTTGATCAATTCTAAATCAATCTTTACTTATCATTTAAATCATTCCATGTCTTTGCCATCTCCCAGTCAAAGTCTCTACTCTCACTGCTGTGAAAACCACCTAATTCTTCTCCCCGTTTCTACTGCCCTGCCCCAGCTCATTCCCCTATAAAATACAAGAGGGGGGAATACCTGACAGCTTCTCCTCTGAGGCTGCGTAGTTTCTGACAGGAAACATGTTATCATTATCATCTTTATTCTTCTGCATGTAATGTGTCAATTTTTTTCTGACTTCTTTCAAGATTTTCTCTCTCTCTTTGCTTTCCAGCTGTTTGAATTGATGTGTCCAGGTGTGTGGTGTGTTTTTAGGGGAGTGCTGGTGGTAGCGTAGATCATGTTTAGTGTTCTCTGAGCTTCTTGGATCTGTGGCTTGATGTTTTTCACTATTTTTGGAAAATGCTTGGCCATTTTTATTAGATGTTTATTAAAATATTTCTCATGGCCCATTCTTTCTTGCTTACACTGTTGTCCTTTCTCAGGCCCAGTCTTAGGCAGGCCCTGTGTCCCCGGGGCTCAGGAGCGGAGCTTTCCATGTAATCCCGCCCCTCCTTCACGTTATCCACATTCAGCCTCGGACCTTGGCTAGGTCTTGTGGGGGACAGTTTTCTGCCATTCCCTCAGTTGTAGGGGATTTCTAATGTGCTGGGCCTAGGATGCTTTCCTTTCTCCTTCCCTAGGGGTTTAGCGCTGCCCCCGCCCCCCGCCCCCCGCCCCGCCCACGCCCCCGCCCACGCCTACGCCCAATTTCCTTCTTCTAGCTGTAGCGGATCTTTACCTGTGCCCTGGGCATCCCAGGGATTCCTACCTTTCCCCCAGGATCTTAAGGTTTTTGTTCCTTCAAGGGAAGTGGGGGAAGGATCTTGATGGGGCTTTTTGCCTTTCCTGCAGTGGGGGCAGCGGCTGTCTTCCAGGCACACACACTGAGGGAGGTTTTCTGTGGTCTCAGGCCCTGCGCCCATTCTTTGTCAGTAGCACGTGGCGATGTTGATGGAGAAGGGCCTGTGAATTGGTGCAAACTCTTCTTGTGTTTGTCACTCCCATGGGTTCTGTACTTTTGTGTTAGTTCACACTGAACCTTTAGTAATTTAGTAAGTGACCTTTATAAGAAACTTTAGTAGTTTAAGTAAAAACCTTTATTAATAAAAAATTTTGACCTGAAATCTTCTTATCCCTTTCAATGGCACCATGTCTTCCTCTCCACTTCCAGGTGGCCAGTGCTTGTGTCATTGAGTCTCCTCAGGGGCACCTGTCTTTCCTGAATTTTCAGGCTGGTTTGTCACCATGAGACCTTAGCTCTCTTATAGTTTCAAGAAAAGTTATGGTTTTTGTAGATTATACAGTTATTTTGTATTGTTAGGATGGAAGTGACATTCTTTCCAGCTTTCTACATCCTAAGTGGCAGCTAGAAGCCCTCCTTATCCGTTTATTCTTTAGGTGTTATGTAATGGAAAGAACATGTTTTTAGCTCCATAGAACTTTCAAATTTTTGTATTTTCCCAAATTATTTCCATGTCCTCTTTTATTCTTCCCTTTGGTTTTTTTTTTGTTTATTTTTCATATTTTCCCCCGCCAAATGTCTGTCTTGGCTTGTCCTTTTGGTTCCTAGGTCTTTCGTCTTCATAGTTTTCCTGATACCAGTGGCTCTTATTTTTCAGTCTATGCCTTTGTCACTGTTCTTTTCTGATTTTCCTTACATTCTCCTCCTGCTTTTATTTTTCTTCTTATTGTGTAGCCCTCATATAAAGAGGAAGGAACTTATTTTAGTGAGTTAGTAGGAGAACTTAATAGGATTACTTTAGTAGATACTTATGGATGCATTTCTGTCTTTAATTAAAAATATCTAGAAGCCAGCCCCATGGCCGAGTGGTTAAGTTTGCGTGCTTTGCTTCGGCAGCCAAGGGTTTCGCTGGTTCGGCTCCTGGGTGTGGACATGGCACCACTCATCAAGCCGTGCTGAGGTGGCGTCCCACATGCCACAACTAGAAGGAGACACAACTAAAATATACAACCATATATTGGGGGGATTTGGGGAGAAGAAGAAGAAGAAGAAAAATAGAAGATTGGCCACAGATGTTAGCCCAGGTACTACTCTAATTATTGAGAGTCTACTATGTCTCTAGATAACTTCATGAACTTCCATGTTTCCAAATAGCAACCATTTATTTCTAACCCTACCATGTTTCCTGAATTTTGAGCCTACATTTCCAGAAGGCTGTTAGACCTCTCCACTTAGAATTTCAGTTGACTTCAAGTCTAATATGTCCAAAACAACGTTGACCATCTTTTCCCTAAGTCTCTGCTTGTACCATCCTTCTAATCACTACATTTGTCATTGTCATCTCTTCACTCACAAGCCTTATCATATCAGTTCTATCTTCTAAATTTCCCTTGAATCTGCAACCATCACCACTGCCTCAGTTCCCAAATTAATCGTCATCTCTTATTAGTAATATTATAGGTACCAGCCTGCTGAGGCTGCCGTATCAGAGAAAATTTCACCAGAGTTTCTGCAGTGCCAGATCTGCTAGTCCTCAATCTGCCTCCTACTTAAGTATTTTTGAGCCTCTGGCATTATTCTTTATAATAAGCACTGCGAATAGTTGAATAATGTTACAAGGAAATGATTTACCAAGAGTTCAATTTTCTTCTGATTTTAATAATTATAGAGATTACAAAAAATAACATCATAATTATTGCTTTTTGTACCTTTTGGGTTATTTTCTTAAAATAAATCCCCGGGAAGCTCATTATTAGGTTAAACAGTATTAAGACTTTTGATACAAATTGCAATGTGCTCTCTAAAAGGGTCACTGCAATTTGTATAACCATCAACAGCGACTGAGTTTACTAGATGCCTGCTCCCTCATCAGAATTTTGGTATTATCATTAAAAAGAAACTTAAAGCAGCATTTCATTTTTATTAGCCATGGCTTCTTAACCGATGTCTCTGGTTCCAATCTGTCCATTATATTCTCCAACTGCCACTAGAGCTATTTTTCTAAATAGAACCTGTATTTGATTGTGTTCAAAATTCTATTCCAAAACTCAGATTGCTCCTTGTCACCTATAGAGGGAATCGTGGCATTTAAGACCTTTCATCATCCGAGGCAGCTCTCTTCCCAATCTCAGTTCATACTCAATAATCCTCTTCAAGAGCCTTCCACGGCTCCTGTTGCCTACAGAAGAAAGAATACATTCCTTATCATGGAATTTAACACCTTATATCACACACTGCGAGTCAGTTTGTGTGTTTAATAAGTGATTGCGCTCAACTGAACATGGAATTACCATGTTCTTATTAAGACAATCGATTTATCATTTGCTTCTTTAATGTCTCATATTATTATTCAGCTTTTCATGTGTGCTTCTTTGCATCCCTAAACACACAATCTCCCGTCCTGCCACAGGATCTTATGTCGTACTGTCCCCTAGGCCTACAGTCTTCCCTCCACTCCCCCTCCCCCTCAACTAGCCTCCTGTCCTGAATCCTCAGAAATTAGCAGAGCTCTTTGCACATAGTAGATGTTTAATACACGTTTATTGAATGAATAAATAAATAACTCTCCTGGCAAACTAGAGCAGCTTTAAAATGTTGTGTTTAGAAGCAGAAATACCCTTATGAAGGGAATCTTGGTTGGAACCCCCATGTATAAACAAGAGAAAGAAGGTGCTCTGCTTGTAGTTTGAAGGGAGGGTGCTGGCGGGGCTGGGGTGAGTGCGCAGAAGCTGAGAGCTCAGTGTGCCTGCTGGAAGCTTAGTGAAACTCAGGGGCCCTCCCGTGGACCCTAAGGCAACTGGAACAATGAACGGGTTCCCTGGATTGTGGCAGGAACACCCCCGCTCCAGGCAATTATTTGGAAAAAAATAAAAAATAAAAAGATAAAATGGAGGAGAGGGGTTGTGTGATGCACCCCTGGTCACCCAATAGTGGATCAGGAAGCTTTCTCTGCATTAGTCAAACTGAGGGCAGTTACCATTTTCACGCATATTTCTATCCTGGCTTTTTAATCAAAAAGTGTTTATTTTAAAGTCAACAGAGAAGCCCTTTTTCCTCTTGCCAACTCTTGTTTTGTCTCTCCTTGGTCAGAAGCACTTAAGAGGCAAATTTATAAAATGATTATTGAAGGTAATTTCTTATTCTGCATTCAAAACAAGGCAAATACCTTGTGAAATGGTGGTTTTTGGGAGCAGTCATATACATATTGTAGCATTTCATTAAATCCTTCTCATTTATGCTCTTCGCTCTGTGAGGGTTACTGACAGTTGATTTAAAATATGTATCACTTGAGTGGGTGAGGGTACATAAAACCACTAAATCAAATTTGCCATGAACATCAACTCAGAAAAATTAAACATGTGGACAGTCACCAAGGACAAAAGGCCAGCAGACTCCCATATATTTTCTCTTCTTGAGTTTGTGCTAAATGACTAATTCTTGTTTTCAGCGTGCCTGTGAAGTTTCTGCTGGAATCATTTCTCATCTTTAGTGGCTGCTTCTTTGTGCATCAGAGGGATCAGAGTGAACACTCTAGAATGTATTAAAAACCTTCTTTTTTAAAAAGGTACAGGAAAATCAAAAGTGTATTTTACAGCAAAAATAATCTATGGGCTTTTTGTGTATCTTGCTTGAGCCAGCATGTTTACTTCTGATAAGAGTCCTTGGCAGTACTTTCTTCTGTCAGAAAGGGGACGCCAATATTCACATATTGACAAATTGTGAAATATCCTTTTTATTCCTCCTTTCTTCCTATGACACTGCCTCTCTTTTTATCTTTATGATGGATGTCTGACATTTCATTCTACAGAATGCCAGGTGTAGGTGAATGAATGTGCTTGTAAAAATCAACAAAAACAGAAAAGCTGATTTCTCCTCCATACTCCTTAGCTACACTTTGTGGTGGCCCAGGTATGAATAGCATGCAAGGTACACCAGGGCTTGCAGACTCGTCCTTAACACATGAACCAGTTAAGATGACAATGTCAGTTTAATTTGAGCAGCTCTGGATCAACATCTCTCTGTTAGAAAGGTCCTGACACACTTACTTTTCAGTAAGTGCAAACTTTATTTTGAGAACTTCCCATGCTCTAGACACCGTGCTAAGTACGGCAGATACTGAACAGCCTCTGCCTTCAAGGAGCTCATAGTCAGCTGCTGGGAGAGAGGGGCAGGCAGACGAACTCTTATAGTGTAATGTGGTGTGTACCCTGCTAGAGATTATGCACTGGATACTACTGGTCAGGACCTCCCCAGGGTGTGCAGGGCCATATTTGTTCAGGGATCCAGTCTATATAAGCAATTTGGTTAAAAATTGTACTACAATATCATGGGCCTGTATGAGATATATTGACTTACTGATGAAGATCTAGAATAGTGGGAAGAGAAGTCCTTGGGTGCTTCTGTTGTGTCCAATGAGTGCACTTGAGGATTCTTTGTAGTGTCTGGGCACCATTTCTTCATGTTCTTTAGTGTCGAATGTGCCATTTCTGACTAATTTAATATTCCTACCAGGAGGAAAGATAGATAACTATGTTGTTATTACTTGCAATGACATGGCTGTTATGTACTGTTTGTGTTGAAATAATATAGATCTTTTGGCCTCTGCAATTTCCTAACATCAATTATTTAATGTTGGTTACAATAGTAATCATGATGCTCTATCAACTACAGGCCACGCATGAGTACTGACTTCCCAAGAGTTGTTACTGTAATTCATTGATGATGACAACAAATTCAAGTCTTACCTAGAGTTCATAGGAAAATGTGAATGATGATTTGTTTTCTGATCATGTTAAATTTCTTGTTCAGGATTTCATAGCATAAATATAGAACAACACATCTTCCAAACGTTTCTTCTCTTTAGGCCACAATCAGTGCATTTCTAGCATATGATCTCTTTCAATGTTGATTGTACTCATGACTTCTATGTATCTTCACCAGTGGAATAAAAGGAGCAAAGGGCCCATGGGGACACAAAAAGAGTGATACTATTACCGCTAGGAATGTCTGTTCCTTATTCAGCACCCTTAAGAGCACCTAAAACACCATGATATCAACACATTGATCAGAGGCAAGAGAGAACATTAATGAGAAGGACATGTTTACACTGCAAAGCAAAGACAGCCCTCAGAGCAGATAGGTCCAGCCACTCTTGGAGGACTATCTGACACATCATATGAAGCTTTGGGGGTGGGGTGACCTCCTGGGGGGAAAATACAATAAAGGATGCCTGTTGCCACCGCCGTCACTCCAGGGTGCTATAGACCAGAGGCAGCACCATGGTTAAAACAAATGAGTTAGAACAGAAACAAGAGCCCACACAGAGGGCTAAAGCACAAGGTTTGGTGGTGGACCATCAGAATTCCAGAGCCCTGAACTTGTCTTGGGTCCCGGTGTGAGTGACAGTCATCCCAAATCAGCATGTCAGCACCATTCTGGCTGCTAAATTGTATGCTATCCTGTGAGAGAAATACTGCACTGGCAGTAGGAGCATTTTGCTCAGTAGGCCACCTTTCTGCAACCAGAGCCTAGCCGTGGAGCCCTCCAGAGTTTGTTAGGGCATGTGGTCAAACCCACCTATGGGATAGTGGGCAGGAGAGTGCCCTGAAGGGAAAAAAATGGGGACCGGGGCTCACGCGCGTCCAGGTCCAGTCTCAGCCATCACATCTACATGGTATTGCAGGCCCTGGCTCATTCCAGGTGCTGGAAAGTTGCTTAGAAAATTTCAGAGAAGGCACTATGAAGTTCAAGGCCCTTGGAGGCACAGGGCCCAGGATGTGAGCCTGATTGTCTGAATCTAAAGGTGATACTGACTGATACAAGGGCAAGGATGTAGGCATCCGATTAGCCTGGGGGAAAAGACCAGGGAAGCTTCCAAAGGGATCCTGTTTTAGTTGTCTCTTGAAGGATTGTGTGCCGTTAGTTAGCTGGAAAGGGGAGGAAGAGCATTGCAAGCTGAGAGGACTGTGGGTTTAAAGCACAGAGATTGTGAAACCACAAGTTACGTTGGGAAGCTATAAGTAAACGACTGTCGCTGGAGTGAAGAGGTCATGTAGGGCCTTGTTATTCCGAGTGTGGTCTGCACTAGCCCACTAGTAGCATCAGTTATCACCAGAGAGCTTGTTAGGGTGCAGAATTTTGGTCCCACCCTAGACCTACTGACAGAATCTATATATTAACAAGATCCCTCTCTCCTTTATTCATACGAAATTTGATGTTTGAGAAGCTTCTACATTCTTGAAAATTAGAGTGCAGTGGTGGGCTAAAGTCAGATGCTAGAGTTTGGATTTCACTCTATAGATAAGGAGGACCCATAGTATTTCAAGCAAAGAATTACCATGATCTTATTCAGGTTTTAGAAGAGTCGGGGAGCTGCGGTGTAAAAAGAACTGCAGAGAAAGAAGGGTAGGCTGTAGGAGTGAGCTGATTGAGAAGTTTTCCGCCATGGTCCAGGCAAGACAAGAGCAGAGGCCGAATAATGGCAGTGGGATGGAGATGTGGGAAGTAGAATTGCAAAATTTCTCACCCTGCTGGTTTGAGGGTGAGGCAGAGTGAAGAGATTAGGACGATATGCAGTAATCTGATCTGAGTGACTGGGCGGTTAGCAGTGAGAAAGGGAGTGTAGGATGAGTGGATTTTGTGGAAGAAGTTGGTGAGTTTGAGGTATGTGAGGGATGTCCTAGAAGAAATATCCAGAAGACATTATGTATATGGGGCCAGAACTCAGAGGAGAGTGTGGACTGAAGGTTCAGATTTGAAAGTCATCAGCACACAGGTGATAATTAATATCAAGGGAGAGGATGAGATCATCAGCAAGAAGAGAATGGTGGTTTAGAACAAAGCATTGGGCAATACCAACGTTTGGTGGTAGATAAATATCTAAAGGAAGAGTTCAGAAAAGTAGGAACAACAGTAGGAAAGAGGTTTCAACATGGTCAAATGCTACAGAAAGTGAGTGGGGGAAGAACTGAAGAGGGTTATTGAAACTCGTTCGTGAGTACATGGGAGAGTATGTTTTCGGTGATGTATTGAGAATGGAAGGCGGTGTGTATGGATTAAAAGAAATGAGAAGTGGCAAGGGTCAGTACAGATGAATTTGAAAACAGTGGCTCTCAAACTGTGGTCCCCTTACCAGCAGCATCAGCATTACCATCTACCAGGAGATGCAAACAGCAGAACAGCAAAGAAAAAGGCTTTTGAATTTCAAAAGCTAGGGCTTTTTATTTGTAGAAGCTGGACTTCTTTTTATATATAATTTTATTGAATTATATATAGAGAGGAATGTACCAATCCTAAGTTTACAGTGAATAAATATTCATGAAGGAAACACACCATTGTAGGTAACACCTAGATCAAGAAGCAGAAC
The DNA here is from genome assembly GCF_021613505.1 of Equus quagga. NCBI lineage: Eukaryota > Metazoa > Chordata > Mammalia > Perissodactyla > Equidae > Equus > Equus quagga. The sequence continues at coordinate 134,561,910 of NC_060270.1, read as the reverse complement.
ATTATTAGCCCCTCAGAAGCCACTTACCCAAAGGTAACCATTATAATGACTTCTAATACCATAGATTAGTTTTGCCTGTTAGTTTATGTGAGTGGAAACACATAGAATGTATTGTTTTATAACTAGCTCGCTATTACATTGGTCAGAGTTATCCATTTGAGTTTGGTTTTAGATGTTCAATGCTGTATAGCATGCCACTGTATGCATATACTGTAATACCTATTCCACTGCAAATGGATATTTGGATGCTTTCCAGTTTGGGGCTGTTACAAATAGTGCTGCTGCTAACATTCCTGTACATGTCTTTTGATAAACAAATGTCCATCTTATAGGGGGATATATACCTGGAATTCTGGGTCATAGGGTAATAAATGCTCAGGTTAGTAGATACCATCAATTTTCCAAGTCGTTGCAGCAATTTATACTGCTATCAACAGAGTACAGGAGTTCAAGTTTCTGTATGTCCTCATTGACACTTAATACTGTCTATTTTTCTCAAATAGCCATGTTGCTGAATGTGCAGTGGCATTGCATTGCCCTGAGGACTTGTGAAGGTGATTACTTTTTCCTGTATTTATTGACCATTTGACTAACATCCTCTTTGAAGTTTCTGTTCTGTCTTTTGCCCACTGTTCTGTTGGATTGTCTGCCTTTTTTCTTACAGGGCCTGGGTTTTTGAAGTTCAAAAATCTCAGCCTTCTGTGACTTAGGGCATGTCCTTTATAGTTAAACAAAATGTATCACAGAATAGTGGAAGAGACAAGCAACCTGGCTGAGGTCTAGTCCTCTGAAACCAAGGGTAACTGATGACCGCAAATAGGACAAAAACAACAACAATACTAATGAATAGTAGAAGCTACAGTGTAACATGTACCTACTCTATTTACGACACAGCTATTTTCTGAGAAAAACATCCTTGCATGACGAAAAGATGTAGGGGGGGAATGTTGATGGTTAGGAGAGATGAAAACGATCACATTTATTCCTAGAAAAACGGAGAGCTACATAGGGACATACACAGAAAGAGAATATGTGATTATTTAAATCTCAATGTTAATTTTAGAAAAGCCACTGTTATAGGAAAACAGATAAAGAGCATTATTTACTTTTTAAAGTAATGAATGAACCCATGTTGTCCCCAATTTACTAATTATCTTCTTGCATCATAGCTTAATTGTTCCCTAATGAATGCCTTGCCATTTTCAAATACTGATTAATCACATTAAAAAATTCATAATTTTCTGACTTCTTTGTGTAGATTGGTTTAGATACACAGACTCCAGTTACAAATTCTGGGTGGGGCACCCCCAAAATCTAATAAGGACATTGTTAAAGAAACTATTACCCAATCCATGCTAATTCTGGGATGAGATGCAGGGAAGAATTATAAACCCAGTGAATAAAAACCAAATCCCCCACACTTACATGTTTACCCTTGTATTTTTTATTTTAAAGGCTAATGAAGAAAGAGACAAAAAGTCTTGCTTGATAACCTCTTTCACTTCCCATGATACTTGTGTTCAGCCCGTTGTGCTCGGCCGTCATCAACTGCTGGAGGGTCACACTACCTTGTATTTACAGCTGTATTTCCTCCTAGTTGTATGACATCATTTTTTTAAAAAAGTCATCTTAGGAACCTGGATTCCTGTCTTCTACTCTGTCTGAGCTGTTTAGGCATACATGGGACCCACCTACACTTTCTTGTCCTTAAGCCTTAAGGGGGTCCGTAAAGTTAGAACACCAGTGCTCCGAGAGCAGGCTCATGTAGGTCACATTCCTCACGATTCTGAGATGGGGCTGAGCACCCTCAGAGCCCAGGCTCTGACTCTGTGGGCTATGCACGCATTCTGACCTGGGCCTTGACCTCGTTAGCACGTGGTCCAAATCACTGTATTCCCGTTACTGATGGACTAATTGATTCACCGAGGACAGACTCACCTAGCATTGCTCTCTGGTGGCCTCAGGGTGGATAAAATTTGAAATGAGATTCTCTCTCTCTCTCTTTTTGACATCATCATCTATCCTTCTCAGAGAGCACTGCTCAGTATCACCTTTGGAGTTCAGCAGACGTGGTTTGAGTCCTTCTGCCATCCACTCAGCAACAGTGTGACCTGGGACAGGTCCTTTAAAGAAACTGGGCCTCAACAAGGCTCTGCATATTGGAGAAGATTGTACAGTTGGGTTTTTTTAAATTTTTTTTTAAAGATTGGCACCTGGGCTAACAACTGTTGCCAATATTTATTTTTTTCTGCTTTATCTCCCCAAACACCCCCTGTACACAGTTGTACATCTTAGTTGCAAGTCCTTCTAGTTGTGGGATGTGGGATGCCGCCTCAACGTGGCCTGACGGGTGGTGCTATGTCCGAACCCTGGGCCGCCGCAGCACAGCGCGTGAACCCAACCACTCGGCCACGGAGCCGGCCCCGTGTACATTTGTTAATAGGTGCAGAACACTTCATACAGTGTCTGTCATGTGGCAAACACTGAAAAAATGGTGGCTAGCAATATTATTATTATTGTTATCACTAATTTACAATAATCTTGGAAGGAAATTATAGTCCCTTAAAGGTGGAAGGGAACAAAAAATTCATGTGAAGGAAGAATCTGGGGCCCAGAGACATGAAATGACTTTTTCAAAGTCACACAGCTTGTGAATAGTGGAACTGGGACTGGAACCGAAATTTCCTGCTTCCTGGACCAAAGCCGTTCCCATCTTGGCAGGTGGCTTTCCTGTGTAACATGACTGAGGTCCTCCGTAGGGAGAAGCAACACCTAAAACTCATGCTGTTAAATAAAGCAGATACGTCAGACAACTTAAGTGCTAAAAACATGGCTTCCTGCAATGAGACGGAGAGATGGGGTGAGATTAGATAAAACGTCAAAGATATTCTTGCCTAGTGGGGCCCCAAACACCAGGGAGCCCGATAATAGAGATGGGTGACTTCAATAGCTTCTTATGGAGCTAATTAACTAATTTCATGGAAATGTCCATCTCACTGCCAATGGCCACCACCTGATTACACCTAATTATCTTTCTGCTGTGTTTCTGTAGTTTTTTCTAGTTTTGCTGGAGACATGCTGCTGTACTCATTTCTACGTTGGTTTGCTCCCTGGGAGCAACTGAGTTGTGTCCGCTCTCCCCAGTAAGACAAAGTTGATACTTCTCTGCCAGTTTCTAATGTCCCACCACAACAGTGCAGACAGATTTATGCATTTGGCTTAAATCCTGAGAGGCTCTCGCTAGCACTTTAAGTTAGGTGACTGTCTGTCACGGATGCTGAAGGGCAAAGGTCAGAGATGGTGTACACTGGGATGAGTTCATTATTTAAGAGTCACGTGAAGCATGCACTGCTGACTCGTATGTCTTAGATCACCAACAGAAGCATTTTAGAGAATTGGTGCCTGTGACACTAGGTACATGCTGAGTATACTAAGATAGACAATTTATTTCCATGAATTAACATATTATTGGCACACATATTCTTTAGCATCTGGAATATCCATTAAAGTATAGATTAAAATACGTTTCCCCCTTTCCCCTATAGATTCCAAATGAGGACAAGTGCTCCTTAGCCTCTTCTACCCTCACAAACTAGTGTACTAATCAATTTCCAAATATCTGGATTGGGGCTAAAATAATATCACCAAAAGGTATTTATTTTACTTATGCATCAGTAACTTTAAATGGCACTTTCTATGTGCCAGGTACTGTTCTAAACATTTTATAAACATAAACATATGCAAGCCACATCACACATTTACGAGAGGGTCCTGCTATCCTGTCTGTTGTACAGATGGGGAATCAGAGGTGCAGAGAGGATAAATCATGTGCCAAGGTCACACAGCTCGTATGTGGGAGAAGCAATATTCAAATTTAGCATCTGGCTCCCGAGTCTCTGCTCTTAAAGATGAGGAACTCGAGACAGGGAGAGGTAAAGCAAATCGGCCAAGGTTACACAGTAAGGGGCAAAGCGAGGAATCAGAATCGGTCTTTCACTCCAGCGCAGTCCAATGGGCCTCCGCTGCATGCCTTGGCGGCCTAATCCCCCTGCTCTCGTGAGCAATGTGCTTCTGCTAAACTAAAAGACATGTTATGTTCCTCATTCAGCCAACACTTATTTATTGCCCATTCATCTCAGGAGCTGTGCTAGGCCCTGGGAATTGAAAGATGAATAAGATTTGGCCCTGTCGTCTGAGAGTCCCCAGTCTATAGAGGAGAAAGGAATAAAATGTTTAGCAGGAGTCATGATGGGCAAGTGCCAGAAAAGGGGCAAAATAAAGAGGCAGGGGGAATGTGACTGGAAGGGAAAAACGGAGGAGACTGCAGAGATGGTGACATCGCTACTTGACTTTAATGGACGAGGAGTACAATGTTTTGTAGAATGTTACTTGATGTTTCTTCCTGCTGTTTCCTAACCCAGCTCCTCACCCCACCCTTATTCTAGGGCACTCGGCACTTGGGTTTCAGGGAAAGGATGTATTAACAGAAAGAAGAGGAAAAAAGAAAACTCCTCTTGGTTTTTGGTTTCCAGAATCTCGGCTCTTACAAAAAAACCTTCAAAAATGAGAGGTGTCCGAGATTACCTCCTCTCCCTAACCCTAACACTTCTCTGCCGCCCCAAACAGACTTGCCACAAAGTCCTTGTGGGCCTCGTGCAGAGAGAGGTGGTGAAAATAGTGGGGAGAGAGAGGGTGGAGGCAAAGTCCTGGCGGGAACGGCGGGGACATGAGCCCTGTGCCTTGGTGCTCCCAGTCTGAGCCCTGGGAAGGCCAAATGATTCTGTAGAATCTAAGAGCAGAATAATCATCTTTTGTTTCTGGATTCCAGTTCCTTCGGGGTAGAAGGCACAGGGGAAAAATGTCTGTCTGGTTTGTGTTAGAAAGGGCATAACATGGCTTCGTTAAGAGAGTGTGCTGACCTCAGTGTAGCATGGGAAGAGCACTGCCATTTCCTCGCTCCCAAGACAGGCCTGAGAGCGGTGGAGAACCCACTGGAAGACAGGAGCATGGGATGGGAATGAGAATATCGCTGGGGCAGATATAAATAAGGATTAAGCACAGGGACCACATGGAATGAGGAATATCTCAGCAAATTCTGTGTCGACAGATGGCACTGAGCACTGCCTCTCTCTCTCCCCTCCCCTCAGTGCATTGGCACTATTTTAGACTCTTGGAACGTAGCATGACCTCATGAAAAGGGGATAGCCCCAAACTGAAATGACATCCGGTTTCCCAAAACCCAGTGGAACTGGGGGCTTGAACCAGGGATTGAGGTGTATAGACAGATGCAGGCGGTTCACGGATTGACAGTCACGCCTGCTATGGACAGATTTTTTTCCCTCTTTATTCCTGTTAGATTATCTGTTCTTATATTGAACAACAGTTTATGAAGGGCCTCTGGATGCCAGGTTCTGGCACAAGTTGGACGTGAGAACACGATCTTGGATATAAGGCACTCCAGAGAGTAAGATTTTAATACAAACTCTACCAAGAAAAAAAAGATCTTTGCATGACCGGAACACTATTACCTTGATGTTTAAACTCTCATACTTTAAGGGTAAACCTTTGGCATTTTTGAGCCTTCTGGAAGAAAACCAGAAGTTAATAGAACTTGTTAAAAGAAAGCAAAGTTTCCCTCCTTGTACCACTTCACTGTTATTTATTAATCTATTCTTATTAAGTGTTAACTTGCAAAATTAACAATCCAGTGTATTAATGGGGAAAGGAACAAAAAAGTCAAAAACTGAGTGCTTAAGCTACTGGTGGAAATCTCTTATTGGAATCATTAACTGGATTGCAACTGAAACTGATATTGTACGAGCCACCTTTACTTTTACACAGTTTACTTCCGACAAACGATGTGTTCATAGTGGGGCTATTTTGGAAAATGGATTTGTGTTAAATTTAGATTTTGTAACTCTAAGTAATATTTATTAAGGCTCCCTCTTCGTGCATCTCAACTTCTGTTTCTATGTCAATTTCTGGGCTCCAGCTATGCAGGTTTTTTGTTTCAGCAACCAAATTGAGGCTCAGAAAGTTAGTGTCTTAAATTGGGTTCCCCATAAATGGACCTTAAGATGAGGGTTGCGTAAAAGTAATTTGTTAGGAAGTGTTTCCAGGAAAGTCTGGCAGGGGAGTGGGACCAGGAAGAGAAGAATGAGGGAGGGTATAACATCCTCTAAAGTCCCAAAGAGAACAACTTTGGCTCTATTGCTCAGGGGAGGTCTGGAGACAGTGTAGGTCACACCTCAGGTGACCTTTCTCAACAATTTTGAGAGAGAATTTAGTCCTAATTCCCCCAGGCTTCCACTGGATGTGATGAATTAATTTTTCTCCCACGCCTCTAAAATGGTATCAGTTGAGTACCATCCTTAGGAGAATTGAGAAAATAGTCACTCATATCACGTTTTGTATTCTGTGGTTCAGATGGGGAACCCTGGTTGAGAAAGCCTGCCAGCGTGTCCTGATCAGGTTGCAGAGAAGCTAATGTATTTTGTACTCTCTTTCCATCAAGTCATTGGTTAAAGGCTGCCACCGAGGGGAGACACAGGTTCCTAGGCTCTTCAGGCTCTTTCTAACAGCAGATAAAGTAGATTCTCACAGCCTGAGGGCAGCCAAAGAGACAGGGATGCTGGCTGTTGGGGTGAAAAGATACTAAAAGTCATCATACATGAAAATGGTGAGGGAATCCAAAGGAATATAGATGGAACACTGATGGCATCTGCTTCAGTCTATCCCTCTGCCTCACAGATGTACTCATGTTTCACATTAACTTTATTCCATAGAGTCTTCAGGTTAGAGCTGATCATAATTTCTAGAAAATAAAGGGCTTCAAGAGGAAGGTTAGTGGGATAAGCTACAGCCTCTCCTTTACAAATGGATACTAATTCCCTACTTCCTCTCCCACCCATTCTAAATTACCCTCACTCCTGGTTGGCACTTCTGTAGATCTGGTGGCTTGACGAGTAGGTGATCCAGATATGCATCCCTGTGGGGGCTGGGACTGATTATCATACCTTTGCTATAATTGCCTGTTGTGGTTGAAACTGGGCAAAAGACCACCAAGATATTCCTGAGAGGATTCTCTGAATTCCAGATGGCTTTCTTCCTGCCCTGTTATGTAGCAGCAACTCTGCCTCCTCATTATAATCAGGATCATTACCCCAGGAAGTATAGGAATTTCTTGATTTGTCTGTCTACTGGCACTAGAGGTCCAAAACGACCTGAAAGTTGTAGCTTTAGTTTTAGTGGAGCTTTTGTTGTTTCCTACTGTGGACAAATTCTCCTCCTGACCCCAAACAAGAATCATAGCTTCTAGACACACTAAATGTAACATTGTAAGGAGGAAAGACAAATTCCCCAACATGGCACTGGACATGATGGTGAGAGGGGTCCATTCCTACTTTACTACTTGGTTCCTGGACCCATGTGTTCTACTTATCAGGGGCATAATATCGAATAATGGCTATTGGTTCAAGGTATGTATGTCAACCTGAAGGATGGAGCCTGAACCCCACAGGGTATCATTTCTAAGCTTGGCCTTAATTACATCTTTAAGAGGCTATTCTAAAATTCTGTAAGGTAAGCAATAATAAGCTTCTTAAACATACTGTCTAATTCTGACATTTCCTTTTCATTTAACATGAGACATCATTTTTTTCCACCTTCTAGGAATCATTCTTTCAGTATATTAGGATTGGCTCTAGGTACCTTTTTGAGGATGTTGAATCCTGAAGCACAGAAGAGTGGCTCCATATCAACAAACTCTTCCTTACAAGGTCTTATGTTCTGCTCACCACCACCTATTCAGCTCAGTGCCCTCAAGATCCTCCTTGAGCTATGTTCTCCTGGTTGCTACTAATATGTATTATAAAGATTCTGCACTACTTCTGGTGAATAATTCATTCCCTTTTTTGGAAGGACCTGTACTTTTCCAGATGACCCATGCTGAGACTAAACCCTAGTAATGGGTTTAGTAGCCAACAGGGAGGTGAGGGATGAATTTTGAAGGGGCTAAGTATTCAATCCCAATTCACAGATGAAGGTCTTATTGATTGTCATATTGCAGCACGCTAGAGGTTATCATCTGATTTACCTCCAACAGTGGGATTCCTATTGCCATCCTGTCAGCAAATGGCCCAACTCCAGAATCCTATCTTAAGTCTGCTCCCTAGGACCAAATCTAGAACCAGGTGACTTAGATTGGATTATCCAGAAGCAAGACTTGTGGCAGAGCCATGTGGAAGTGATTCACTGGGAAATGTTTCTAGGAAAAACTAGTAAGGGAGTGGGGACATGTGAACAGGAAGCAAGGGAGGTCAAAGGCGGGTGCGTTATCAAGCAAAGTTCTAAAGAGAGTAAATGGCTCAGTCCCTCAGGGGACCTTGGAAAACAGTATAGGTCACCCCTCAAAGTTTCCTGATTAGGGTCAAGTTGTTGGAGTATTACATTGCTTGATTAGTCAATGTTTAGGAGCTGCACCTGAGATGACATGAATCCTGGCACTTCCAGCTGTCTGTGCAAGCAAGGAGAGTTCTGGCAGCCAGGCAGCCCTCTAACAAGGAGATGCAGGTTTTAGCTGGGGGCGGTAAAGGCACATTGGGAACTGAACCATTGTGCATTGGCATCTAGAGATCAGAAGGGATATGGGTGGAGCAGTGACAGCATCTTCCACTGTCATCTATTTATAAACATTTATTAAAAAGTTCACATACAATTAGGGTAGCATTCCTGTGGAAGACAGAGTATATTTATCAGTTTCTCATGTATTTTCCCCCCTACACCATTTATGTTATTATTAGAGATGACTACCTTTACAATAAACTTAAGCATGTGTCAGCTTTTTCCTTAGCAGTCAAGTTTGTTGCAATGAGTAGTCACCTTGAAATTGTAGTCCTGCATGAAATCCTGGTAGACAGTAAGAACAGAACTAAGACTCATCTGCTCCCCAGTGAATTGCTGAATGAAAATAAAACTCCAAGAAGGCTAGAAGAGAAGGGTCAGGCACACATCTTCAAGCCCATCTCTTCTCTCTTCTAGATAGGTTAGTCTTTGGTAAAGAGTTTGACAATTAAGATATGGCATTTCTATTTGGGATGATAAATTGTTATGTTGTAAATACTGCATTCGTTTGTTATGTGAAGAACATGTTTGTAATATGAAAACATTACCACTTATATTTTAACATAGTTTTAGTTTAAATAGCATGTTTCCTTAAAAGAGAGATGTCAATATTCTTCTGAAAATGTGAAAGAAAGAAATTTCACCTTATTAGTTTGAATGAGACTTTGGGTGTAAATGAGTCGTTATCGCTAATAAGAAGTGTGCTTACACTCTGCATTGCTATTTCTCTGGATTATATATAGCTGACCATCTCTATGCTCCTGGCCTGGAACAAGCACAAATAAATGGACAATCATTGGCATGTGGATGATTAGGTGTCAGTTTGCACAAATCCACCTTTGTCATCTTTTTCTATTTTGATATTTAAATAAGCTTGGGGTACGAATTGCAAATATCATATCTTCATGCTGGAAAAAGGAGGTTTTCATTCTGAGCTGGCTCAGTGAGTGGTCTCCTGGGTCAAAGCAAAACCATCTGCTACTTCTGTTTTGATTTTCACAGTCGAATGTACACCTTACCACATAAATATAATCTATGCATGTATTCTTAATAAAATGACACCCTATTTATTTAATGGAAATTCAGAAGGTGAAAGATAAATGGCCAGCCACATGATCAAAAGAGAGTTTTTCATTTGGTTTAAAGCTCTTTTTCTTGTCTAGAACTTAGCTTTTTAATTTATTTATAAAGAAATGTAATGAAATTGATTTTATTTATTTATTTATTTTTGCTAATCCAGAAGCAGAAAATGGAAAGTATCAATGATTACTTTTTAAGAAAAGTAGTTACTTCATACAATTTCAGCCTCTTCTACTTGCTGCTCAGGTGTTTAAGAACTCTACAAAGATGCACTCATATCAATGAACTGTAGGAAAAAACCAGGTGGAAATTTATTCTTTTGGAAAGCATGCCTTTCTCTATCAGACTGAAAGTTTTGCCAGTGCTTTGCAGGCAGTAAACATATTATTGGCAAAAGTAATTTTTTTTAGTAATTACCTAATTTTTCATTTAAGATAATGGTTTGAAATGGTGATTTTATCTGCATGGTAATTGGAAAAAGTATTTTAAGTATGAGATTTATACTAACTACTTAATACGTTCTCTTAGGTTATTTCTACACTAGATGATTGAATTTTGATCACTTTTCTAAATAACTAGGGTATTTACTTTGAACTTCTGTTCTTTCTCCCCAAGTTTTTAGTTCCACTGGCATCATTTAGGTCCCTTGTTTAACTCTACATGGGAAAAATAACTGTTCAAAATAATTTCTTCTCACTCTATTCTTGGGTTTTTCTAGCCCTTCCCAGTGGCTCTTTCCAATAGTTCTCAGAATTCCCATGCACCAAGTAAACATGAGGTTATTCTTAGTATATTAACAGTTATTATCATGGGAGAAGAATGATTTTAATATTAATAAAAATAATTTCCACTCACTGCTGGAATAAATTAGTTTATTTTTAAAAGTTGCTTCAATGATTGATATTTATAGAATGTTAATTTTTTTAGAAAGGCAACTCTGTGTGGTGTCAGGCAGTTTTTGGCATCTTTGCTTGCCCTTCACAATAAGAACCCAGAAATCATTCTGCACATCAAGTGGAAACCCAATCTCATAAACCTAAATAATAACTCCAAGTACTGATGGTCTATTACGTTATGCTGAGTCAAAGCACTTAAAAAGAATTAACAAATAAAATCTTCAAAAGACTCCCTTGAGGTAGGTAAATGTTTTCTTGCTTATTTCTTTAGAGACTACATTTCAGGTTACTTGCCAAAGCTAAAAGGTCATTGTTGCTGATGCCAAGAGTACCAAGAATCTTCTGGTTGCTAATCCAGTTCTTAGATGATTATAATTAGAGCATGATATAAACTATGCCTAGTTTCGCATTTGGTTCAAATTAGCATTGAAATTTCTTGACTCATTTAAATTATTTTATAGTTAATAGAATTGCAGAATTGGAAAGTTCCTTGGAGATGATCTAGTTCAAATCCTTTATTTTACAGATGCTGAAAAACCAAAGCTCAGGGATGTAAAACAGTGCTCAGGCTCTCTGTCTTTCCACCAATGGACTCGTGTGCAAAGGTCTGATGGCCACAGCTTAATGTGGAAACCACCCATGGTTCAATAGATTTTACAAAAGATGGCATTATATTTGTAGAGTAATGAGTAAAAAAGAAAAAGGGGAGAATAGATGTTCTAGGAAGATGAAGGATTTTGGGGGTTTTGTTTTGTTTTGTTTTGAACAAGTTTCTTTCTTTGCTGAATGACACCATGCCCAAGAAAGTCCATGTTCTATTTCTTAGAAAAATGCTTCGGCTCGGAGCCATCACCACAGGCCTCCTTAGACACCCAAAATGGGCAAAGAATACTTGCTTGAAAGAATATTTGTAATATTTCCCTTGAAAAGTCAAGGATGGTAGGAGGTGAGGGAAAAGGGAGAGGTTGTGAGGAGAAAAATATAAGTGCAGATGTAGCAAATACCACATGAAGGTGAGTTCTGGCTTCCCAAATATGGCGTGTCCTGTGCTGTTTGAGAGAGACACACCGTCTGTGAACCCATGCAGCACTTTGAAAGTCTCCCTATCTTTTCTGTAATGATATCTTAAGCAATTACAAACTTCTTCTGAACTCCAGTGCTCATTCCAATAGCCTCCTTGAAAGATCAGTTTCGATATCTACTAGGTATCTCGAAAGTAACATGTTCAAAACTCAACTTCTGATCCTCGCTGAAACTTACTTCTCTCAATGTTCTTCCTAACCCAGGAAAGGACAAGTCCGTTTATCTAGATACTTAGGCCAGAAATCTTGCAGTCATCCTTCAATCCTCTCTTTTCACATCTTACATCCAACTTGTCACAGAATCCTATTAATCCACATCCTCATCCCTGAGGGATCTTGAGTCCCTGGTTACCTTGCTTTTCTTAGAGTGTGACTGTTGAGTTTTTGTTCATTTACTATGAAAATTAAGAAGAGGAGTACCAAGAGTGGTCCTAGTGAATTATCTGTTTTCCAAGCAAATTCTTCCCTGCCTACATTGTATAAACGACAGCCTTGCCTCCTCTTGATAATCATGGTCAATTACCACCACCAGGATGATGTCAACTTTCCTTAAATCCTGGTTGCTTCATACAAGACGCCCAGAGTAACCGGATGGGAGCTATAGCTTAAATTGTTAGAGTTTTGCAATGTTCCCTGGTAGAAATAGTCTACATCCCTATACCTCCAGGGCCCAGAGTGGTGGGGATGGAAAGCAAAATTCCCCAAACAGCTCACCAAGAATGATGTTAAGCAGAGCTACTCCTACTTCTATCCTTTGGTTCCCCAATCCATTTAATCTATTTATTGGGCATAAAGAACCATATGATGGCCATTGATTTAGGATGTATGCTGTATCCAGAAAGATTGTACTTCTAAAGGGTGTTGTCTTCAAGCTTGAGCTTCAGTCATTCCTTCAAAAAGTTATTCTAGCTTCTTCTTCTGGCAATATGGAGTAACAAGGGCCATACTTACCTTCCCTTCTAAAACAAACAAAAATATCAGACAAAATACATGAAACAACAGTTTTCAAGACACAGATGTCAAGCAGCAAATGAAGGTGATCTCGGAGAGACAGGAAACCAATATGGTGGGCAATATGATTCCCCTATCTTACTGCCTTGAGAGAGTTCCCCATTCATGGTGTAGAGAGGGGGAAACTGAGAGAGAGGTCTGCAAACTCTCTGAGTTGAAGCAACGGAGCTAAGAAGCCAGACTGACCAAGGCAGCTAATTCATAGGACAGAAGTCCTGAGAGGAGAGATCTTCACAGAGAGATCACTGCTGAGATCTTCAGAGAGTCCCTTTTGAGTATTGAGCAGAGTATTAGGCAGTGCCTGCATATGCTGGGGAAAGAGCCATCCCAAATTATTACAGAGAATAATGTCTGGTGCTCACATGTGGCTAGGAATAGTGCTTGCTCACCTCAGTGGACTGGAAAAACTCGTAATTAACAGGGAATTACGTACAGTACTCAAGAAGGTATTGCCTTAGTAGTGGGGAATAATCAGTCCTAGACTGAACACTGTTCTGGACCTGCTAACAAGTCATAAAAGAAAGACTGGGAAGAATCAAGCTGTTTCCAAGTAACTTAACTGCAGCCCACAACAAAGCTCAAGATGACATAGGAATTCAAAATTATCCAGTACCTAACTAGTAAAATTCATATCAGATATCCAAACAAAGATTACCAGGCATACAAAGAGGCAAGAAAACACAACCCATGCTAAACATCAATCAATCTAAACCAATCCAGAACAGACACAGATGCTAGAATTAGCAGAGGAGGATACTAAAACAGTTGTTGAAACTGTATTCTATATAGATATGGAATATATTAAAAAATCCACATCAGGGCTATCGCTTTAGCATAACATGCAGTAGGTGGTGGACAGGGAGGAGCCTAGAAAAACATGTTTGTTGGACTCCCCTCTGTATTCTTCTGTTTCTGTGTGGCCAAACACTTGCTCTCCAAACATTTGCTGCTTTTCACCTACCTGTGAATTGCCTTCCTTCCTTTGAAGTCCCTGACTTTCTCCACCCCCATCTTCTTTTGTCTTTAGCTGAGAATAGTATTTAAGGTAAGGGCTTCAGCCATTTTGGTGAGTTGATTTTCTTGAGTTCCTCCCATATGTATATGTTATTAAACTGTGGTTTAGTTTTCTCCTGTTAATCTGTCTCATGTCAATTTAGTTCTTAGACCAGCCAAAAGAACTTAGAAGCGTAGAGGAAAATTTGTTCCTTTCTTACAGTACTTAGACAAACCTAGATGGTATAGCTTACTACACACCTAGGCTATATGGTACTAATCTCATGGGACCACTGTTGTATATGCGGTCCAGCATTGACTGAAATATTATGTGGCACATGACCGGATACAGTTTGATAAGTTTAGACATATATATACAACCATAAAAATATTATCACAATTAAGATAATTATAAATCAGATAATCACACCCCAAAGTCTCCTCATGCCACCTTGTTCCTCCCTTCTGCCACTTCCTGATCCCCAAATAACTACCGATCTTCCTTCTGTCCCCATAGATTAGTTCATATTATTTAGAGTTTTATATAAACAAAATCACACAGTATGTATTCTTTTTTGTCTGACTTCTTATACACAGAATAATTATTTCCAGATTTATCTGTATTGTTTCCCGTATCAACAGCTCATTCTTTTTATTGCTGAGTAGTATTGTGTTGTATAAATATACCACAATTTATCAATTTACTTGTTGATGGCCATTTCAGTTGTTTCCAGTTCTGTTTACTTTGGATTTAATTTGCTAGTTTCTTTAAGGTGGAAGCTGAGGTGATTGATTTGAGACCTATCTTGTTTTCTAATATAGGTATTTAGTGCTATAAATTTCACTCTAAATACTTCTCTAGTGGCATCCACTAATTATGATCGTTTCTTCATTTTAATTCAGCTCAAACACTTTCTAATTTCCCTTTTGATTTCTTCTTCAACCCATGAAATTATATAGAATTACATTATTTAATTTCACAGTATTTGTGGACCACAATTTCTTTTGAATTTGTAGATGGATCAAGTCTTTTGTTTGCTGCACATGTATTTTGCCCCTGGTGTTCTATTAACCAACTCCAAAGCTCCCTCTTTTCATCACTCTGTGGCTGCTCCTCCAACTTTGCCACTCATTATGACAATTGGGCCCACCTTGCTTCTGATGTCATGTGCTACCACCTGGCCTCTATCATTTCAGGATCCTCTTATTTCCATTGCTATCAGTAAGCCAAGTTCTATAACACTATCTTCCATTTTCCAGCATTGGACTGCAGAGAAGAGCTGTCTCTGAGCTTCCCAGTGATGTCCGGGCTGCTCTGACTGGTGCATTCCACATTGTTTTGATAAACAGAATATCCTTTAGACTTTCCCATGGAAGCTAGTGGACTTCAGTTTCCTGGCTTTAACTAGTATTTCCTCTTTAGGATTCCTACTTCTCTGAGGCTTTCAATTCCTTCACTTATGTGGTCCACATATTTATCCAAGTGTCCATAACCCACCCTAAAATCCTCTTTCCATTATCTCCCAGTGTGTTTGCCAGGGTGTTAAATCCTATCTAATAGGAGATTGTTCCATTTTGATAAATCCCCTCTTATCCTATTTCATCTTCCACATCTGTTAATGCACATCCTCATGATCAGTTCTATCTTGTATCTTACTATGTTAGCAGCTCCTTTTGGGTACAGTCCTTTTTCTCCCTTAGCAGGTCCAACACATTTCCAATCTGGTTATGCTGTGATTTAACTCAAGTTGTTGGGCTGGGGCCAGAAGAGTAAGAGGGGGTAAGTCATCAGCGGGGTGCATGCAGAGGCCTCTGTATTGTCCTTAATCAAGAGGGGAGAACTAGCCTTTAACATCAAGGACTGGACTGCTGGTAATCCAGAAGGCTCAGGGGAGTATGGCGATTCAAGATTTGAGAGCATCAAGCCTGATGTCCTCATCAAGTCTCAGGATCCCACTCCTTCCTAACCAGGGCCCTGATCTTGGCATAGCTAATTTTCCAGGGTTGAGAATTCAACCTTCTCTGCAGCTCAGCTACCCTTACACTTAAGTTTTGGCCCTGATCTCAGCTTTTTCTGTCCTCCTGGTGCAGGAGATGGGAGTCTCTTTGTAGGCTTCCAAGAAGGTCTTCTGGCTTTCACAATTTACCTTAAGTTAATTGTCAATCCTCCTCAGTCTTTCATCATCTTTCTTCAATGCCCCAACAGCTCAGTAATAGTCATCTGATTTCATAGACTTTATAATTACTACTTCCTCCAAACTCTCAAATGCATGACATATTCCACCACCAGTGTATTCCCTTACTCTGGTGTCCAATTCCAGTTGGCCATTGGTAAAAGTTTGAGCAATTGCATCGCTACAGCATACTGAGGGCTTTCAGTATTTCACCTACTACCAGTGATGGGTCTCTGTGTCTAGTTGATCAGCAAGTGATCCAGCTCCAAAATCCCATTTTAGAATCCACTTCCTGGATATGACCAACTTTTGTAAGTCACATTTTTCAGGAAACAATGAGGTATAATTTTGCACATAGGTGGGTTATCGGAGAGTGTTCATGAGAACTACATTGTAAGAGAGTGAGGAAAGCAGGATAGGGCAGAGGAGAGGTTGAATTGAATGCAGTTGCAATAGAGGCCTCAGTTAATCACACAGGAGTCTGAAGCTGGGATGGCCCTTCATACTTGTTACTAGTTATTTGATGCAGGCTGTCCGTAGGGAGGGAGCAGACCCAGAGAATTACCAGGAGCAGTATCTTAGGTGAGTCACATTCCTTCAGCCCAGGGCAGTTTGTGTAGAAGACCTTAGCTATGAACCCTAGGCTGGCACCACTCCAGGCAGCTGAGGGAATGAGACCCTTGGTCCTGAAGTGTGGTATCTAGATGGTACACCACCTACCCACTATAAGCAGTTTCAGATTTTTGGCCTAAGTAGAGACTTTAATATTGAAAATTACCAGGACACTGATATTCTTTGTGACATGTTAACCAGCTACAAATTCAGACATCATTTATCCAATCTATCTTATACTCAAGGATATAATGAAAGACTTAAAATTGCAAATTTGGAGGCCAAATGCCTTGGTGAAATAAAGATAGAATAAGTAAAGATAAAGATTTCTCCATCATCTCTGTGTAGAATCTATACTGAGCAATGAAATGACATTAATATGCATGGACTTATCAGGACTCAAATGCCCCAGCTCCTCCTAACTTTCTCATGAACTGTCTATTGAATAACCTATTCTAGAAGTTTGGTTTTTCCAGGTATCAGTCTTAACCTTTGCTGGTTCCCAGTTTCTAGGATTTTAGAATCTAGGCTCTTAGAATAAGTGAAGTGTTACTTCACTTCAAGTGTTTGTCACTTTTTCTTCTCTAAAATTGCCCATTGATGATAATTATATCAACAAGTTCTTTTGATGTCTTAATATCAGTGCCAAGACTCTTCTCTCTCTCCTTTTCATCACCTCAGCCAACTACACTCTATTAAAGAGCTTCCCACCATCCTCTGCTTAGGCCAAGCTCCTCTCATTGCCTAACCCAATTTTCAGTAGTGCGATTCATATCTTGTCATTCCTACTTAACATTTGGAAAAGGAAAAGGAAAGAGATGGAAGCTATTACTTACTGGGATATTGAAAAGTGATGCATTCTAACCCTGGTAGTAAACAACCAATTTATATTTTGTTAGATTAGGATGAACACAGTCGGTAAAGCACAAATTATTTCCATGGTATCCAGAAGTACCAACGGTAAGCCTAGCACTCCTAAGAGGACTCCTCCTTGAAGGGTATAGAAAGTCATAAACACATAACTAAGCAGTGGTCATGAAAAATTATTCCAAACGAGCACATTCAGAGTTTATTTGTGTTATATTTTTGTTTGATTATAGAAATCACGAATAGCTCTTATTGATCCTTGAATTATGGCATGAATGTGAGAGCGATTACATTTCTGGAAGGTTTAGATAATACTTTATGAGAAGTTAAGTGGCTAATTAACTAGAACATTTGATATGAAAAAGCTCAGCAGGTCACACATTTTATAAAATGGCACTACAGAAAAATGATTATTTACCAAATTCTGTAAAAATGCATTGTTTCACCTACTCTTTCTTCCAAAGTTCTCAGGAGACTTAATATTATTTTGTATACCAAATTGGTCTAATAGAGTAATCAGCTTAGCATCATAACGTGTATTTCAATATACTACTTATTAGTTAATACTTCAAAAATCAGAATTATAAATTGTGAGTGTTGTACCACTATACATTTTTTTTCCATCTTTTATTCTTGGCTTTGGCGAGAGGTCTCACAGACATCTAAATGACCTGGTCTTTCTAGCTCCAGCCAGTAAGAGTAGAGAGTTCCCAGTCTTGTTCTAACAGAGCAGGGAAAACTGAGTTTCCTTCTTCCTTTGTTCTGACTATAGTCCTATAGGGACTGAAAAACCTCTTCAGTTAGATGAATGTGTCTTGTATACAGCTGTGAAAATTTTCACACATCAGGATAAATCAGCAACATGCACTGCTGAGAGAAGAAAAAGAATGGTTACTGCCAAGTGAAGCTTAAAGGAAACACACCCCAATGTTTGTGTAGGCAAATGAGTGAACACAGACCCTGGGGCCCCCAACACACCATTTTGGTGGATTATTATGCACGATTTGTCCATACTGACAAAATGATTAACTGGTTTGCATCTGTGAATTCATGACCCCAAACAGATGAAAGGTAAATATGGCTATGTTGACAAATGCCTTCGTTGTAAAATTCTGGTACAAATGAAGGCATTATAAGGAAAAAAAAAAGAAAAAAAAGAAAAGATCTGTGTAGAATAAATTCATGTCAATTTTCTTATCAGCCACCAGGACAATATTCTTATTTTTTCAAAGAATGATGCTGTGACATTAATTATCTGTGGAGGTAAGTGGGGAAGATATTTAGGGGTAGAATTTTAGGGTGGAAGAAATGGATAGTAAGAGGTAAAGAGGGGCCCAGCCTCATGAAGGAAAAGCCCACCTCAGCACCCACGAAGTGAGTGAGCAGGGAAATAATTCTTGATGCAATATCTAAGGCATCCTTCCAATATATTCTGGCTTTAAAGAAACTTCTAGGTTCTTCACATTATACCTTTCCTACCTCAGAGAGGAAAAATATGCACTACAAAAAGCTAGGCTGACATTCCCCAAATAGAAGCTACTGGAAAGATGAATAATTTTCTCTTCTTATTTTTCATTGTAGACAAAAAAATTATAATCCTAGGAAATTCATTTAATAGGAGATAATTAAGATAGTGTGATACTGGAAATGTGGGTGAATTACAAACTGCAGAAAACTATTAAAACTAAAAGCAAGCAAACTAACCCTAAAGGTAAGGAATCTTATAGAAAATGAAGCGGATCTTGCCTCAGCAATCTGAGATTTCATGTTTAACCCATGACACCATACAAATTTCCCCCAAACAATAATAGAAGCAAGAATAGAAATTTCATGGTTTCTACTTTATTCAAAAGTGATTATAGGGGGCCTACCCCGTGGCCAAGTGGTTAACTTCTTGCCCTCCACTTCATTGGCCCAGGGTTTCACCGGTTCAGATCCTGGTCACGGCCATGGCACCGCTCATCAGGCCATGCTGAGGTGGCGTCCCACATGCCACACCCAGAAGGACCCACAACTAAAAATACAACTATGTACTGGGGGGATTTGGGGAGAAAAAGCAGGAAAAAAAAGAAGATTGGCAACAGTTGTTAGCTCAGGCACCACTCGTTAAAAAAAAAAGTGATTATAGTATAGTGTTTAGTTCTAATTATTTAAATGCGCAGTGTTTCTCAAACTTTAGTGTGCATACAAATAATCAGAGAACCTTGTGAAAATGCAGATTCTAATTCACTTTGCCTGAGAGTTTGCATTTCTAACAAGTTCCCAGATGACACTGATGTGAAAAGCCCAATGACCATACTTTGAAAGGCAAAGATTTAGAAAACTGGGAACAATTCAGAAGATCATATAAGGGACATTAATTAACAATTGATCAATTAGATCTGTGAGGAAAGGTAATTACTTCTGGGAAAAATAATGAATGTGGGAAGAGCAAGAATAATCAATAAGAGGATCAAAGAATATAAAGGGCTCTTAGCAGAGTTTTCTTATTCCACTGACAGCAGAATTACAAGTGAGTTTCCATGATAGCAAAAGGGTTTATGCAATATCTGGAAGAATTTCATGACAGTGAGAGTGCTGAATATTCAAACAGGTTACTCAGAGAGGCCAACCAATCTACCCAGAGTTTGCAAGATTTAAGATTGGTCCTTCCTCAGGAAAGATGGATTTTCTTCATGGCCTCTTAAAAACTTCTTCTTGACGAATGTGCATAGAATTGCCATATCAGTTTGGTAATTTTAATAATATATTTGTATTTAAAAATCATTTGGAAGCCAATTCTAAGTATTAGAGCTCACAGCAGACCTCATCTACAACACCATTTTTGGCTACTTATTTGCCTACTTTAGTGGTATTGGGAGACCTCTCTTGGAGGAAGACATTTATTAGGTTGCTTCACTTTGAATGTCATAGTCACTATATAGCCTTCATTCTCTTGTTTTCCCAATGGCTAACTAGAGGAAAAGTGACAAAGATACACTACTTGAACTTATATCATTTTTAAGAACAAAACTTCACAATTTTTGAGTGAAAAGTATAAAAACATAGTCCCAATTTTTAAAAATGCAATAAAAGAAGACAGAGACAGACAGATAAAAGGAAGAAAGAAAGAAAGAAAAAGAAAGAAAGAAAGAAAGAAAGAAAGGGAAACTGTTGGGGACAAAGAGCTTCATGCTTGGTCAAATTCTTAGGTTCATTTTTGCATCCTTCACAGAAACCACTTTTTGTTTTCAAGAGTTTTGTGTTCAAATGGTGCTCTGAGAGTTGTAAAAAGGAGTAAGAAATCGTCTCACTGTGTTTTTTTCCATAATTTATTATGGACATCTCTTATGATCCTTGCTTTGATAACACTGGGTTTCATGGGCTCAGTACTACAGTAGAAGGCCAAGTAAGAAAAAATAGGCAATAAGAGTGATGTATATAGTGCCTTCATTTGCCAGACCTTATTCTACATGCTTCTTGCATATTAACTTGTTTAATAGGTATAAGCATATGGGCAAGCTTCAGTAAAAGATAAAATAATCAAACACAACATATTCATGCTTCCAAAAAAAAAAAATAGAAAAAAGAATGTGAGGAGTAGTTGGGGTAGCTCTTTTTAGATCTCCGGTGAACTTCAGTGGTGTTGACAGCTAGAAGGCAATTGTACACAAGGGTGCTACAGAAGAACTGAAGGCAAAGTCATACAGAAGGAATCCAAATGTTCCCAAGCACATTCCAGCAATGTATTATGAGCATCCCTGACCATAGGTCCTAAGGTCAATGCTGGCTGGCATACTGGACACTGTAAACTCATTCAAGTTGTTCTGTTTGTATTTCTACCTCAATGATTCAACAAAGAAATGGATACATTTTTAGAAATATTAAAAAAATGGGTGGTGACCCTCAGAGTAGCTCCCCTCTCACCTTCTCTTCCTCCTGAACCCCAATACTATGTACCACTACAATTGAAGTGTTATATCCTAGTTATGATCATTCTTCTAATACAAAGGTTTGTGACTAAGTCCTACACCACGTATCGGTATGTAGTTATAAAACAAAGCTACAGTTGGGTAAAAATTAAACTGATCAGAGAAAAATTCGATTGTCCTAGAAAGCAGGAGTAAGAGGGACTAAGGAGTACTTTGGGCCTTCTTGTAAGTAGTCAAGCAGGGAAATCCATCAGAGTTTGGGGTTTTCACTTCTCTTTTAATGCGAGGGACAGTAGCTCATATTCTCTCTTCAATGGTGTTACAGAGGGATACTGAGAGGTGGGGGAGAGGCATGGAGGAACATCTCTCAAAAGGCACTGGAAAGGTACCGCACAATAGTATGGGGGGAACACCTGTGCTCTGAGAGGCAGCTAGACAGCACTTCGCAGACAGGCTGATTGAAGGGAAGTGGAGAGAACTAGAAACAGGGCAGAACTGGTGGCTCAGCTAGAGGTCCTCTGATTTCTGCTCTCTGGCTTTCTAGTTGAGTCAGCTGGGAGTCTAATCTAGCATTTGAAGAAAGGCTGAAAGCCATTTCCCAGGTGTCAGTAACCAGCTATCCCAGAGCGCACTGGCTGCTTAGTGAAACATTTTAATTATAAGGCTCTACCTCCAATTTAGAACTCCTTAATTTTTAACATACAAAATATGAGTTTCCAAGCCAATTTAAAAAAAATAGATCCTGCTAAAAAAAGTTATTTCAGAAATTAGCAAAATGCCCCCAAACTCCCACTTTGGGGAGAATTCCTCACAATTAACATTATTAATAATTGCTCAGCTGTGAGGTCTCAAGGGCCGCTTAATTAAAGGGATTCAGAATCTTCCAAATACATACTCTCTGTGTTAAAAATAATAGCTAGAGATACTTTGCCACCAGTATGTGGGTGGCAGGAAGCAGTGGAAAAAATAAAAATTCACAATGCCTAATGATTTATTAATGAGTTTCATCTTCTTTTTGGAATGTGGACCACTAATTACATGTGTGTCTAATCATTCACTGGTGGATGGAATGTTTTTAGCCATCAACTCAAGAAATAGTCACACTTCATAACTTGCAAGAGGGAAATTTTACAGTGACACTCCTTTAGCCGTTCTCAATTCCTCACATTTGCAGATAAGCTGGCAAACAAAAGTGGTCCCTGAGGCTGTCCATCTGGGCCCACTAACTTCCATCAGCAACTGGAAGCAGCGTCTGTTTGTTCTGTTGTTTCTGAGTTGAAGACAACCCACAGCTTTCTGCTAATGCGGACGCTTCGCTACCTTGCTGGGTGAAAGGCCCCAGCGGCCCACTGCTATGTTACTATCATCCCAGAGATGAAGAAAAAACACACCCGATTTCCAATTGGAATCAATTAATTCCATAATTTATTGGATGAATAAATTATGGAATTAATGAAGTAACGACTCAATAGATAATTTCATCATTTAAATTTTGTAAGAATCCCCAACACGTAATCTACTCTTCAGACAGGCCCATGCTTTACTTCCTCTGTCTGTGGTTAAGGACCTCCAAAAGAGGTAGTTTAAAAATAACACCTGCCCAGAAAACTTAGCCTAGCTTTTTTTGTCGACGTTTTAAATATCATAACAAACTCCATATTAGGTGCTTCAACCCCCTTCATTTCTCTTCTCTAATTACCTTCATTTTTCATTGCTCTCAAGCGGAACTATTACTTCTATTACACGTGTTTCCTCAACTTTCAAGCTGTTCCTCTGAAGGGCAGCGAGCCGCCCGCGCTTCCGCCGCCCGCGCTTCCGCCGCCCGCGCTTCCGCCGCCCGCGCTGCCTCACGTATTTGAGTGACTTTGCGGTGCCAGGGGTTGCTCCGGGCCCCGGGGACGTGGTACGACTCAGACAAGGCCTCTGCCCTTGGGAATTAGATTCTGTTGTGTGGAGCCTACACCTCCCTGCTCTTCACTCAAGTGGGTTACTCCCTTCTTCAAAATTCTGGTAGCCTTGTCCCTCCACTCCAGGTCTTTAATGAGCAACTCCAAATGGTGGACGACTGGGTGGCAGAAGTCATTTATTTTTGTATCCGGTACGGAAAAACCCTGGCATGTGGTAAGTGCTCTATAAATGTTTGTACAATGAATGAATGGTTCTATCCTATCTAGCCGCTCCCTGAGATTGAGCATATAGCTTTCCTAGTACTAACTTACGTTTAGTTGGAGCTTTCAGATTGTAAGATGTTGCCACATACCTTATCTCGTTTGATGCTCATTTTTTTTTTTCTAATGAAGTAAGTGAAGCAGTTAGCACCTCCCAGAGGAAGAAATTGGAGCTCAGCATGACTAAATAACTTGCCTAGGCTCACACAGCTACTGTGCAAGGAAGCCAGGATCTTAGACCACTCCTCTTTCCACCACATCACGTCTTATTTACATAACTTTGTTAATATTGGTTGTTTCCTTCCCTCCGACCAGTGATTCTCACATTTTATTCGTCAAAATCACCTGGCGGGGGACAGCTTGTTAAAACAGATTTTGGACCCCAACCTAGAGTTTCTGATTCAGTAGATCTGGAGTGGGGCCTGATAATTTGCACTTTTAACAAGTTCCCAGGTATTTTCCTGCTGTGGGAACCACCATCTTAGACTGTAAACTCTTCAAGAGCGAGCATTGTTTTCTGTTTCCCCCATCGGTTACCCTTGCTCAGTTACTATCACACAACTGCTTTGTTGTGTCACTTTTAACAACTGACTGTCAGGGAGTTCTTTTTTCATTCTGGAACCAAGTCGCATGTAGTGTAGATGGATTTCACTTGTTTTATGGCAGAGATTCAGAACAGCTGTGTGGGCTTTTCTTACACTTATTTAGTGAGCATTTTTCAACTTGTTTTTCAACAAGTGTGGTCCAAGAACCACATGCAATAGCATCACCAGGGTGCTTAATAGAAATACCCATTGCTGGGGCCCAATTTAGAACCACTAAGTCAGATTCTAGGGGGCTGGGGCCTGGTAATAAGCCTGTTAAGTGCTGGAGGTGAGTTGCTTACATACTGGAGTTACAAACCTCTGTGTGAAAACCATTTTAAGTTTCCCTTTTCTCTTGTATCTCCTCTCAGGTGAAAAACTCAAGCTTCTTTAAGTTTCCCTCCTAAAGTTAATTTTCTAGATTTTCTCTGAACCCTCTCCAACTTGTTTGAGTAGCCGGGGATGAATTTTTGGGCATGTTTTCAAAGAGTTCTGCATGCCGTTCCCATGTGTGGGTTTCTGCCCAGTATTTACAGAGAACTTTTTTAATAGGCAGTGTTTTGGAAAGTGACTACTGAAGATGTGAAATGGACTAGGCAGGGAAAATTTAAAAGTTGCTTTAACTTTCACATAAGACTTCTTTGAATTTTATATTTAATCTTCATCCTGAAACTTGGTTCTTCATAATTATTATCTTGAATGTACTTGACTCTATAAACACTACTTAAAAATATTTTATGTGTTCATTTTAGATCTCCAAATCCCTGTCATTATTCACTATGCTTCGTGAATTTTGGTTGGAAAAATAACATTGTTTTAGGGAATTTCTTTTTAATTTTAGAGTAGACCATTAATCATCAGGCCAATCTATGAGTTTGTTTGTTTTTCAAGTCAGTCTTTTCCAGATAGTGGGACTTGCCTTCTCAGTTTAGGAAACTGTTTCTTTAAGGTGTCCTGGGAATTGTGGAGCAAATATAGTGACAAGTCTTTAATTGGTCTGGAGTAGCTGATCTGAACAATTGCTTCCCAGGGTTTAAGGCCTTGAAAGTAAAATGTTTTTGGCTTGTGTCAACAATAAATATCATCTTATTCTCAGCTCACCTAGGAGTTCATCACTTAGTAGAGGGCTTGTAGAGCTCTCTTGTCATATCTAACACTGACCCTGCTGCCACCTTCTTCAACATTTAAGGACCCTTGTGATTACATTGGACCCACCTGGATAATCCAGAAGATTCGCCCCATCTCAAAGTCAGCTGACTAGGAACTTTAATTCCTTTTGTAACCATAATTGCCCTTTACTACAAGGTAAACATAACATTCACACATTTTGGGGATTAGCATGTGCACCTCTTTAAAGGGCTATTATTCTGCTTACCATAGATCCCATTGAGAAACAGCTGAAAATTATCATTCAAATTCTCCAACTGTGGCCCCTCTACCTGTAGCATCAGTATCACCTGGGAATTTGTTAGGTAAATCTCAGTTTCCACCCAAGATCTGCTGAACCAGAATCTCTAGGACTGGGCCCGGCCATCTGTATTTTCACAAGCCCTCCAGGTGATTCTGATGCATACCAATGTTTGAGAATCACTGTTTTAAGTAATGTCATAAGGAACCAGAATAAAAATTCAAGCAAACTCTCCATTTTGACTTAATACTGTCAGTTGATAGAGAATTTTACATTTTACTTAGTATTTTACTTATAATTTAAGGTTCCGGGAACCTAAAGCATTCTGGAGGTACCCTAGAGCCTCGGAGGATGCATGAAGACCAAGCAGTGTGTGACGTTGCCTCTTCTCAATCCCACATTGATGTAGGCAGCTTGACTTTTATTATTTATGTATTATTTACTATTTTCAGGGGGCAAAGTTGTATAAAATTTCATTTGGAAAAATTTACCACTGCTAAATATTTTTCCTGAAAACAGCTAAATGTATTGAGTATTATTTACACCTTTATGAATTAGGTCCAGCAGAGTTACTTCCACCTGTTTGCTGTTGACTTTTGCTGCAGGTCTAGCTGAGTGAGATGAAATGCAGAGCAATCTAGAACCCTTTGTTAACAAAATTAGGTAAGAGAAAATATTCAAGACTCTCCATTCATCTTTAAAACAAGCAGACTACTCTGCCGTGTTTGCTTTCTCTTACACAAACTGAGACTCTGAGGCAGTGACTGACTTCCCCAAATCCCACAGCCAGAAAGTGGAGTTAATATGACATTATACAGCCTGTTGAGGAGCCATCAGCTTATCATCCGTGGCAGATTGTGGTGTCTGAACAGAAAGATAATCCACTAAAAAAAATAAAAAGGACCAAAAATAAACAAAAGGCCTGTCCAACTGCTGTTTGCCTGAAGCTGGCGTCTGAGAAGAACTTTCCCAGAAACAGGCAGCACCTGAAATTACCAAGTATAAATACGATGGGAAGAAATAGGCATGAAAGAAGTTTGAAAAAGCTCTGGTTTTAGTGTTTGCTTCTTACAGCGTTGCCTGAGGGCCTGGTTGTTTCTTCAACATGCAGGACTCTTCAAAGTGAAAGCAACGGGATTTCCTCCCTTCCACATGATCCCTCCTGTCCACTCCGCATCGGTGACCATCCTGAATTTATCAAGTTCTCTTGTGTTATTATGTAAAGACCTCTTGGGTTTACATAAAGTCCTCAAAGTCTTTCTCAATTAAGACTTCAAACTTTAAAACTATTAATTGAAACATTATGTGACAAGCACTTTGATAAATCCTGAAGTCACAGGGCTGAACCAGACAGACATAATTCCGGTCTCACTAAGCTTAAATAAGGACATATATTTCCCTGTCCTCCACAAATGCAGTTTCTTTATTTTTGCTTCCCACTAGTCCAATTGCTGTAACAACTTTGTGATGTTACCTATTTGTTGTTTTCACATTTATCTCAGATGTGCACAAATTTTCAAAGCTAACATTATATTGGTCTGAAATGATATGCTATTTTAAGGAAGATTGTGCAAATTATATTTCCAACTGCCTTCAGGCTGTTTCCATTTTTCTGTGGGCTGCATCCTCGCCTTTGTTTTCCGGATCTGATTAGGCTTGGGAAGCAACGTGAAATAGGTCAGATGGACTGGGATTTGAATTTTACTTGGGAATTTTAAGGTAATATTTCTAGGTCTCAGTTTTCTCAGTTAAAATGGATTACCTCTTACCATATAAAGTTGTTGTGAAGATTAAAGTATGTGTGCATGAGTGTATATCTATACCTATGTATAGATATACATATATTTTAAAATGGAGAGAGATTTATTTAAAACCGTGACTCACATATAATGGGTGCTCAATAAGTGTTTGTCCTCATATCCCCACCTCTTCCTAGTTAATTATTCTTATGAAATATGAACGTTTTCATTTTTCTCCTCCATCCCATCGCCTCAGTCCCAGCACCACGTCTTGTGTAAAGACCCCTGCGTTAGCCTCCTATTGTTTTTCTCTCCAATCCTTCACCTGTAATCTTTCTAAATGGTTGCTTTCACCATGATTCTCCCCTGCTAGGTGTATCCTGCAAACACTTACTGCCCTTCACAGTGCTCTTTCTGGTGTTCTTCATGCTTTACTTTCGTTTACTCTTGGTAAAACTACTTCCATCCTCTCCATTGCAGGATCAGTTCAATTTGGTTGTACTTACTGCTTTTCTTTCCCTAGATGTATCATTCTCAGTTTTGCCTCTGAGTCTTTGCTTATGTTGTGGTAGGATTTTAAGTTGTGAGTCAACTTTAATTTTGGAAGAAAATGGTTAAAACTTGACTTACATGCTACATGTGCTTAATATAATTTGTTAGGTCTCTTTGATTATAAGCTACAGAAATCAAACTAGCTTAGGCCAAAAAAGTAAATTAGTGTTTCATGGAATCCAGGTACAATTTGCACAACTTAAACTGCAGGAGGACAGGGATTCAACAGGGTCGTAAGAAGAGCTGGAAGCAGAGACTAAACAGGCCTCAGGGCTCACGCCGTCTCTTGTCACTGCTCCTCTTGGCCTTTTAGTTTCACCCTTTCTCCCTGAAAGTTTGCTTCTTCCACATACTTGGCACCTTGCCAAAGGTCCTCTGAAAGAGAGGAGGCTGATTTTCTTTCAAGGACTCTGGTTGGTCTAGCTAAGGTCAGGTGTCCACTCCTGGACTGTTTAAGTCTGTCTCGGCAGCATGATCATGTAGAGGTGTGGAAGTTCCCGCTGTAGTCGTGTGTAAGTGTGAGTGTGTGTGCGTAAGTGCAGGGTATGGCTGGGAGCAGTTCTCAGATGAAGAAGGGGAAGAATGCTAGCTGTGAACACTGTGCATGTATTATTATTAACAACAGCTCTGGGTACTTGAGGGTGGATTCCTTGTGCTCTTTTGAGTTTGTCATCAAGGGAGACACACCATGTTCACACAAATCTCCTTTGATATTAATGAGAGAGATGTTATACTGATCGTGGCCCACTGGCATGCTAAAAAGACATTTTTTATGCTATTGTAACTTACTTGCGAGGGCTTTCTGTGAGTTTGGGAATATAATTAATATTTATCTTTGGGATGTAATCACCAGTTATGTAATATTCACAGTAGTGTCACACAGTTAAACTTGTTTCACCTGTTTGAACATATACTTCTGAAACAGACTAACAAGTGAAATCATCTTATATAACACCAGTTATACCTAGGCCACTGCGAAGGCCAATAGTGCACCAATAATACTCCCTGTCAGCACTTCAGCAACTGGAACAGCCTTTATTTCGCATGATGTCTTTTGGTACATTGAATATTACAGAAAACAAGAATGATAATTATAGAATCACTCTAATATTTATTCTCCAAAATGGAATCACATTCATTAGATAAGTAAAGTTGTTTCTAGCCACATTTTGAAGTTCTATTTAGCTTTGCAATACCCTTTTCATATTGATGAGACCCTTGAAATTTAAGAATTTTTATTGTTTGCATCTGTCAAAAGTAAAAAGGAAACAAAAGAAATGTAGACATCTAATTCAGACTTCAGGTTTCTAATCACCCTGTGGGGTTCTCTACCTGTAAGTGTAATAGCTGAAATGAAATGTTAGTACTTAACAGTTGGAATCCTCCATGATTTTGGTTACCTTACTAAATAAGCTGCTGACACAGCATGGAAGCTTGTAAAGGATAAAAAAGATCGTCTCGGGTCTGAGCTAAGACACCCTCTCCTACTGCTTTGCCTTACATATGTCTGTGTGGGGCTAAACATCTGGTAGACCACTTATTATTTGTGAATGAGGGCAATTATCCATGGCACAGGTGTGTTATCCTCTGAAAGATCTTATTTCATTCTAATATGGACATGTCTGCAAATAATTTATGAGGTGCATTTATTTTATAGTCATTTTTCCCATGGAGAATAATTGCTAAGCTGCTTTTCTTCACTTTTCGTTTTCTCTCTCTCTTTTTTTAATGAAGGGTTGGGCTGTGACATCTTTTAGCTAGGATGGTAATTGTAGCATATTTAGTGAACATATATAAGTGCTAAATAAGACACTGGTCTTTCCCTGTAAACCATAGAGGAGATGCTATGATTTCCCAAATAATCTATTTCAAGACCACATTACTCTTGTAGTCAATAGGTTCTTGGTAGCAGCTCTTGGTAGCACTTTCCTTCAGTTTTTGGCCATTCTGTCTTTTTTGATGTCAGCAGTGGATATAGAAGTCTAGTGCTCAGCATCAGACTCATTCGTTTCTTTTTAACGTGTGCAGATTCTACTAGCTTCCCTCCTGTTCTGCTCTTTTCTTTAGTGCACAGCTTAATTCTGTGAACACTTCCTTGAAAGTCAAGGAGATTCTGATTCTTTGAAAATCAAAAATATTCACTTGCATTTTACATGTTTGCAAATAATTAATATAGTTCATTAACAGACACGGCAGGACTTTGGACTCATTCCCTAACAGGGAGCATTCTTTTTAAAGTCCATTCTGAGTTATTTGAAATTAAAAACAGTGGAATCTTTCCTTTCTACAGAGGCTCTGTTGTTCTACTTAGAGTAGCTCCAATAGATATTTATATATTGAAATATTTACAATATAAAAGGACACAGAAATTATGGGTCAAAATCCATGCTTTCTAGCCAGATTATTTGGGGCAAACCATTTAACCTCTCAGAATTCAGCAAACTGGTTAAACATATGGACCCTGAAAACACAGACTTGGGTTTGACTCTTAACTCTGTCCCGTCACTCACTATGTGTCCTCTCTTAAATTTCCGTTTTTTACGTTTAAAATGGGGATAAACATCATGTTAATGTTAGATAAATTTGTCTGAAATGCTTAGCACAGTGCTGTATAGAGGAAAGCATTAAATTATTACTATTATTTTAAGTTCTCAGTGCATATTAACCATTACCATTAGTAAATATGAGATGAAAATAATACCTGCCCTGCCTCAGAGGTTATTATAGGTGTCAAATGGTGACATATGTATAAAGCGCTATATAAATGTAAGATACTATTTCGATATTTTGTAAGCTGTAAAAGAATCCTTGCTTTTAGTAGTGTCAACATTTTGGAAATTCTTTCTTATTCACTGTTGTATCCATAGCACTTAGCATGGTGCCAGGCACATGGTGGGAGTTCCAGAAATTCTTGTTGAATGAAGTTATTGTGTTGCTCACTTTACCACTTTTTGAAGCTTGAGACATATTCTAATCCTTTCTTCTACCAGTGAGGTTTCTAAGTTTCACTTGGTTGGAAATCACTGGGAAAAAACTGAGGTTAAATTCTGGGTTTTTCTGTTTGAAGGTCTGGACAAGGAATCAAACTGAATGTAGTGCAGTGACTTTAAAGGTGAAACAAAAGCGAATCGAAAGGCGGCCTCACCTTTGCTTCCTCCCGTCCATCAGGTAGTATTGAGTGGATTTGACCAGCAAGGGGAATGGAAGTGGGGAGCCTCCTGTGCTGAATCGTCAGCCAGAACAGGAGATCTGGTTGAGTCAGGGCTACAGTAAGGAGTTAGGCTGCTTTGTGTTAGAAAACGTTAAGAAGAAAAACATAACTGATTTTAATGACTACTGCTTCTCTCATTTCTCTCTGTCAAAAGAAAGGAATAAATAGAGCAGTAAAAGAAGTTATTACAAAATCAAAGGAAAGAAGGTAGAGGGGAAAGAGAAAGGAAGCATTTACTGATAGCCAAAGAACAATATGACACTGCAACAAGTTAAAGAAGTTTAGTTTGAACACGTTGGGTACTTGGTTTCTTATGGACCTAGAATATCCTTCCAAAGAATGTGCTCACTCATCCTTTCCATCACTTTTTTTCCCTAGCAAACCACATGCATGTCTCCTATGATATTTATCTGGAGGGCTGAGTGGAGAGTGATGCAATGCCCATTTTTGGTTTTTATTCCAGGCAACATTTCTGCTCTTAAACAGATCTTTGGAAGCCCAGAGCTTGTCTAATTTAGATTAAATAACAATATTGATTAAGTAATCCTGTGATTCTCAACCTGAGTTGGGCATCATATTTACTTGGGGAACTTCTTAAAAATACAGATTCCTGGGGTCAGCCCTGTGGCACAGTGGTTAAGTTTGGTGCATTCCAATTTGGTGCTCTGGGTTTGTGAATTTTGACCCCAGGCACAGACCTATGCCACTTGTCAGCTGTGCTGTGGTGGCCACCCACATATAAAGTGGAGGAAGATTGGCACAGATGTTAGCTCATGGCTAATCTTTTTCAAGCAAAAAACGAGGAAGATTGGCAACAGATGTTACCTCAGGGCTAATCTTCCTCAGCAAAAAAAACAAACACAGCTTCCTCTTCAGACCCCATTATTCAGTAAACTGGGGAGTTGAGGGTGAAGTAGACCTGGGGGGTGTATTTTGGAAAGATTCTGACACAGGTGATTTTGATTATGGAAACCACAGATCTTGTTCAACCTAGCTATTTTTACAAAGGAGGAACTTTGAAGGGAAGTGATTTAAGAGTGTGCTGTCCAGCTATTGAAGAATGGCCAACACTCCGAGACAAGGATTAGGAGAACATGCAGCACCACAGTGTGTATTTTCAAGGACAGTTGAAGAGATTCTGCACCCGACCAAAGGCCAGATCCCCTAGTAGATAATGCGTAAATCCTCAGAACTGAACTTTTTCTCTCTCTTCGTCACTCAGATCTCCCAGCCATTTGCTCCCACGCAGCATGTGATAGCATTGCTGGAATAGGTAGGAGCTCAAGCATAGTGAAAAAGAAATTAATGCCTCACCTGCCGGAAACAAATGCAAGAAATAGTGAGCCTCTCATGTCTCCTTACGTAACCTGTGTTCTTATTAGTTGGGGCTTTGAGTGCAAACCTAAATATTAGTTATCTTTCTCCCATTAATTATTGTCACACAGATTTTAAGGGTCAGAGACTTGGAAGTTAATGCCTCATTCAGTGTGGGAAAAGTAACACTATGCACTTTGGCTGCTGTTTTTCTTTCTGGCTGACTGCAGACCAATTGTTTCTGTGCCATCTCAGCTGGCTGGCAAAACGATAATTTGCATAGGGAAGCAATTTTCATGGTGGGAAGGGGCAGCATCAAACTCACTCTTGATTTCAGGTGAGGCCGTGAGTCTCAGAACTTATACCTACTGTAGCCATCATGTTTTATGGCTGTTCTTTCTCTGTGTAGAAGACATCTTCGTGTGTTCCTTCACTATGGACATTCTGAATTTCTCTTGTAGCAAACAATTTTCTTCCTTGCAAGCTAACCAAGGAAAATCCAAAGTTTTTGTGTTGTTCTATTTAGAGGCAAATGATGCAGTGTAGGGTTGGGAGGAAAAACCCTAGGTTCTAGTGTTAGATGGCTATGAGGCTCAAGCATGTTGATTAAGCTTTCAGTCTTGGATTCATCATAAAATCAGAATAATAATAGTTACCTGGCTTATCGTATAGATTAAATGGGGGAGTTTTGAAGGTGAAATGGTAAAGCAAGCAATTATAATTGGTTGTAATAAACAATCTGTATTCAGTCTTGATCATTCCCATCATTGGTTGCTGTTCTCAATGGGGATTGATTTCTGCCATTGGACTTCTTGGGGAAATGATACTTCTGCTATGTAAACTTTAAAAAAAATCAAGTCCAAAGTAAAGAATATATTTGAAAGAAAGTGTTGAGGAGTCACTTCTTCACAGGTGGTGAGATCTTATGAAGATACCACCAAGCACGTGGACAGATCAGCAGGAAAGCATCATCTGGCAGTTAGACAGAAGGAACAGTGGCTGGATATGCTCACCTGGCAGTGGACAGGTGGAGAGGCAGCAGGAGAGCAACACCATTGGCTCCAATGCTTGACGTTAATCACATTTGTATGGAAATGCTGCAATTTTTACAGCATACTCGTGGAAGGAAGCTGTCAAATTCCATTGGATGTTCACTTACACTTTATTTAAGGATAAAACAAACAAACAAGTTAAACCAAATGGTTTTGTCCCAGCAACATCCTGAAACAGAATGGAAATTATATTAAGTTTATTATGGTGGCCAAACCTTAAGAATTCTGTAGTGTTTTGAGGGCATAGGCCTCTCTTTTATGGTAAGAAAAATTTTCTCTGGAAAAATACTAGCTAGTACACAACCTGTTTCTTTCTTGAAATGTAGCTCTTAGTTGTAGATGGGAGTTTTAATTTCCCTCTGGATGCACTGG
Organism: Equus quagga; assembly: GCF_021613505.1. Classification (NCBI taxonomy): domain Eukaryota; kingdom Metazoa; phylum Chordata; class Mammalia; order Perissodactyla; family Equidae; genus Equus; species Equus quagga. Next base: position 134,528,262 of record NC_060270.1, on the reverse strand, counting down.
AGAGTGTTGCTTCTAGCAAAGGGTTTTTACTTCTTTTCCTGTTGAGGGAGGAGAGTGGTAGCCAAAAATAGAGTAATTTGCTCAGGCAATACAACTCCATGGCTTGCTCCAACACCCTTTGGTTTACATGTCTTTTCCAAAGAGGAAAGGTGGATTCACTTAAAGACTATGGAGGTTGGCTAGATAAATATTTAACAAAAGCTTATTAATGAATGAAGGAATGGTAGTATTTCTGTTGTCTGCTGCCTAGTGCACTCACTGTCTTCTGGCTTCTATCCCAATATTCATAACGTGCTGTTAGTGAATGAGGGCCTTTAGCAGGTGGTCACAGGTTTGCTTTGCAGTTTAACATCACCAAGGATCTGGGCTTCTTTGATTCTTCTTCTTTGTCATACTCAATAAGTTGATGATATCTTCCCTCGTAGTCTCAAGATGAGCTATTGTAGCTCCAAGAATCATTTTAAAGCAGGAAACAGGATTGGGGAAGGAAAGCCTTTCTTCTCTCGCATCTCTCTTATTATGGAAGAAAATTGTTGCCAGAAGTCTCGCAAGGCTACTTTGACAAATCTCATTGACCAGGATGAGATTACATGTCTATCTCAGCAGTCAGTGGCAAAGGGGAATAGAATTCTCACAGTTTCCTTACATAGTCACAATTCATACTGAAGTTAGGCAAATTCTCTCTCTCCCACAACAAAATAGAAGTTTTTTTCAAAAGGAGGAAGTAGGAAATAGCTACCATTGCTGTCTGCCATATTGCTTGATGACAGAACGTGCATCATATTGTCTAGTTATCCCTAAGCATCTAGCATAGTGCTTTGTCCATAGTAGAGCCTCAAGAAGTTGTTAAATAAATGGTAAATGCATGGATGCAGAGAGCCAATCAATAATAAAGAATTGAGTCCAATAATAGGTTGCATTTATTGAGCAACTAACGTATTCCAGGTAAGTAACGCATATCATTTCTAATTCTTATAGCCACTCTCTAAGGTGGGTTTTAAGATCTCCATTTTATGTATTGAGAAACTAAGGCAAAGAGAGCTTGAGTAACTTGCCCAAGGTCATAAACCTAGAAACTAACAAGTCTACGTGGTTCCAAAATCCAGTCTTCTTCCATAATCCCATGTTGTCTATGTTGGGACGTAGTTTTTGATTCTCCATGGCTTGCCTGATATAATTTTATTTAATGTTCTCTAAGAGCAGAGAATCTCTGGTATAAGTTGAAATCTTCAGGTTGTATCTTCTCTAAGCACTCATATGGGTAAATGAATCAAACTGAATGGGAAGATAGCAGGCAAAAGTGCAATATAGGTAATGCATCAGTTTCTAATGAGTAATTTTCTTTCTAATGAGTACTTTTCTTAGTCTAGCAGCTAAGTTTGAGACTTTGACGAATAAACTGCTTAAGTTAGAAGAGAGAACATACAGAATAAGACTTCTTATTCCTGGTCAATTGAGAGAAAGGTAGTTTGGATCGGTAATTTTGGGCTTTATGAGAAAATTGCTATCAGTTCTTACTTAGACCACTGCAAGGGCTGTGTAACTGGTGCCCTACATCCACATGGGTCTATCTCCAAATGGCAGCCTGAGTGGTTTTTTTAAAATCGCATCTTTTGTCAACTAGCGTAAAATTTTTAATGGCTTCTTAGCGTACTTAGAATTAAGACTAATGTGACTTTAGTGCTCTGATGCTCCGTTAGAACTGGCCTTCTACCCCTCCGTCCTCATCTTGCACCACTCCTCCTTTCTCTCTGCACTCCAGCCACTTTGGTCTCGTTTTACTCCTCAAACTCACCAGGCTACCTCCTGCCAAAGAGATTTCACACACTGATTCTTGTCTGGACAAGCTGTTTCCTGATGCCAGGTTAAGTTGGACTCAGCCTTCAGGCTCAAGTGTCAATTCCTTGTCAATTCAGGCTTCTTTATTCTCTGTGCTCTTAGAATGCTGTTCCCTTCCTTTTCTATCAGTTACCTCACTTTGTAATCATACACTGATTTCATGACTATTGGGTTGATCTCTGCCTCTCCTTACCGTGTAGTAAGGGATAGTGGTGAAGAGCATGCGCGATAGAGCCACATGACCTGTGTTCAGAGTGCAGGTCTAACACTTAACTAGCTATGTGACATTGAGCAAGTTACTTTCCATGCCTCAGTTTCCTTGACTGTAAGATGGGGAATATAACAGTATCTACTTCTTATAGGGTTGTGGGGATTAAATAGGTTAATACGTATGTAAAGTATGAGTACCTGACACATTGTAAGTACTATTTAACATGATTAGCTCTGTAAGAACAGGGATCATGTCTGCTGACCTCACCATCGTAACCTTACTCTAACGTCACCAGAGAGCACAGTGCCTGCATACAGTAAATGCACAGCAAACATTTGTTAGATGAATGGATGAAGATAGGAACAACTACTGCAACGCAAATATCACTTTGTTGTTTTCAGTCATCCTTCTAGCCTTTCTGTAAGACACAATAAAGAAGGCATGACTGGCTTTTGCAGCTTGGGAATGCTAGACTTTAATATCCATGCAGGCCATTTGAAAACCTAATTAAGTTTTGCCTTGATGCTGAAGGACACTGGTGCTTGAATCAGGATAGGCTTCCCATCCATGTGGATGGGATCATCTCTGAACTTCTTTAAAGCTCTAAAATAGTTCTCAGTTTCCTTCTCTATATTTTCACAGTTTTGTCAATTACATTTGACTTTCTAGGTGAATCTCTTCACTTTCTTTTCTCCTGTTGGAGAGCCCCCAAATTTGTTCTAATTGACTGGCCTTCAGAAATTTACTGAATTTCCTAGCAGGACTGTTGATGAAGCAAGGTAAATATTGTCAACATTTTCACTCACTTTATCTTTGGCCTTATTCTTTTCCTCTGTAATGTGTATGGTCTCTGCCCACAGACCCTTTGAACTCCAGTATACAGGAGATAGGCCAACCAGTGACGTTAGTGACCCATCAGTCAGCAGGTGGAAGGGATTGGGCTGTTGGTTCGTTTGTTGACTTGTTCATTCTTTTATTCATTAATTTTATCTGTATGGCAAGTAGGAATCCTTAGCTGAAGATGGTGAAGACCATTCTAACAGCTGCATTAGGAAAGGCTGTGATTGAACTTTGATACAACAAGATTCAAGGAGCAGGTGGTAGGGTAAGAAGGCAGGGTAGGAAAGAAAAGAAGAATGAGACCAAGAAGAAGAGGGCCAGTGGATGCATATAACAAACAAAAGTACAAGTAAACCCTTTAGAAACAGCTTCTAAAAATGTCAGCCAGTGTAGACAAGCCTCTCTTTTACTGGCAATAATGCATCTGAAATGCGTTATTCAGAGAAGACCATATTACCAAAATCAACATGTATGGTGACAACTCTGCTTTGTTGCAGAAGGAAAAAAAAATACTGATGTGGATGTGCTTCAAGTAAATGAAAATGAATCCAGTTCATAATCAAGTAAAAATGTTATGGGTCCAGAGCCAGAGAATATTCTTATAGTGGGCTTTTTTCAGCACCCTAAATTTAACCAGATGGAATGCTTTTTAAAGCACCACCCTATTCAAACTTTGGAAGTGAAGAATTTGTCTTTTAATGGTAAATTTGCATTCCATCAAAAGATGGAACACATCATCCTCAGCTTACTTATTACCCAGAAATAAATTATAATTTATTTTACTTTATGGTCTATGATGAATACCTAGATTTGAGAAAATTTATTTCAGACATGATCCAGTAGAGGTATACAAACAACATGGGTTGAGGCACATTAAAAATGCGAACTCCATTCCTGGTGTACTGAAAGCCATGTAACCACAAATTCTTGTTGGTTTTAATATGAGCATCCTATTTCACAAACCCCAAATAGTGAGGTTAGAGAAGAGAATACTCACTACCCTGAATATGGAAAAATTAATGCAGCTGAATTATTAGTAAGGGAGAATCTAGTTGCTGAAATGCAAATGGGTCAACAGTAAGTTAACAGACTCCAACAGGGAACCATGGGGCCTGTCAACAATTCTTGGTTTGGAAATAGTCCCATATGCTACTGAAATAGCATCTTGATTTTCTGATAGCTACAACAAGTGGAAGCTACAGTGGTGGAATTAGTGCCCATGTTGCTCTAATTTCTATACAATGGACCATACTTTTATCAGTCAGCAGGTTGATTTAGACGTCTGTTGGTAGTAGGAATAGAGACACAATTTTCTTTTTTCAGTTGACGTTATGATAGTTTATAACATTGTGAAATTTCAGTTGTACATTACTATTTGTCAGTCATCTTATAGGGGTGACCCTTCACCCTTTGTGCCCACCCCCAACCCCCTTCCCCCTGGTAACCACTAAATAGTTCTCTTTGTCCATGTATTTGTTTATCTTCCACATATGGGTGAAATCGTACAGTGTTTGTCTTTCTCTTTCTGGCTTATTTTGCTTAACATCACACCCTCAAGGTCCATCCATGTTGTTATGAATGGGAGGATTTTCCCATTTTTTATGGCTGAGTAGTATTCCATTTTATATGTATACCACATCTTCTTTATCCAGTCATCAGTCGATGGGCACTTAGGTTGCTTTCACATCTTGGCTATTGTGAATAATGCCACAATGAACATAGGGCTGCATAAGTAGAGACACAATTTTAACTGTCAACAAATATTTATTGAATGTCAAATATGTGTCAAGCACTGTGGTAGGCCCTGGGAATGTGAGTGGTGGTAGATACGAAGGGAACTAAGACACTTGCTTATTCTTTTGGAATTAACAAACCCAGTGAAGATTCTGGACAGGAAACAAATAGTCATATTGTGCTTCAGACTTTACTTGATATTTACACACAATGCAAGGGGGCTCAGAAAAAGCAGCTACTGCTCTTGGGTTGAGTGAGGGAAGGCTTGCCAGAGAAGATTACATTCGAACTGGGCCTTTGCCAGTGATTTGGACATTGCTGGGCCAAGAATAAGGCAGAAAGAGCATTCAGGCAGAAGTTGAATATTTCCAAAGGCCAGGAGGTTTGATAACTTACCTGGGAAGGGTAAATGAGTTGATGTGGCTGCATCAGAGTGTGTGAAAAGAAGAACATTATTATTTATGAGCCTGAGGACAACTCTGGGAGGTGGGTGGACATTATGATCTCTGTTTCACAGATAAGGAAGCTGAGGTTCAGAGGGCTTAAGCAACTTAAACAACATCACCCAACATGAGATTGTTTTCACAGCTTCAGTTTTGTAATTTTGAGTAGTAGTTTTATAAATTGAGCATAACTGAGTTTTGGTAAATGATATTATAAAGCTAATGTGAGAGAACATATGTCTTAATAAAAATAATACTAAACAGGTTAAACTCTCAAATATTTGAGAGTGAATTATTTATCACATATAACCTGCCTTCTGCCATCCAGCACATTTTTGTTTACCCACTCTTGTCAGAAAATGACCTTTCTTGGGATGTATTGAGATGAGAGACTTCCTTCTGAGATTTCCTTGAGGTGAAAGTGGTCCACTTGAACTTAAATCCATTTGAATGGTCTACTGTAATGTAGTGATGCATTTTAAAAGGAATTTTAGCCTGTGACATGGAAGAAAGAGCCTGAGAGATGGATAGGGGCTCCTGGTCTGGGGTCATGAAAGAGGATTCCTCGCAGTTAAGAGGAGACCATGAAGGATGGTTTAGTGTGTGAAAGAAGTAAAAGACAAAAAAGTCTTTTGATTTATTGTCTAGAAAATGGAGTTACAAAACAAAATCCAGGAAAAGAAATATAATCAGAGGACTATGAATTATAATAAGCTTTTAATTGACTTAATGGGGTCAGGGCAGGAGAGGGGCAAAAGAGAAAAGATAATAGGATTTTGGACCTTATTATGTGGTTATTGTAGGAAGAAAGAAATCCCCGTGGGAAGAGTTGATGGCCTTGTCAGGAAGAAGAGAGGAAAGCAGCCTCAGTTCCTGGGATAGGCCACGCTAGACTCAAATGGTGTTGTTGACCCTTGGAAATCGACATGATGGTCTAATAATGCTCTGCTCCTGACTCTTCAGTCTCCAAATTTAGACTAGGGAAAATTTAGTGAGCTCATATTACATATCAAAAAGTTAAGCACTCTAGGGGCCGGCCTCATGGCCAAGTGGTTGGGTACGCGTGCTCCGCTTTGGCGGCCCAGGGTTTTGCCGGTTCGGATCCTGGATGAGGACATGATACCGCTCATCAGGCCATGCTGGGGCAGCATCCCACATGGTGCAGGTGGAGGGACCTGCAACTGGAATGTACAGCTATGTGCTGGGGGACTTTGGGGAGCAGAAGAAGAAGAAGAAAAAGATTGGCAATAGATGTTAGCTTACGTGCCAATCTTAAAAAAAAAAAAAAAAATTAAGCATTCTAAAGTCAGATTGACAAGTGTTTTAGATTATCTACTATTTTAAATTGTTCCATTTGCTTATATTTGTATTGATATTTGACAGTTGGCTTTCCAATAAATTCCTCTATTGGATAATTCATCAGTAGGATACTTAATTTTTTTGCAAAAAACATAATCACTTACCTACGGTAGTAAAACTAAAGAGAAAATCCAAAAATACTTTAAAATAGAGACAAATTTTTTTGTTTTGTTTCTGGATCAATAGAAGAGATTTATTAAATACTAATAACAAACATACTATACTTACACTATTTAGAAATCAAATAAGATAGAAACAATTTACTAATAAGCTTCACATTTATATAATATACAATTATAAAACACTATCCCAAGAATTATAATTCCATCAAATTTTTGCTATATTCTATAATCACTAAAATAAGAGCAATGAAACGAAAGAGAAAAGATTCAATATTATTTTATAAGACAAATTTCTTGCTCTGTTTCTGCAGTATTTCAGTAAACTTGTCAATAGGAAAACGTACATTATTCATACTACCTACGAATAGAATAAATGGAAACAATTAACTTTCAAGATTCATTTTTAAATAACCCACAGTTATAAAGTATTATCTTAAAAATTATAATACCTTCCATTTGAGTCATTGTATTATCACTTAATTGCCGTTAGCAATAAAACTAGAAGAGAAAAAAATCAAAATTACTTTAGTGGAAAGTCAAAACATCTTCCTGTGGATTTGGATTTTCAGAATTAGACTCATTAGAAGGTGGGATCAACTCAAATGATGATCCACTGTCTGTTTATAGACTGTGTGGCAGAAGATCAAATCCAATAGTTTCTGCAGAGACGTTTCTTATAGGTGGAAATGTGCTGTGCCGGAGAAGCACCTTCGTGGAGATGATTCCTGAGTTTCCTCTGCAGTTTCGTCTCTCAGAAATCTTTCCCTGGGATCCCTCTGGTGGGAGGGTGAGGTGGAGGACTCTGGGCCAGCAGTTGTGTGTGTTGGTGGGGAGAGGCAAGGGGGTTGAATCTAAAGACGGTCTCTAGTATCTGCCAGTTGAGGAGGGCTAGGACAAGCTGCATAAGGGCAAATTTGGCCTGACGGAGGGATCCTGCTCCTGTTGTCCTGACCCTCGGGAGATGGTATCTGGTCCAAACCTGGATCCCCTCACAGCGTGATGTTCCTCCTTCCTCAGGGACCTGGTTGTCTGGAGGATTCCCTGGTGGTCCTCACCAGCCTAATGCCCCATTTGGAACATCAGGCACATTAAGAATACTTTTGGGGGCATTTAAATTCTTCGATATTTTTTTATCTCACGAATGCATTTTCCTTTCTAAGTTAACAAGGTTTCACTCAGACAACAAAGCTGGATTTGATAATAGTGATTCTTTTGACTTTTTCTAAAAGAATTTTGAATTTTATAGATGCCAAGCTCTTGCATGCATGGCTGATCTTTTTATCTTTTTTGAAAAGATTCTCTTCTATTTTTTCAGGGTAAATCCTTTCTAAGTTAGATATTTAGTGAAAATTCGTTTCTTCAGTGCACTTCAGGACGGAAATGAAATTTCTGCTCTCCATTTCCGTCTGACTGCGGCAAAGCTTTCACAGTTTCGTGACATTTAATATGATCATTAACTATCAATTATTTTATTCAATTAATTTAATGTACATTTGGTTTCTGTTTTCCTCAAAAGTTCTTAAATAAGAGTTTAACTCAGCTTTATCAATTGGTTTCTTCAAAACTCCTTTGGATTGACCTTCTAAGTTGTCTCCATTTTCTACTGCATTCATTATGTCCAAGTCCAAGTTCTCGCGATCTAAGAGCAGCACCCCATCTTTCCTCCCAAAATGTTCGTCCTTAAGCCTGATCTGATTTTCTTTACCATTTTGAATTTTTTCAATGTCTCTGTAGATTTCCTAATATTTTTTCTTTTTGATTGTTTGCTCTTCTTTTCCATTTTTCAGCTTCTTGTGAAAGAAGCTTTGTGCCTCCCTGAAGATGAGAATATTCATCTAAAGCATCTTTTAGTGCTGTCTGAAGTTGTTCATCATTCTTGTGATGTATTTTGAAGGCAATTTTCGTTTTTTTGCTACTTGAAATTGAATGTTAAGATAAACCTTTTAAATTCTGAATCTTTCTTGTAATGTCATCCATTAGATTACTTTGTTATAAATATTTAGATTTAATCTCTTTGAAAAGTCTATTAAGCCCAAGTGAAAATTTGGAGCTTCCCAGGTCTTTATTAGTGACCTCCAGTTACTGTATTTCTGATAACTTATTCTCGTCTGACTTGCATTACAGTGAACTCAAGGTCTCCTCCAAATTCTTTTTTAATCAGGGTAAGAGTTTCAAAAACCTGATGGCTTTCCACTGGAAAGACAGTATTCTAGTGGCTGGTGTGTTTCTACTTAAGCAACAATTTTTTAACAACAACAATAATTAAAAAACTATGACTGTATGTACTGCCATTTTTCATAGCAATCTATGGGTACCTGGGCCTGATCTGTGATCTGCTAACAGTGCTTCTATCACCTGGCACAGCGTCTCCAGGATCATTGCAACACAACATCATGGCCATCAGTGGGTACTTCATGGTCCTCAAGGTCACTCTGCGTTGCCTCAGATTTGGTAAGACTGTGCTAGTCACAACAGACTGCAGAAAACACTGGTAAGTATTCTACCCAGAACCCAGCCCTACCTGACATGTAGGGAATACCATAAAATACTAGCTAGTGGTCTTCTCTTGAACAAATTTTTCATCCTTTGGCCTTGAAGACATTATCCTGCTCACTTTAGACTTCCTTCAGGAAATGAGGCAGAGAAAATGGATAGAATGCTTCTCACAATGGCAGTTGGGCCACTTCAGCTCCTTCTGGAAACTACACAACGTACTTCTAAATAACTATGGGCCAAAGAAGAAATCACGAGAAATTAGAAAATATTCCTAACTAAATGATAATGAAAGTACAACATAACAAAATGTGTGGGTTGCAGATAAAAAAACACTTACAGGGAAATACATAGCACTTAAGGCTTATATAGAAAAAACAAAGGTTTAAAACCAACACTCTAAGTTTCCATCTCAAGAATATAAAAAAGGAGTGTTGACTAAAATAGAAACAAATTTTAGAATAATAGTAGAGAAGATTAACAAAGTCAAAAATTAGTTCTTTAAAAAGATTAATCAAATTTAATGTCTAGCATTTTCAGTATCAGGAATGAAATAGCAAATATCACTGTAGAGCATATAGATAAAATAGTCAGTAAGAAATATTATGAAGAACTTCATGCCAATAAATTTGACAACTTAGAGATAATGGACAAATTTCTTGATAAAATCAACTTATCAAAATTGACACAAGAAAAAAATAGAATATCTGGATAAAATTGTATCTCTTAAAGAAATCTAATTCATTGTCAAAATCTTCCTCCAAAGAAAGGTCTGATCTAGTTATTTTCACTTACAAATTCTATTAAGCATTTAAAGAAAAAATAAGGCCACAAACTATAGTTTGTGTTATAGAAACTGTAGTTTGTGTTATAGTTACACAAACTATCAGAAAATAGAGGAGGAAGAAGTATATCCCAGTTCATTTTATGAGATCAGTAGAGCACTGATACCCAAATCTTTCAAAGCCATTATAAGAAAATAAAATTACAGACAAATGTTGCTTATGAAATGCTTATGAAAATATTAGCAAACTGAGTCTACTTATAAGAATTAGAATACAAGATGATCAAATGGAATTTATTTCCAGAATTCAAAGTTATTTTAGTGTTCAAAAGTCAGTAAAATTAAGAGAAGGATAAAAAAACATGTGATCATCACGGGAGATGCAAAGACAGCATATGTCAAAACAGTGCCCATTTGATGATATAACCTCTCAGTGAACTAGAAATAGGTGGAACTACTTCAATCAGATAAAATCTTATTTAATAGTGAAATAATGAATGCTTTCCCCTTAAGATTAGGGTAAAGGCAAGATTCCTCTTCTCATTACTTTTCTCCAACCTTATATGCTCAAATCAGTACATTTAGGCAAAAAGAAGTCAAAGATTGGAAAGGAAGAAATAAACCTGTGTTTTCTGATGACATGATTATGTACATAGAATTAAAAAATTTCTATTAAAATGTGAAGTTACAAAACTTACAGGATACAAGGTCAGTATACAAAAATATATTTTGTACTAGTAGCAAACAATAATCAAATTTGCAAAAATCAAAGCTATTCACAATGCCAGAAAAAAATATAAAATACTTAGGATTAAATTTAACAGGAAATGTGAAAGACCTCTACACTTAAAACTGAAAATTATTGCTGAGAGAACTTAAAGAAGACCTAAACAAAGACAGAGGTATACCATGTTCATGGATTTGAAAACTTAAGAATGTTTAGTTGTCAGCGCTCCTCAAATGGATATTTAGATTCAATTCCGATAAAAATTCCCACAAACTATTCCTTTTAGAAATTGGCAGTTTGATTATAATAGATATGAAAAAAAACAAAGAATCTAGAATAGCTGAACAATTTTGAAAACAACCAAATATGGGGACTCAACAGTACTTGAAATCAAGACTTACTATAAATCTACAATGATCAAGGTCATAATTAGACCTACACTTTAATGGTCCACTGGTGTTTTTAAATATGTGCTGATGGTATTTGATGGGAAAGGGAAAGATTTTTGTCTTTTTTTTTTTCCAAAAAATGACTCTGGAATAACTGCACATGCACATGGCAGAAACAGACATTGATTTCTGTCTCACACAGTACACAATTAATTCAAGGTGGATCATGGACATAAACATAAAAGCTAAAACAATAGAGTTTTTGGAGGAAAATGTAGGAGAATGTTGATGACTTAGGGAGAGCCAAGGGCTTTTTAGATAGGTCACAGAAGGCAATAACCATAAAAGAAAAACATCAATAAAATTAATTTCAACTTCTGAATATTATCTTCTAAATTTCTCAACTTTAAGTTCTCAAAACACCTTATTAAGAAAATGAAAAGGCAAGTTATGTGTTGGAAGAAAATAGTCACAATATGTATATCTGACAAAGGACTTGTGTCCAGAATATATAATAAACTCATACAGATTAATAAGAAAAACACAAAATGAAAATATGGCAGGAGACTTGAACAGATACTTTACAAAAGAAGATGTACAAATGATACATAAGTAAGGTGCTCAACATCATTAGTCATCAGAGAAATGCAAGTTAAAATCACAATGAGATACTGTTTCACATCTACTAGAATAACTATAATTAAAAAGGTTAAGTTCTCTAAATGTATTTAGGATGTGGAACAACTGGCACCCCCATATATTGCTGGTGAGACTATAAAATAGTACAACCACTTTGGAAAACTGGCAATTTTTAAATAAAGTTAAACAATAGACTAGCTGCTCTAGGAATTTACCCAAGAGGAATGAATATACATGCCTACAGAAAGACTTGCACAAGACTATCCATAGCTGTATTCATTATAACTCCCAAATAGAAAAATTGCAAATGTTGATCAAGCAAAGAGTGGATAGGTAACTTTCTATATATTTCATACAGTATGTGAGATATTTCATACAAGAATTTCATTAAATGAAATAATTAGAACCAAAAAGGATGAGCTACTGTTCCATGCAACAACAGGGATGAATTTCAAAAGTGTTATGCTGACTGAGAGAAGCCAGACCCAGGAGTACATATTATATGATTCAATGTTTATGAAACTCAAGAACAGGCAAAACTAATCTGTAATAGTAGATATCAGAACAGTAGGTAACTAGAGGGATGGGGTGGTTGAATGTGAGCCCTGTAGAACTCTGTGGAGTAAAGAAAATGGTCTTTAACTTGATTGATGTGATCATAAGAGTTTTTACGTTTCCTTTAGCTCTCATTGAATTGTACCTTTGTACATTTTGCCTTATTAAAAAAGAAACTGGACAGGAGTTTGCTGAGAGGGAAATCAAAGCATTCTAAAACTATGTAACTGCATCTGGATGGTAGCGTCTTCTTAAGGATCCTTTGACATCTTGGGATGAACAATTGAGAACTATTAACAGAGCTTGAGCACTCTTATTTTCAGTAAACAGGATTGTTTACAACTTTCAACTGCTCTTCTTGTGCCCTGGAGACACCTCCTGCTGCTACTGACAATCAAGATTTAAAGGGGAGAAATTATATGGGAAAGATGGTTTCATATTCCCCCAAATTAATGTCCTGTGGGAGTAGATGTAGGGGAAGCAGTAGCAGAGGAGAAATGGGAGCAAATATGGTATTCAGTTTAAGGGGGAAAAAATTTGCCTGAATATTTACTTAAACAGATATTTTGCTGAGAGTTGAAACAAATTGTAGTATTCATTTATGGAGCATGAATCAACAAAGGAATCGGAGGCAGGAAGATACCAGCAAGTGAACAATGTTTGCTATAAGCACTCTTCATGATCCTCTGACAGTTAACAGATCATAGATGTTATAGGAATGTCTCTATCTATTTACCTTATACATTGCTTTACCAGTGTCTTTTTAGTCAAGCTCCAGGTGAGATAGCTTTTTCTGTCTTTAAAATATCAACTATTCCACATATTGTATGATTCCATTTGTGTGAAATGTCCAAAAATAGGTAAACCTATAGTAACAGAAAATATATTAGTGATTTCCTTGGGCTAGGGAATTACAGAGGTTATAGCTAAGGGGTACAGTGTTTCTTTTTGGGGTGATGAAAATGTTCTAAAATTGATTGTGGTGATGGTTCTATAACTCTGAATATACTAAATGCTGTTGAATGGTACATTTTAAATGGGTGAATTGCATGACATGTGAATGATATCTCAATAAAGCTGTTAAAAATATCAGCTTTAATCAGCAATTAAATTTAATTGCTGTTAAAAATATCAAGTAAAAATACTTGCCTTTGACAGAGCCTGAGTCACACCACCAGAAAGGATCACTTGACAAGATCCTAGATTATTCCAACCTCTGAGAGACTCAGGAAAAGTGAGAACAGCCAGGGTTTAGGTTCTGTTTCTCTCAGCCTGAGAAGGTTTTTACTGCCCCATTGTACTTTCACATTTCTTCTCCCAGGTGTCTTCTCCTTGGAGCTTATAGGATTGCATTAGAAGTGAGCTGAGGTCCCCCAGTGAAGGTGGTTGTCATGTAGTGGAAGTAAGAGGACCTGTGTTTGAAATCTCTCTGGCAGTTTTACATTGTGCTAATGTAGGTATGTAGACTGCTTACTTGTAGCCTCTGTTCTATAGCCCTACACTAAAAAACAGGGATGAAAACATATATAGTATAGCTGACAAATGGACAAGGACTTATTACATTTTATGTCGTATCTGTAGTTGCAGATTTGGGAGGTAGAAGGTGGTCAATAAATGTTTGAATGGCAATGTGCTTTGAAAATCATAAATCAACATTAAAATGTAACGTATTTATTACTCTGTGAAGGCAGTGACTAAGTTTTGTAACTCTTTGTACAGCTCACAGTGCCTTTTACATGTCAAGTGTAGGAGCAAAGGAGTACAGTAGAAAGATCACAGGTTTAGGGATTAAACATGCCTGGGTTTGAATCCCAACTTTGTCCCAAATCTATCAAATTACTTACTGCTTTAAGCCTCCATTTTCTTCATAAAATGGGGAGGCCGTAACTCATGGAGTTGTTGTGAGATCTAAATCAAAGAACATAAACTGCCTAGCAAAATTTCTGGCTTATTTGGAAAGCACATTAAATGATAGTCTTTTCCTGTATTTAATGAATGAAAAATAACTGTCCTATTCAAATATAGATGTGAATGATCCCCAAATCAAGTATTATTTAGTTATGTATTGTATATATAAGTGTTATGATAAAATTATTATTGTTAAAAACATTCTGGGTGAATCAAATTTTAAATGTAAAAATGAAATGATAAAAAATTCTAGAAAAATATACATAATTTTATGAAAGCATGCAGAAAGTCTTCATAAGGATGATGTGGAAACAAAGATACAAGGGGAAATATTGATAAATTAAAATACCTGAGAATTTAAATTTTTATATGGAAAAACCACAGTAAACAATATTGAAAGACTCATTACAAGCAAGTGAAAATATTTGACTGACAAAGGCCAGATATTCTTAACATATAAGGCCCCTGCACATCAATAAAAAAAATCAAACAACTAAATTAAAAATGGATAAAAGAAATAGTCATCCAAGAGAAGAATTATAAAAGGCTATTAATCATGAAAAACATTATATTTACTAATAATATAAAAATATCAATGTAAATTTGAGATTCATTTTACCTATATATTTTGCAAAGATTACAAACAGTCCTATTTGGAACATATACTAAGATACACTATATTCTGGGTCATTAAACAAATGTTATCAAATTTAACAGCATTGAAATTGTATTTTTTCTTACCAAAGCAGAATCAAATTAGAAATCAATAGCAGAAAGATAACAGAAAGCTTTCCAAACACTTGGGAACTAAACAACACATCGCTATAATCCATAGGTCAAAGAGCAAGTCCCAAGGAAAATAGAAAAAAATACATTGAATTGAATGAAAATGAAAATACAGCATATCAAAATTTGTAGGACTCAGCTAAAGCAGTAGTGAAAGGAAAATTTATAGCAATAAATACATACATTAGAAAAGAGGAGAAGTCTCAAATGAACAATCTAAGTTACCATCTCAAGAACCTAGAAGAAGAACAGTAAAATAAATCCAAAGTATACAGAAGGAAGGAAATAAGTGTAAGCAGAAATCAATGAAATTGAAATCAGAAAAACAATGAAACAAAAACTGGTTCTTCAAAATGATCAATAAAACTGAACAACTTTTAGAAAAATTGACAAAGGAAAAAGAGAAGAAATAGATTATCAATATTAGGAATGGGAAGGGTAACACTACTGCATACCCTGCAGATGTTAAGAGGGTAATAAAGGAATAGTACCAACAACTCTATGTACATAAATTTGACAACTTACATGAAATGGACCAATTCCTTGAAAAACACAAACTATTACAACTAAATAAATAATGGATAATTTGAATAGCTCTATAACCCATAAGGAAAATTTAATTTGTAATTTAAAAACTCCCAAAAAAGTATCTCCAGGCCCAGATGGTCATACTGGAGAATTCTACCAAATGTTTAAAAAAGATACACAACCTTATCCAGAAGTTAGAAGAGAAGGGAATACTTCCCATCTCATTTTATGGAGCCAGGATTACTCTGATACCAAAACCAGATAAGGACAATGCAAAAAAAAAGAAAACTACAGACAAATATCTCTCATGAACTTAGATACAAAAATCCTTAAAACAGTAGCAAACTGAATCAACAATGTATAAAAAGAATTATACAACATGACCAAGTAGGATTTATTCCAGTTTGCAAGGTTGGTTCAATATTTGAAAATCAGTCAATGTAATCACCATGTTAAAAAGGCTAAAGAAGATAAATCATATAATTATATCAGCTGATACAAAAGAAAGCATTTGACAAGATCCTATATGCAATCATGATAAAAACTCTGTTACTAATAAAAAGGAATGACCTCAACTTGATAAAGAACACTACTACACTAAAAAAACCTACAGCTAACTTTCTACTTAATGGTGAAAGACTGAATGCTTTCCCTCTAAGATTTAGAACAAAGCAAGGATGTCTGATCTCATCATTTTTATTTAATGTAATACTAGGTGTGCTTTATTCATAATAACCAAAAACTAGAAACAACTAAAACAGGGCAATGGTTAAACAGTGGTACATTCATACCATGGAATGCTATTCAGCAATAAAAAGGAAAAAAAAACCCTATTAATGTAACAACTTGGATGGATCTCAAGGCTATTAATGCTGAGTGGGGAAAAAACCATTCTTGAAAGGTCTCATACTGTTTGATTCCATTAGTAAACAGTTCACCATCACCCCCACCCTGGAGCTGAGGTGAGATGAGAGTACAAGCAATTATCACTATGTTCTTCGTATATTTCTGCATTGTTTTCCTTTTTCATTGGATACATTTGCTACTTTTAAAATAAAAATGATTATGACATAAACAGTAATATCAGCATTGGGTTTTTACCTTTGAAGAGGCACCTTTTTGTCTACATAATCTCATTTAGTAATCAGCCTTGTGAGGTAGGTAAGTGTAGCCATTTGTAAAATGTAGGAATGAGTGTTTCCAGAGATTGACTAACTTTCCCTAGGACTCTGTGCCGGTAAGTAACAGAACCCAGTTCTAGAAATCTTTCCAGGCTGACTCCACTATTAAACTGTTTGTGACTTTCCTGGCTTGCTCACACCTCTGTGCCTTGCTGGAATGACTCTTCGACTCCCCTTCTCTCTGCCAACGTGCAATCTGCCCATCAAGACGGAGTCCTTTGGAAAGCCTATAGGGCGGGAGTAAACTCCCACCACTGCTTCAGCAGGTGTCCTTCAACTGCTGGATTACTCAGTTCCGCCTCAGGTGGCTTGCACTGCATTTAGGGGGCATTGCCCACTACTAAATTTTCTTCAAGTTTGTGTCTTGTGTATAGGCAAGGACGTCTTATGTGATCTTGAAGGCAGAAGCTAGATGCACAATTTCTTTTGTTCTCTCCCCATTGAAGGAGTATAGTCCTTAGTTCAAACTGAGCCTTACAGCACTTCACTATTGAGATGGCTTAACATCGTCTTCTAAATTAACACCTAAGCAAAACTCATGAAGGATACAGTATTCTTTTCAATTCGCTAATAACGAAAGTAAGAGAAGAGAATTACAAAAGGCTCCAAAATAGACAAGAGTAGATAAGGAATCCTTGCACCCTCAAACTGAGAGCCGCTTCCCTCTGGAAGTGTAGTGACGTGGCTTAAACCAGTTAACAGCTCATTATTAAGATGTTTTTTATTTAAAGATAAAACACTGTTTTTGCCAGCAGCCACTTTTATGCTATATCTTGTACTTATGTTAAATTTACTGGGCTGCTGTTAAAGAGGGAATTTGCTCTGTTGACAGGTTGTCTGACCCTGAAACTG
Source organism: Equus quagga (assembly GCF_021613505.1). NCBI lineage: Eukaryota > Metazoa > Chordata > Mammalia > Perissodactyla > Equidae > Equus > Equus quagga. The sequence goes on along the minus strand of NC_060270.1, from coordinate 134,510,872 downwards.
TAAAAGTTCAACTCTTTTGCTGTCAGTTTGACCTCTCATTAAAACTTTTGGCTCCTGCCTGCTTCTGGTTATGTTAACCATGGGGTAGATTTTGCTATGCAGTTAAAGGATCAAGACCAAAGTTTTGAAATCTGATCAACAGTCGTAGTCCTGTTTATGATCTCTTACCACAAATGATCTGTTAGGCTGTCTCCTATTAATCATAGCTTGACGAGGAGGAGGGAGCCACTTTGCTTTCTCTTTTGTGCATAGGAAGGTTCCTCTTCATTTAACCTTCCTGGGGGAGACTGCAATAATCCTTTCTCTCGCTGATGGGTGGCCATTGTGTTATTGTTTGCTCCCTCATTCACGTCGGTGGGTGGCATTTATTGTGTGAGCATTCCATCCTTCTGGTGGCTGAATGGTTGAGGATTGGGGAGGGGAGAGGTAAGCTAAGGAGGCAAAAACTACCTCTGAGATGAGATTCCGAAATAAACTGAAAGGGTTCCCATCCTAGCAACCTTCAAAAAATACATAGAAACACATCTGTCCCTTATTTTTTCAGCTTGCTTTATGGTGAGTCATTCAAGTTCTTAAAACCATGCAATTACACATGCTAACAGCAGGGAAAAAGAGTAGATAATAAACCTGGCAGGGGTAATTTAACCAAACCATGCGTATCAGTGGTTTTTACCAATAAGGGAGATTTAAGAATTCTTTTCAAGATGCACATACACGCATACATTCCCATCCATAAGCATATATATATCAAATGTATATGAATTATACACATATATGTATGTACACACACATACCATCTCCAGCATGTTCAGAGGAGAAAGTAAATGGGGTATTCTCTTTGAAGAAATGCAATGTAAAAATAAATGTGGTTATAGGCTTAAAACAACAGAATTCATTTCTGTATGCTAGGTTATCATACTCCTGCTGTTTGGCAAAGAAATGTTCCATTCTGAGAGAATTATAGTGAGAGAGACTTCGCAGTTTAAGAAACTAAAGAGCAGTTGAAGGTGTAGAAATCATTGATTTCTTTAAGAAAATGAGTAGGGCACACAAACTTACTATGCATACATGATTCATATTGACACTATTGCATTTGCTAAACTCCCACCATGGATGTGTGTGCATGTGTGTATGTATATAGTCATGCACCGCATAATGACGTTTTGGTTAATGACGGGATTGCATATACAATGGTGGTCCCATAAAACTAGTACCATATAGCCTGGGTGTGTAGTCTATACCATTTGGGTTTGTGTAATTCACTCTGTAATCTTAACACAACGATGAAATCACCTAATGACACATTTCTCAGAACATGTCCCCATCGTTAAGCGCTGCATGACTATATATATATATGTGTGTGTGTGTATATATATATAATATATTTAATTTTGTTTTGAAGCCGTGATTTGCAAAAAAATCTAGAGATTAATACATCATGGAACATTATATGCTATAAACAAATGAAGAAATAGAACTAGTTATGGATATGACATCCCTCTGGAAAAGGAATCTGCCATATCATTGGGTCCAGGCCAACTCTTGAATATATTCAACATATTTAACTTTCCAGATGTTAGTAGGAGTGGCTTAGAGGTGCAGGGAAAGACTGTACCTAAAGTTACCCATAAGAGAGACCCTTGGAGTCTAACATTTATTCTTACGAGATAGTTCTCTAAGTAGTTTTTGCTTAAGTTGTGACTTACCACAGAATAAGAAAGTAAAATTCTTGATTTTTTAACTGCTTATAATTAGCATTTTAGAAATGTTTACTTTATTTAAAAATTATATTTTTGAAAATAGTTGGTAAAAGCTAAAAGATTGGGAAGACCTTTATTTACTCCATGGAATTTGCATTGCCTCTACTTACAACTCTTCAGATCTTTAGCTTCTCTATCTCACCTTCTTGTCTAATGTACTAAAAGGAAGTGTTAAATGCATTTCTTACCTAGGATTATTTTAGGCATGGTTCACAGGCCCCTAGGATATATATATATATATATGTCACATACACACATATCGTACTACTTTTTAAGTAATCTTAAAGGATAATTTAATTCAGGTCCTGAAGTTGCCATTTGTCTATAATGTAAGACCATTTGTTATCAGTGTGATATGTTGTTATGATGTAATTAATGTCTTTTATGCATTTAACTGCATACAGTTGTGTGATGATATTGTTCCTAGAAGTGTTTCAAGGCACATTTTTGCACCTGAATGTGAGAACCATCTTAGTTTAGTAGCACACTTTGAATTAGGAGTGTTTTTACTCCCCTTCCCAATTAAGTGTACGTTGAATGTTAGGTGTGTATGTATTCTGAGAAAAGAGTTTATGCATGAATCTGAATTCAGGGCACATTAAAAATCTGTCTACCCTAGAGCATTTTACCTACATATGTTTCATTTTGTGTATGTGTCATAATTTCAGCAACTTCTTCATGTAGTGCATTTAAGCGGAGCTTTCCTTTGAAATTTAAAGTGAGTAAAATTTCTTTTTGTTCATGCTTTAAATACTTATGATTGAGATTAGAGATTATTTAAAAAATATTTTCCATAAGAATTTTAAGTTCATGACATGACAATTTAGGAAGGTATTGTCAAATGATATCTTTATTATTATTGTGACTTGATGTAAGTTATTAATGAGTGAAGAGAGTTACTAACCGAACTCCTCAGTGATTTGATAGCCATCCTCTGCTTTCCTTCAGAGACCAGCGTAAGATGTATCTGATTTTTTAGTCTTTGATCTTATATTACATGATACCTTGGGGTATTTGGGATATTTAACTTAATAGGATTGCTAAAAAAAACTTGCATCAAATCGTATTTTATGAATCCTAAGCAATAGTAATGTGTGTAACAAACAACTACAGGATGTTAGTGGCATACAACAGTGAGTATTTATTCTCATGTTCATGGGTCACCTAGAGTGGCTCTGCTTTAGGCTTGGGTCAGTGAGCCAGCTGGGATAGCTCTGCTCCATGCATCTAATTGGGGAACCCAGGAGCAGCTGATGCCTGGGACAAGTTTTTCTCAAGGTACAGGCTGAAAGGAAGCTGAGAGAATTCCATGATTATTAAGAGGTGGAACATTGTCACTTCTACCCATATTCCCTTGGCCAAAACAGGTCATATGGCTGAACCTAGTATCAATTGAGTGGGTAAAATAATTTGCCTAATGCGGGTAGAGAGTGAATGTTTGCTAAACCATGATGTAATCTACCACAGAGCATAACTATTTTTGGATCTCCTCATCATGATTTGAGAATTTTGTACTTTTTCCTATTCATTGAATTCTCATTAGGACTGGCCTTGGAACTCCTGGCTCTTCAGAGTCTCATTAAAACAGTGATCTCAGCCATGCACCGCATGGTTGCAGGTTCATGAAAGGGTATGTACCATTGCTTGCTGGAATTCTTGGCCAAGAATGTTTTATCGTATGTTACCTACCTATGGTTCTGCTTTAAGATACACACATGTCACAAACTATTTCACAGACATTACACCCAACATCTATGGGTCCATTTTAGTATTTATGTTTACAACTTTTAAAAATAAATTTTTATTTATTTGAAATCACTTTCATGGGAAAATTACTTAAACATGTCTTGAAAGAAGAAGTCTTCATTCTACCTCATAATAAAGCTATTTCCCTCTTAATATTCTGAAAAATTCAAAGTCATACACAATTTGTGATCTTTTGGTATCAAATATCAAATCCTGGAGAGAAAGAAATATGTCTGAAGATTTCAGTTTCTATTCCAAGATTTCTTCCTCAAGGTCCGCACATGCCATCATGAGAGAAATAAGGACGTGAGAGATGCATTGCTTGGCTGCACTTACTCACATTTGAGAAGCTATTGGAATCCTTTTTACATGCAGTGTATTCACTTTCTATTGCTGTTTTAAAATTACAACATATTTAGCCATTTAATAATACACATTTATTGTTTCTCAGTTTCTGTGGGTCAGGAGTCTAGGTACAGCTTAACCAGGTCTTCTGCTGAGGGTCTCACAGGCTGCAATCAGGGTATCAGCCAGACTGTGATCCTGGGTTCTCTTCCAAACTCATGTAGTGATGGCAGAATTCACTTCCTTGCAACTGAGTACTGAGGTCCCTGATGTCTTGCTGACTGGAGGCTGCTCTCATCTCCTAGAGGCCCCGACAGTTCCTTGCCACAGCCCACTCACAGGCCTCCTCACAATATGGCAACTTACTCCTTCAAAGCCAGCAGAAGAAGTATTTGCTTCAGTTTGCTAAACTAGAGCCTTATATGATGTAACGTAATCACAGGGCTGACTATCCATCACCTTTGCCATATTCTGTTGTCTAGAAGAAATCAGCAGGTTTCTCCACCACTCAAAAGGAGGGGCTTATGCAAGAGATTAGGTCATTGGGGAGTCATCTTAGAATTCTGCCTACCGCACACCATAATCCACCACTCAAAGGCCACAAATCCAGCACTTCTTGTAAGAATCATATTTATCTTTAGAAATCCCAGCTTTTCTGTCCAGTAGCTGTCATTTGAGACATTGAAAGCAGTAGGTGATCAGCGGCTCCAGGACTAATTTAAGTTTCCTGAGGACTAACTCCCACTCCTCAGAAATATTGGAAGAATCTTATTCTGAATTCAAGAAATATCATCAGTGCTTGGATAGGCATGGAGGTGGATAGATTCTTAAAAAAAAAAATAGAAAAGAAAAAACAACTAACAGTAACACCTAGGTTTTAAAATCATGCCCAGCTCGTGTTTGACAATCCTTCTGATAGCCCAAATACTATAAATTTAGTTGACGATAACAGAACAGATGGAAAAAACATATGGCTTGTAGGTAGTGTGTGGTGGTTGATATTTGCGGTACATTAGGGGAATTTATTTTATTTTGTCGCTTTCCTTGTGTAACTTTATGATACTTTATCAAGTAAATTTTATAATGCCTTTTTTGACTTTTATCTTTTGTAGCTATTAAACTCTCTTTGTGACTTGAACATTGCATTAAAAAGGATTAGTTTCATAATTATTTCACAGCAGGCATTTAGATGCACTGGCAGGAAGACTATTTCATTCAGGAAAACATATCTGTAGCCATTTGGTATCGTGTAGAATCCTTGGGTAAAGATTACACAGGTAAAGGAGGCAAAAATTTAAGGAGATTAATTCAACGGACTATTAAAGAAGGTCATACTAACTGGGATTAAGTTAGGCGTGTATCTAAAATTCCAACAAAACACAATATGTCTTGATTTAACATTGGTTTCTATAACTTCACGTTATCTAAAGAAAACTTAGTCAACAAATCAGAGTGTACTGACAATGCTACCTTTGATACTGTTATAAGAATAAGAATTTTAATGTACAGAAAATAGCATAAACACACTTGTTTAAAATGATCCTCAATTTGATTTTTTAGGCTGGACAGCAGCCCTGGAAACCCTGTATCATTTTGAGGTTTATGTGAATTAACATGCAATTTTCTGATGTTTACCTATTAGTAATCTTGTGATTTCTGAAAAAAAAAAGAGCTAAGTATTTTTTCTTTAAAGGCTGTTCAAATATAACGGAAAAGATGAAAAAAGAATGCCTCTCTCTTTAGTGGGAGTAAAGAATAAAGGTAAACTGAGCAATTCATTGTAAATTAAATACTTATGTGTGAAAATTCCTATTGCCATTTAATAGCACATCTACAAAAATGAGGCCATATTAAGAATAAAAATTGAACTCTTGGCAGTATTTCTTCTCTAGGACTCATTCAGTTTCTTGACGTGACTCTTTTTCCTTTGCTTTACCTCTTACGTGAATATAGTGACCGTGTATTCCTGGTTATCTTAGCAAAGGAAGGACTTCCTTTCAGTCCCGTCTACAGTATTTTTCCTTATATAGCTGAGTTTTATGGGTTCTCCTTGTTTCCCTGGTTTTGAGGTCTTTCACACGCATATGAAAACCACTAGAGCAGACAAGAAAAAAGATGTGCTAGACTGTCCCCTTCTCCCATAGAATTCCATTTGTTGTGTATTCTTCTCTTGCCCCCTTAAAACAAACGCGTGCGATAGTGTGCTTAGGCAAATGTTAAACTTCCAATCAAAATATATTCAGGTTTATGTAGTTGATAGTGTTCATTTTGAATTTTTATTAAAAGAACCAAATGTATTTTCACATTCTTTAAAGTTTATAATTTTACAATAGCACATTTAATTCTGTTCACAAGCAAGTGGGATATATTGCTAACTATAAGGCCAAGTTTGTTTTTTTATCAAATAAATGTGTCACAAAATTTATGTCAAGTAACTTGAGAATCACAAAATACTTTTGGCTCAAAACTCGACATTAGTCTGTATTTTTGTAAATGCTAACATCTCGCCTCACGCCACTGTGGACATTTTATCTTAAGAAATTTTATGTTCTCGAATATCTTGATGGGTTTCACCATGGCTTTAAGTCCAGGTAAGAGAACAGAGTCTATTGTTTTGGAAAGATGTTCTGTAATCTCCCTATTCCAGTGTTTAATCCTTGCTTTTCAAAGATGTTCTTTAGTCTGATCTAATTTCTTTTCTGCTTCCATTGTAATCCATTTCCACCTGTTCTAAAGATGAATGGGTGAATAATATCTAGCAGATAATATTCTAGTCACTCCTAGGCTTATGAAAATTGTGCCTTAAGTCCAGTTTCCTTAACCTCCTTAATCTATTTATAAAGTAGTCTCTTTGTAAGTGGTCTTCGAAATGGATCAAAGAAATGAGTGCTTGTTACCTCATTGATGCATGCATACAGTGATCCTTGCACAGCCTTGCTGAGAGACATGTCTGAATTTACTTGTTATGAAGTTTTCATTATCTCAAGCTTTGTCTTTGGGAAACCTAATGCCCCCAAGTATCCTTATTGACTAGGCTCAGCTACTTGTTCTCCACCTGTTTCATTGTTGCCGAGACCAAATCACTTTCCTAAAACAAGCTGGATTTTCTGTGACTGTGATGAAACATCCTGTGCCTCTCTATTTGCTCTCAGAATGTAAACTACAAAGGATGTGTGGTCACAGTCTTGTACTTTGTGCCAAGATCACTTGAAGTGAATCCTTTTCTCTTTGTGCTTATGTCACAAATTTGGTATACAATTAGGTTCATTCATTTCAAATTGTTTTTGATTTTTGGAGATTGCTTTTTAATTTTTTTTATATGTAAATCATTGTATGATTCCAAAGTCAGAACTCGGTAACAAAGTAAATTCTTAAAAGTCTCATTTTTTATAAAAACCTCTGCCATACCTTGCACTCCAGAGGTTACCATTTTTATTAGTTTTTGGTTTATGCCGTCAGTGTTTCTTCATTCTTCTTTTGAAAATATAATAGGGTATGTTTCTATGCACATCTTCTTATCTATTCCTACCCATATATACACACATACATGTGTGTATACATGCATATATTATATGTGTGTATGTACAAAATATGTGTGTATGTATGTTTAATATATATCTATGTGTATGTGTATATATCTATGTGTATGTGTGTGTGTATATATGTCTGTGCCTTGAAATTTTTCACTTTGCAGTATAGCCTAAAAATCACAAATGTTAGTATGGTCCTCTTTATTATCCCTTTATGGGGCTGCATAATATTCCACTGTGACGATGTACCATAGTTTGTTCTATTAGCTTCTCTCAATGGGCATTAACGTAGTTTCTAATATTTTGCTATTACAGATAATATTGCTATAAGTAGTGTAAGTATTATAGCTGTGCTTATTTTTAAAGTCCTCAAACTCTAGAATACTTTCCTGTGAGTAAATCCATTGATTTTTTTTTTTTTTCTTTTTAGCAGTGAGGGTAATCCCTGATCCTTTCCTGAATGTTTGGGATGTTATATTTACATATAAATTTTTGTATTTTTCATCTTTCCTGCATATTACAAGTGTCTTGTGGCCACAAATAGCATCTGGTTTTTGTATATAGTCCACAAATATTGGGTAAGATAGAGAGAGATTTGTGGATCCTGATCTTTCCTGTCTATAAGCTTTCTTCTACTGTCCATGTTTATGAATCAATATGTGTGTGGACCCCAGGTTCTTTTGGTTGTTAATTTGGAGAATGTTTATGAAACGCCTACTGTATGTGGTGCTGTGCAGGATACACAACTGTGACAGACAGACTTCTCCCATGGAGTCTACGCTATATCTGTAATTAGCCTTGTGACTTGGGGTAAGGCAACTTACCTTTATGCATCTCAGTGTTTTTATCTGAAAAATAGAAATTCTAATCCTTATTTTGGTTGTTTCTTGGGACTCCTGAAAGAACTCCCTGCAGTGGTGAATGTGAAATAGCTTGCTGAAATATAAAGAGCCATAAAATATATAGAAAAGTTACTGTCATTTTAGTGCTATATGTTCTCGAATGTTTTGCTATTATCTTTCCCAACAGAATTAACTGTTTGAGAAACATCAGTGTAGTTATTGTTTGTTTTATATTTCCTCAAAGCAGCTGGTACAGAGGGAACAGTCACTGAATTTTATGAAACATTTTATTTTACTGAGTCACTGTAGTTTGCACCAAGGGTCTCAAACTGAAATTCCTACGGGGGCTACATGGAGGACATAAACTGGATCATGGTAGGAAGAGGTAAGAAATTATGGCCAAACTGGAGAGTGTATTCTAGACCTAAAGATAGGCAAATTCAAGTTCACGGACAGTACTGTGTGAAGTAAACAAACAGTTGAAGGCCACATTCCACAGTCTTTATGACCGTTTGTGAGCTGTGGGTTATATGAATGTTACATTTGGGAGAGAAACCTTTCTTCTTTGCTTCATTCAATATCCTGGGTGCCCTTAAAAATGTAGGGTATTGACAAATACAACCAAATCATTATAATAATTATCAGTAAACCTGACAATAATAATAAAAATGCTTGTGATGTGTGACTGTGAGACTATAACAAAAGATAAAAGACACAGCCTTATAGTGTTATGCCTGTTCGAGCCGTGCTTTCTGTTACTTTCTGCATTGTGTTATACGTTCCCTGTTCAAGAGGACCCATGTGCTACTTCTCATGGCAGATACTATGCATCAAACCATTGATCATAGTTCTGTTTTTGCATGGTTCCTGGAATGTTCAGAGCCAAATTTGTCACTGACTTCTAGAAAAGCATACCAGATCTCTTGTCACAGTTATTGTATTCTAATTTCATTTTTAGCTTTGTCTTCTTCTTTTCTCGTTCTCCTGACTTACTGTTCCTTATTCTGTTTTATGTATCTTTGTAAGCTACCTCAAAACCTTTTTGGCAAAGATGAAGTGTAATTGATGGAAGTCCCGAAGTATGTACATTTGGAGATAAGAGAGTCATAGCTTTAATGTTGTTGTTATTTACAAAGAAATGATGCATGCAGCTGGTGGAACGTTACGTTTTATAAGCAGACTCTTAACAATGAAAAATGCATGTTTTTCTATACATTGCCATAAGTTAGCTTTTCTCAATTTTCCCTACAATATTTTTAAAAGAAAACAAATAGTTCTTTTAGAAGACAAGGGTGGTTTTGTTGCTATTCCTCAACTATTTCTGGCTCCTTGCCTTCAGAACCATTTTAGTATTGTACTTCTTGGTCTCTTTTTGGTGGGACCATATGGTTAGCTCTAGCCAATGAGCTGCGGATAGAAGTGACTGGAACATGCCACTTCTGTGCCAGAGCATTGAACTGTCTTTGTGAGGCCCTTCAGCACTCCCTTTCCCTTTGGTGTGTTGACTGGCAACATTTGAGATGGTGGCTGATCTATCCACCAGGGGCCCGAGTGTTGACCAGTATTATGTTGTATTCCGACACTGAGAGTTTGGAGTACTTTGCTACCAAAACACAATTTAGACTATCCTGAGAGATTCCAAGAGAATCCATAACAAAGCAAAGATTAGGGCGATGGATTGCTTTTCAGTTATGCTTACTCTTTGCTGGGTAATGAAGACATAGGCAAGGATCCGTGAAGAGGTCAAATATGAACAGATTTTAGTATTTGCCATGGAATTCAAAGGAAACGGAATAAAATATTCAGAATGAGAAATCTTTCAGAGAGAAAAATTTCTCTTTTTACCTGAACATTTCCATTGCTCAGCTTTGCTTACATTAACATGAAGAACAAAAAACGATCCCTGTGACAACCTGAGTATCTGGATAATATGTTTATACACTTTTGATCAATCCTGTGTTTGTGGTGCTTCCTACAGCTAGAGGTGAATGAGAGTCTAGAGGGAAATAATGAATGGATTTAGCCCTCATTTGCCTTGACTCTACAGGCAATTTTTACATTTTCAGAGACTCAAGGGTGTTATTTGGAGAAATTGCTCAGGAATAAAGATATCCCACCAGGCAAAAGAGGATTTCATGTTTTTGAGAGTCCTCTTTCTTTGATTTCCAGTTTGCAGGTGGGATGGGGGGGCCAGTAAAGGGAGTTGAAAATGCCTAGGTGATATCTGTTACCAAGAGCAGCAAGCACCCCCTGCAAGCTCAGCGGTGACTGGACTCTCAAAGGAAACAGATTGCCCACATGTCCTTTTGTTCTTGTTATTGAAGTATTGGAGAGAAAAGCATTAAAGAGGAAATGCATCCTCCTCTGAAGGAATGGTTTTCATCAGATGCTTCTGTATTTCCTGGTGTACAGGCCTGGATGCTGCTTTCAGAAATCGGAGCTTGGAAACATGATTCTCTTTTGCTCTTGATTTAAAAAAAAATCATATGTATATTACGAATGATGTGACTAAGTAAACTGAGATCAGAGATAGGTGTGTGCATGGAGGCACAAGCGAGCTAGGTCTCCAGAACTGAAGGATGCTCATACCTCATTTGGAATTTTTATACACCCTGACATTCTTTCTTTCTTTGTTTTTGCAGTTTTATTGAGAAATAATTGACATACAACTGTATAAGTTTGAGGCATACAGCATGATGGTTTGATTTACAGATATTGTGAAATGATTACCACAATAGGTTTAGTTGACATCTGTCATCTCATATAGATACAATAAAAAGAAACGAAAATAAATTTCTCCTTGTGATGAGAACTCTTAGGATCTACTCTCTTAATTTAAAATATGGAAGGCTTCACGAACTTGCCTGTCCCCCTTGTGCAGGGGCCATGCTAACCTTCTCTGTATGGTTCCAGTTTTAGTATGTGTGCTGCCGAAGTGAGCACCCCCGACACTGTTGACAGGGCCTTTCGTGTGGACTGAAAGGGAAGAAAGGCAGGAAGTCTACTATCATAGAATTTTTTTTTTTTATTTCTTAGAAGCTACATCCTCCTATAAACTAAGAAGTTTTCCTTCCTAGTGTTGAAATTGATATCCGTATACCTACTTGCAGCTTTAAAACATTTAAGATTGCAAGAAAAATGCAAAACTTTCCTTTTTTGTTTTATTTTTTTTTCTTTAAAGATTGGCACCTGAGCTAAGAACTGTTGCCAATCTTCTTCTTCGTTTTTTTTTTCTTCCTTCTTTTTCTCCCCAAATCCCCCCAGTACATAGTTGTAGTATTCTAGATGTGGGTCTTTCTAGTTGTGGCACGTGGGACGCCGCCTCAGTGTGGCCTGATGAGTGGTGCCGTGTCCGCGCCCAGGGTTCAAACCAGCGAAGCCCTGGGCCACCACAGCAGAGCCGGCAAACTTAACCATTCAGCCACGGGGCCAGCCCTGCAAAACTTTCTTTATGGTTCTTTGCACACAAAATTACGACATTATTTCCCTCTTCTTGGCTACAGTAGTGCATTAATTTAGTCCTGTCTGTATACATCAGGCACATATATTGTGTAGTATTTCTTATGAACTATAAATTTCGCTAAAATGCACAAAGACATGAGTGTTCATTGTACAACTGGTTATTGTAGCAAAATATTAGGAACCATGTACATTTATTAAAAGAATTGGTTTTATAATTTTCATTATGGCTATAGAAAGCAACACTGTGTACTCAGTAAAATTACACATAGCAGAAGAAGTTTATATTTCTCTGAAGAAAATATGCTTAAAGTACATTGAGTTAAAAATCAGACTAAAAACAATATAATCCAATATCTTATAAATAATAATTATATATTCGTGTGTGTGTTCATACAGAAAAAGAACTGTGGTACTTTTTAATGCTTTTTTTCCCCAAAGGTCATGTGTTACATTTAATTGGAAGTGAAAGTTAAGATTAAAAAGATAAATTTAGATTTTTTTTTAGCCCAGACCTCCCCTTGAGCGCCAGATGAATATATGTCTGTTTTTGATATTTTCACTTGTATGTCTTCCTGTCATCTCAAAGTTCTCAGGTCCCAGCCTGCATACAGTATGCCTGCCCCCTCCAGTGCTTTTACCTTAGTAAACGACAGCTCAGCTCTTTCCAGATGAGTCAACTAGGGGTCAACTTTGACCTTTCACACCCACAGTCCACCTCTCCCCTTATCCAATATATGACCAAGTTCTATGTCCAACACAGATTCCCAAACAGATTGTCAATATGTCTGTCTCTCTCCATCTGAAATGGTATCACTTCAGTCCAGGCCCCTACCCTCTCTCGCCTGGCCCACGGCAGTGTCTTTGTGCCTCATGGTCTTCTCTCCCTTAGTAGTCAGGGGTAGACTCGTGACACATCAGTGGCTTCCCAGTGCTTCCAGGATAAGCTCAATATCCTGTCATGATCATCTGGTCTTGCCTTACCCCAGCCTCGTCCTGTACCCACTTCTCCTTTGCGTGGGATTTTCTGGCACCTCTCCCCTCCTCTCTCTCCTTAGGGCTGTTCTCATCGGCAGTGTCTTCCCTTGGGACCTCTGTATAGGCTTTGCTGTATTATTGGAATCCTTCTATCCACTTTTCCTGTTTAATTCTGACCCCTTTTTAGATATTAGTTTAAAACTTCTCTCTTTCTTTCTCACGGTATCGGTACTGGAAGTGTTCTGTGTTTATTATCTATCGCTCTCACTGGAATGAATGCTTTGTGACAGCGGGGACTCACTTGTTGTCACTGTTCTATCCCTAATGCTTAACATGATTCCTTGGCAGGTAGTAGAAGCTCAGTGCTAAGTATCTGTTGAACAAATTGCTACATGAATAAAGGTGTAATTGTGCCATTTCAATATTAAAATATTCAAAAACGGATTGTTGTTAGGCTATAATATAGTTGACTTTTCTAAATTTCTTTTTCCATTTTGGGCTAGATAAGTAGTTGGAAATACAGTAATAAATTCTTCACTTTTTTATTCTATAGAAAAGTGATAAAGTAATTTTATATTTAGATTCATAGCAAAAAAAGTTAATAGGAATTTTAATAAAAGTGCAATGTTCACAGCCCACAACCTTTGAAATATGAAGCATGCTGGGCTATGTGGTGTTTCCTTGTGATCCATGGGAACTTAAAGGTATTAAACTAACTGCAGGCAGACTCCCTATTATTCTCTTATGTAATAGGAACATATTGAGAATTACAAGTTAAAATGGAATGTAAGTTCTACAGAGCTCAGACAAAACCTATTCTCCAGTTCAGGAAAACTGAAATTAAAGTTTGATCATGGTATAGACATCAGTTGTGAGCGAATTATATTCATTATTTTTTAAAAAATGGGGTTATATATAATATATAATAGGTTAAATAATATTTGAATTATGTAAATGAATGTTGAGGTTGTAATGCCCCATTTGATAGCCAGAGAGAATACTAAGAACTTTACATAGAAATTCAACTGCCAAAGAATTTAAAGTTCATTCTTTTAAATTTGCAAGTTCCGTTGACATAGAGTTTACGTCTGTGTTTCACTGGATATTGCACCATTAAATTAGTTTTAACATTCTCTAAATTTCTATTAATAGACTTTTAGAATATGTGTGAATATATGTTACAGTTAAAGGTTATATCTAGATAATGTCTATCAATGTTAAGCAAATTATCGTGTAAGATAACATCTTTTTTTAAACTAAGTTTTCCTGTTGGGAACCTATTTGCACATCAGAGCATCATGGTATTTGGAGTAAAAAACTCATTAGCAATTATGTATGTTTATAAAAACATAGATATTATTTATCATTTTTCCATAGTTAATAAATAGATAACTAGTGAGGTCACAAATAATAGCATAAATGAGTGATATATTAACTATATGTAAATACATTAATTCAGACTATAAGTATGTGTACATTTCTGTGAATATTCTTATTTCATTCAATACCTTTGAATAGGATGGTATGTATATATGTATATATACATATAACCTTTTCAAAATTATGATTTTGCCAAATACACAACTTTAGATCATGCCATTTTATTATAGCATAATGTCAAAGCCATTTTCCCATGTAATTAAATGTTTTATCCTATATTTGTTTATTATTTATATCAACATTTTCCTTTGTAGGCCACTGAGGGTGAGTCCCATCTTTTTATTAAATGCTTCTGTAGTGAATATCCTTGGGACTTTCTGATCCTTTATCTAGAGCAATTGGTTTTTAAACTTTCGCATGCTTTAGAATCACCTGTTGGACTTGGTAAACCACAAATTGCTTATTCTCATCCCCAAAGCTTCTGACTCAGTAGGTTTGAGGTAGCCCCCCAGGAATTTGCATGTGCTGGTGTTTGTTGTCTGTGGGCTACACTTTGATAACAACCTATAGAGTACATTTTTAGAAGTAAGGTTATAGGGTTAATGAGTACAGACAGTCCCCAATTTATGATGGTTCGACTAATGAGTTTTTGAGTTTATGATGGTGCAAAAGCGATAGGCATTCAGTAGAAACTGTACTTCGAATTTTGATCTTTTCCCAGGCTAATCGATATGCAGTACCATACTCTCTTGTCACGCTGTGCAGGGCAGCTCCCAGTCAGCTACAGGATCACAAGGGTAAAATACTGATACACTTACAACTGTTCTGTACCCATACAAACATTCTGTTTTTCACTTTCAGTACAGTATTCACTAAATTACATGAGAGTCAACACTTTATTATAAAATAGACTTTGTGTTAGATGATTTTGCCCAACTGTAGGCTAATGGAAGTGTTCTGAGCATGTTTAAGGTAGGCTAGGCTAAGCTATGACGTTCAGCAGGTTATGTGTATTAAATGAATTTTCGGCTTCCTGTATTTTCAACTTACAATGAGTTTATTGGGGTGTAACCGTCATAAGTCAAGGAAGATCTGTATACATATTTTAAGGCTCTTGGTACATCTTGCCAAATTGTTTTCCAGAAAGATTGTATCAAATTGCATTCCTACCAGTAAGCCTCATCAACATGGAGTATTTTAATTTTAAATCTCTTGTCATTTTGAGATATAAAAAATGTTATTTCCATTGAAGCATTTTGATAATGATAAAATACTGGAAATATTTCCATCAAAAGGAAAGTAGATAAGTAAACACAAGTATAGCCATACAAAGAAACTTAATTTAGCAGTTTAAATGAATGAATTATATTTACATGTATCAACACGGAAAAATAGCAAACCATAAATTTAAATGAAAAAAATTTTAAAACATCCATCAATACTGATTGCTTATAAATATATGTAAGTAGTAAATATATAAACAACACAGGTATATGTAGTAAGGGTATGAAAAATATGTGTAGATATAACATACCAAATTCAGGATAGCTGTTACTTCTGGGTAGGGAGGAGAGGGGAATGAAATCAGTGAGGCGGCATTCAAGGGGCTTCTGGGACATCTGTGAATATCTCTAAAAAATAGTTAAAGCTAATATGTCAACATGTTAAAATTTATTAAAGCTGGGTGGGTATTTATTGCCTTATTCAGCATTAAAAAGAAAAAATGGGATCATACCGATTTTATTTGCATTTCTTTAACTAGTAGTGAGGCTGAATATCTTCCAAGACTATTGGCTACCTTTTCTCATCTTTCTTATTCCTCATATGCGCATGGATCTTGATAGTAAAAAACTGACTTGGAATCTTTAGTAATAGAACTTATTTGCATTTAATTGTTCTAAATGCTTTCAGTTGTAAACTTCATTGTTTACATCCATATTTTTTTGTTAGACCGTCTCTCAGTTGAAAAAGGCCAATGAAAACTAAAACGAAAAGTTTACTAAATTACTCTAAAATGCACTAACGATTAAGAACAATAAGCAATTTCATTTTGCTAATATCTTGAAATATTTGTCATTTTTCAAGAATATTAAATATAATCTCAAAACTTGATTCTTTTCAAGTTATTTTTGGTTTAAAACAAAAAATATACATAAAAATGGCCAAATCTTTTTCAATTACCTTTTGAAGTTTAACAGACACAATCTTTTAAAATAATTTTAAAGTGAATTGTTTTAAAATGGGATTCACTGCAAAAATACTTTTAAAATGAAGAAAGTATGAATCTTTCAGGTCATCTTCAAATGAGTGCTAACTTTCATACTTTTTCTGAAACAATTTAAACTTAAGATATTCTTATGGCCAAGATTATAGAATATTCTGAAAAAGTAAAGAGGTTTATAACAGGAAAATCGACTGTAATAACTATTTAACAATTCACAACACGTTAAAGGTAGGTATGGTTAAAGAAAAGTAAAATTTGTTGATTATGGATTTAGACAAACACGTGACCAAGTTAACTTGTTTCATTATTATGTGCTAGCTGACCTTAAAATTACTATTCTTTTGTAAAATAATATTCTTAGATGATCTATTATTTGGTCTTGACTTTGCTTGCATCTTAGACGCAATTGATCTGTTTACTAATTTTTTTGTAAACTTTTTACTTTGAAATCATTGTATATTCACAGGAATGTGCAAAGAAGTTTACAGTGAAATCCAGTGCACCCTTCACTCAGCCTCCCCCAATGTTAATATCTTGCATAGCTGTAGTACAATGTCAAACCCAGGAAATTAAGATTGATACAATCCAAAGTTTACTCAGATTTTGCCAGTTATACATGCAGTTGTGTGTGTGTGTGCATGTTGTACATTTATCTATGTGTGTATAGCTCTATGCAGTTCTATCACATGTAGCTTTGCATAACCACAATTAAAACACTTAACTGAACCATCACTACAGGGTTTCCTCATCCTACCCTTTTATAGCTACACTCATCTCTCCTCCCTTTTCCTTAACCCACAGTAATTTCTAATCTGTTCTCTGTCTACATTTGTTATTTCATGAATATTATGTAAATGGAATCGTACAGTATGCACCTTTATGACACTGGCTTCTTTAACTCCACATAATTTCTCTGAGCTTCTTCCAAGTTGTTGCATTTATCAATAGTTTGTTCCTTTTTATTGCTGATTGTTAATCCATGGTACAGCTATACCACAGTTTGTTTAACCGTCCACCATTGAAGGACATTTGGGTAGTTTCCAGTTTTCAGCTATTGTGTTTAAAGTTGCTGTGAACATTTGTGTACACATTTCTGCATAAAAATAAGTTTTTGTTTCTCTGGTATATATGCCCAAAAGTGTAATTTCTGGGTGATATGATAAGTTCCATTCTTAGTTTCAAAAGGAGCTGAAAAGTTATTTGCCAGAGTACCTGTACCATTTTACATCCCCATTAGCAACAGATGAGTAATGTAGTTCCTCCACACCCTAGCCAACATATGGTTTTATCACTATTTTTTATTTTAGCTGTTCTTATAGGTGTAAAGTGACATCTCATTGTAGTTTTAATTTGCATTTCTCTGATGACAAATAATGTTGAGTATCTTTTCATGTGCTTATATGCTACCTGTATATTCTCTTTGCTAAAATGTCTTGCATGTCTTTTATCCACTTTCTAATTGGATTTTTTATGTTTGTTTTTTAATGTTGAAGTTTGAGAGTTCTTTATATATTCTAGATACTAGATACTTTATATATTCTAGATACTTTATTGGATATTTGATTTGCAAATATTTTCTCCTGGCCTGAAATTTATTTTTCATCTTTTTAACAGGATCTTTTACAGAAGAAAAGGTTTTTAATTTTGGTGAGATCTAATTCATCGAGTTTTCCACTTTTGGATTGTGCTTTTGGTGTTAAGTCTAAGAACTCTTTGCTTAGCTCTAGGACCTGGATATTTTCTCCTACTTTTTTTTTAGATGTTTTGTAATTTTGTGTTTTACATTGGGTTACTATTTGTATAAGGTGTGAGATTTAGGTTAAGGTTCATATTTTTACTTGTATATGTCCAATTGCTCCAGCACCCTTTATTGCAGAGGCTATCCTCCCATTGTATTGCCTTCTCTCTTTTGCCAAAAATTATTTGGGTATATTTGTGGGGATCTATTTCTGGGTTTTTAATTCTGTTCCATTAATCTATGTGTTTATCCCTCCACCATTAGCACTCTGTCTTGATTACTAAAGTTAGAGAGTGTGTCTTAACGTTGGGAAGAAGAATTCCTCTCACTTTATTCTTTTTAAAATTGCTTTGGCTCTTCTTGGGCCTTTTAATTTCCATAAATATTTGAGAATAAGCTTGTCTATGTTTATAAAACACTTGCTGAGATTTAGATAGGAATTTCATTAAACCTATAGACCAATTTAGGGAGAATTGCCATCTTTATTATATTAAGTCTTTTATTCTATGAACATGCTGTTTCACTCCAAGTATTTAATTCTTCCTTTATTTCTTTCATTAACATTTCATACTTTTCATCATACAGATCCTACACGTTTTGTTAGATTTATACCTAAGTTATTTTGGTGTGTGTGTGAGGAAGATTGACCCTGAGCTAACATCTGTTGCGAATCTTCCTCTTTTTGCTTGAGGAAGCTTGTCACTGAGCTAATATCTGTGCCAATCTTCCTCTATTTTATGTGGGATGCTGCCACAGTGTGGCTTGATGAATGATGCTTGGTCCACACCTGGGATCTGAACCTGTGAACCCCTGGCCACTGAAGTACGTGAACTTAATCACTACGCCACTGGGCCAGACACTAAGTGTTTTTTTTTTGTTTTTTTGAGCAATTGCAAATGGTATTGCATTATTTTGGTTTCTATTTGCTTGTTGACTGTGTATAGAAATGCAGTTGATTTTTGTATATTGGTTTTGTATTCTGTGATGTTTCTAAACTGAGTTATTACTTCTAGGAGGTTTTTTTTTCTGGTAAGTTCTTGGTATTTTTATGTAGACAATCATGCTACCTGAAAATATAATTTTATTTTTTCTTTTCCGTTCTATACACGAAATGTTATTTCTTTTTCGGGAAGTTTTATGGCAACGGTTAGAACTTGCAATGCTTTGTTGAATAAGAATGGTGAGAGTGAGCATCCTTGCCTTGTTCCCAGTATTAGGGGGAGAGCATTGAGTCTCACCGGTAAGTATGATGGGAGCTGTAGGTTTTCTTATAAATATTTTTTATGAAGTTCAGGAAGTTCTCTTTTATTCCTAGGGTACTGACAGTTTTTATCGTGAACATGTGTTGAATTTTGTCAAATGCTTTATCTGCATCAGTTGATTTGATCATACGATTTTTTTTCTTTAGCCTGTTAATATGATCTATTGCATTGATTTACTTTCAAATCTTTAACCAGGCTTTAATAACTGAAGTAAGCTCCACTTGGTAATGGTGTATAATTCTTTTTATACATTGTTGGATTCCATTTGCTAATATTTTGTTAAGGATTTTTGTGTCTAAATTTATGAGAGATATTGCTGTGTCATTTTCTTTTTTTGTGTTGTCTTCAACTGGTTTTGGTATCAGGGTAATACTGGCTTCATGAAATGAGTTTGGAAGTGTTTCTTCCTATTCTTCCTATTCCTAACCTCTGGAAGAGGTTGTGTAAAATTGGTGTTAATTCTTCTTTGAATATTTGATAAAAATCTCCAGTGAAATCTGAGCCTAAAGATATATATATATATATATATTTTTGTTTTTTTGGTGAGCTTTTTAATTAAGGGTTTAATTTATTTAATAGTTATGGAGCTATTTAGATTATCCATTTCATCTTGGCTGAGATATGATAGTTTGTGGTTTTTGAGGAACTGTCCATCTCTTTTAAGTTGCTGAATTTATGATAGTCAAGTTGTAGTATTCTCTTACCTTTAGTATCTGCAGGATCTCTTCTGATATCCCCTATTTCACTTAATATTGGTGATTTGTGTCGTCTCTCTTTTTGTTAATCTTGCCTAGAGGATTGTCAATTTTATTGATTATTTTCGAAAAACCAGGTTTCATTTCATTAATTTTCTCTATTATTTTCCTGTTTTCAATTTTGTTGATTTCTGTTCTTATGTTTATTGTTTATTTTCTTCTACTTTCTTTGAATTTATTTTGCTCTTCTTTTTCTTGTTTCTTCAGATAGAAAAATTGTTGATTTAAAACCTTTTCCTTGTCTCTAATGTAAACATTTAGTGCTATAAACTTCCCTCTAAGGACTGTTTTAGTGTATTCTAAAATTTAGATGTTGTATTTTCACTTTCATTTAATTCTGTAGATTTTTTATGGAGATTTCCTCTTTGATCAATAGATTACTTAAGCATACATTTTTACTTAGCAAGTGTTTGAAGATTTTCCTGTTATCTTTCTGTTATTAAGCTCTGGTTTGAATCCATTGTAGTCAGAGAACATACTCTGTGTGATTTCATATCTTTACATTTGTTAACATTTGTTTTTGACCCAGGATATGATCTATCTTGGTGAATGTTTAATGGGCACTTAAAAATAATGTGTATGTTGCTGTTATTAGTTGGAGAGGTCCGTGTATGTCAGTTATATCCTGTTGCTTGATGTTGTTCAGTTCCTCTATATTCTTGCTGATTTTCTGTCTAGTAGCCCTATCAATTACTAGTAACCACGTGATATTCACTAACTTTCAAAGTAAGGTTATAATTCTGACTTTCCTATGATATGATAAATCATCAATGAAAATGGTTTTAAAAACTCCTGCAATTAAAAAGTTTATACAAAACATTTATGTTAAACATTGAAGCTCATCTGCAAATCATTTAACTTTTGGGGGAGGGAAAAAAAGTCCTTCCATTTTTGTAGCTCTTTATCTCTTCTGGAAGCTTGCAAAAGTAAAGTGCTGTTGGAGGCCTCTAAGCTGAATTTTTCGTTCAAAGTCATCTATAAATTCATTAAAATATAAAATGAAGGCAGAAAATATGAGTAAAAACATAAATGTTAATTTTAGCTATAGGTTAATTATAATACTATTTTGTAGCAAGTAGAATAGCTCCAAATGCCTACAGGCCCAGGCTCACTTCATTTCTTGAAATAAGAAGAGGCAGGAAGCATTCCCAGTTCCATTTCATGGATAGAAAGAGTTAGATCCATAGGATTTAAGTCAGTGAGCTATTGTTACAATTCAAGAGGAATTGGTAGTTTTCACACTTGCAGTGCCTCTCACAATTCATTTTTACAAACTAATGGTAGATAACAAACATGAAGAAAATAAGAAATGTAGAATAGTGTATAGAAAATGAAACACTGAATTCTTCAATCCAGTATTCTAGCCACTCAATCCTGCTCCACTCCTATTATTCCAGTTTAATTCTTTGCAGTATTGTGACCTCATACAAAACTGTAAGAGAACTTTTATCTATTCTTAAAATGAGGAGACTTAGGAATTGCCACTACATGGAATACTAGATTGTTGATTTCCTTGTACTGTATTTTTAAGCAAAATATTTTTCCAACTTAAAAGCAAAGCAAAAGAACAACAAAGGCTAAGAAAGGAAGCCAAATAAAAAAGCAGTTACCATGGCATCTTCAACACTAGGCTTGAAAAAGAGAGGGGATTTTCAATTCTGTTGAAAGAAAAGGAAAAAAACATGATAGACCGTCCGTTGCTGTACACATTACTTTATAAATCTGCCATTAGAACTGTAAACACAGGTTTAACAGTGGATTTTGTACTTTTACAACTGCTCTTTGATAATGTAAGAGAAAAATTAATCCTTTATAGCTCTTTATTATCTGGTTATAGCTTATTAAAGATATCAACTCAAGCTATTTTAATGCCTATATATTAAGTTGTCCTTGAAAAAAATGTGGCGTTTATTTAAAATAAACCTATTCAAAAATACTTTTATAAGACAAATGATGCAGTTCATAATTAACCAAATATTAGTTCTTCAGGACATATAAGCAACCAACTTTTTTAGGGATTTAGGTATACATTTTTTTAATAGAGATGAAGATGAAAATAAATCTATATTACCAGCTTTATGAGCTCAGGAATCTGGCTGAAGATTACAAGTGAGTAAATCCTTTATATTATCAGCATTCTTGGTTAACATTTCAACTCAATATATGAGATTAGCCTTTGGATAACATCTATTATAAGTTGATAATTAGAAGTATACTAATTAATAATGATTGAATTCTGCTTCTTCTGGTAAATGAGTCATGCCTAATGTTATTCGAGTTTATTATAGTTAATATTTTGAAAGCTCACCACTCTACAACTCTGCAACCTTGGCAGAAAGTCAAGTATGAGACGCCAAGAGTGAGGGGGTATGGAACCTTGTCATCAGACTGCTGATGATGGCATAGTTTATGCTTAGTTCTGGTTCCAAGTGTTTGGGTTGCAATGTCTTCTGAATACCATGATCAGAAGAGGCTGCAGGAAGAATCAACTGTGAAGTGTATAGTTTTCAAGACATTCTTAGCTATGGTAGAAGAGAGGGTTCAGTTTCTGATAAATCCTCAATTAAAGAAATAGTCTCAAGATAAATCAACATTAAAAAATAATCTTAAGATAACTCAATTGTATCACAGAGGGGAAAAAACTCCTCAGGTTTTCAGCATCATAACTGACAATTTGTTCTTGTCTTTCTAGCGAAAAGTTTGAGGTGCCACAGAGTGAACCCGTTGTCTTTTATCTTTTGTTTCGGTGATGAGCACTCTGTCTACTGTCTGCTTTCTGTTTCTCTGCTTTTCTCTCCCTGTTTTCTTGTCTCCTCTCCTCTCCTCCCTCTGTCATTCTCTTTCCAACAAAACAAAGGCTCATGGTGTTTCATGGGTGGTGGGATGGGAAGAAGGAAGGAATAAAATGGATTGGATTCCTCTTACGTGCTAGTTGCTGTGAGCTTTGATTGTCTCCTTCCAGCAAGTACACATATTCCCTTTTTATAGATAGGAAACTGAGACTAAGAGAGGTTTGTTGAGAAGGGGTGCAAATGGAACTTACTTCCCTTCCTTCTGTTGCCCAGACTTGGAGGTGACCATAGACAAAGTACATCATCTTAGTTGTAAGCCAGTTCTGTCAAGATATAACTGATTTAGCTTGGGGAAAGCTTTAGAGCTCCATTTTCTGTAAAAAATGGTGTTCAAAACACACAATATTATGTTGTTTTCTGCAACACAGATGCTAAAAGGTGTGAAGAGTTCTTGTTTTCCCTAAAGGATCACAAAGTCAAACTCTATATGATGTTGACTTTGTAGGTACAGCTGTGGTTTCCCCGAGCAACACAGCCTGCCAATGGAGGGTGATATCTCTGTAGGGGAGAAAAATGCCATCTTTCCGTATTTTCCCATTCATACAAGGCCCTGAATTGAGGAACAGACTATGTTCTATGAGTTCTTTTGCAAATAAATTGCTTGGTACGTGGAATTTTTTTCTGTATTTAAACAACTTGAAAAGCGTTGATTTGGCTTCACATATAAGCCAGCACCCTAGATAAGCCAGAAAGTAGCAGGACCACAGAACCAACAGTGTTCTTTGGAGGATAAGCTGATTTGAACGCAGTTTCTAGTAGAAAGTACATGTGTTTTAGTTTGAGAACAAAGGGAAAATGCTTTGCTTACATTCCATTCTTAGCTCCATATTTCTTTTAACAACTCTCAGAATAGACCACAAATGTAACAGCATAAAAGCAATGCACCATTTTTTAAAATTGTCTCCCTTTATGGGAAAAGAACATTCTTCCCAGGTCTAGACTGTGTTTTTCCAAGCTATGTCTTAGAATGGTCATTGTGAGCTAGAGCACTGCTGCTTTATTGACTAGAAGAGAGAACTCAAAATTGTGGGGGCATCAGTGCTCTAGAAAGGTTGCTGGAGTCACATGGCTAGTACGTGCAGGCTTTTTTATCCAGGAGGTCAGGACATCACTTTTTTGTTACAAAATATTTGGAATTCTCTACAATTAAGGCCAATAAATCAAGCCGAGGGATTTGGTATCTTGGTTGAAGAAACTGGGGTAATCAACCAGAGGGGAGCATCACTGGGGATAAGTAGATGGGGACCTTGACTATTTGAAGTACTTAAAAGGAGTATGCTTGTTCTCTGGAACCCTAATGGGTTAGATCATGAACAATAGGTAGAAACTATAGAGAAACAGATTTTATTTAATGTAAAGAAAACTTTTATAATGTGAATTCTACTTTCAAAAATATATATATTTTTTGTGACACAATTCCCATCTAGTAGAGTACACAAATCTTAGATATACAGTTCAGGGAATTCTTACATACATGAGCATCTGTGAAGCCACCACCCAGATAAGGTTTCAGACCATTTCCAACACTCCTGAAGACTCCCTGTGTCCCTCCCTAATCAATACCCTTACCCAAAGGTAGCCACTATTCTGACTTCTTCACCATGGATTACCTCTGCCTTTTTCTTAAACTTCATATAAATGGAATTGTGTAATATGTAACATTTGTCTCGTGCACTTTTGCTTGTTATCTCAGATTTAGCCTTGCTGTTGTATAGTTTGTTTATATTCATTGCTGTGCAGTATTTCATTCATTCTTCCATATGTATTTAGGTGAACTGAGCTGTAATTTTAGTATCCATTCAGTTACGTGAAAAATATTTATTGAACCTCTACTGGCTGCTAGGTCTTGTTCTAAGTTCTGGTGTTCTAGCAGTGAACAAGCTGACTTGCTCACAGGCTTCCTGAGCCATTGGTGATGCTACTTCTATGCAGAGTCAGTTCTGCTCTGTTCAGGAGCCTCAGTTGGTGAGGCCCAGTTCATGAGGCAGTTCTGGCCTAGGCTGGTGAGGCTTGGACTCACCTGTTAGTCAGGTCTTGCCTAAGCCTAAGCCTAAATCTACAGTGTTCTCTATGGGTAAACTTTTCCTCACTCCCTGCAGCAGTGGCCCAGACCCTGTTTCTAATCTGCTGCCATCGTTAACTGGCCCCTGCTGAGACATGGTGTTTGAACTCCATCCATTTGGTTAGACCCTTGGTACTCTGCCTCTTCTGTTTTCAGTCCCTCTAATATCTTCTCAGGGAACAACTTTGCGTCTCTGTCTTAACTGTGGAATCAGGCCCTGACCATGACAAAGATGCCTTGCTGGATATCAAATAGGGCATGCTGGTCCTACTTCAGCTACTGGACACCACACTCTGAATTAGACTTTTGTGACTATCACTGGCAGGCCAGAGCATGGAAAAGGAGGGGCACCCGTGAGTGTGGCAGATAGGACGGCTGACTGCCAACTCAGAGATGTAAGTTATAATTGGGTCAGATTTCCTCATTTCTCTTCCATTTTCTCCCTTTTCTCACTTCCCTTGTCCATTGAATTCCCAGCGCTCCTGAAGATCAAGCTCCCATGTAAGTTATGACCATCCAAAGAGGAATTTAACTACCTTGGGAAAATATTTTTCTACACTAGAGGTGTTTGGGCACAGATCAGATATTTCCCTGGAATGATTGCTATAAAAGAAATCAGTTGTGTGATTTACCCCAAGAATACCAAGTTTAGAGTGCTCACTGAATGACTTTATAGCTCTGATTCTCCAGAAACTACTTACATTTCCAGAAGATGTTTTCATCTGTAAAATGAGAGTATTAATAACTCTCTAGGTATTATATGCCATATAAATAGATTGAGATTTGTGGGAACCTGTTATAAAATTAATCATCATTATCTCTTTTCCCTTATTTCCTTTGATTACATTCTGCCAGGTGGTCAGAATCAAGGTATATCGTGATTGCAGACAAGAGGAGAAATAGATTTGAGTGTAATCCCCTTACAAAGATTTCTCTGCTGCTGTTTGCAACATAGAGCTTTACACTTCTATTATTTGATGTGTTTCACCCTTCAGAAAACACATCTTAGCTCTTAAGAGCCTACGGTCTGTTAGAGAACTTTCTGATCCTGGAAGAACAAGCTAATTCACTTGGGAACTTCCAGTGTTCTTCTCTGATGGTAGCGTCCAATTCTGTAGGAGGATGTGGAGTCCATGCAGAGGGTCTAGATTATCCACACATTTGAGGTAGTCTCTTTGAGGATATTGAATTTGTCTTTGGCATCTTTGCCTCCATGATCATAACGTCTTACATTTGGATATCTGGGAGCATGTTAGCCCTATAAACTCAACTTGGAGAGACAGGCAGGATCTAGCCTTTGTGTTTATAGGAAAAGTAAAGCAAGAGACTGACTGAATCAGCTCAGGCGAGGGGCTACAAATATTTAGGGAAGTGGTGGAAAGGGTGAACTAGGCCGTAGGTGGAATATGAGGAAAATTAAAGCAGCATTTCATAAGAACACTAGTTTCATAGCATATTCATGCTGTGTTTTAGAGAACCTAAGATATCATCAATTGTAAGATGCACCATTACTTCATATGCCTCTAAGTAAAAAAAAAAAAGAAAAATGCTGGCAATTAAACTATGATGCAACACCCTAACAACAACAGTCCTGTGGAACCAGATCCTCAGTTCTTGAAATTTCTTTGATCTATTTTGAGAGATTTAGCAATTTCTCCAGTTTTCACTTAAATTTCTTGATGTGTCATAGGCAATATTCTATCTATTTCTTGGTAACAAAACATAACTCATCTAAGTGTAGATAGTTCCTTTCTATGCTCCCATAAAGCAACTGGTTGATATTTTATAGGAAAACTAAGCAATTGTGGTTCTTTCCAATGACAAATATTTGTTTCACTAAATTCAATTTTTACCCCACTACTCTATCCATGTCTTTCTGCTTGTAAAATAAGTTTTTTGTTTCAATGCTGAATTAAAGTGTCATATTTTTGAAGACATTTTAAATGGCAATTAAAATTGACATGTGTAGTACCCAAAAATCACATCACTCGGTTGCTATGATGAAAATGTGAGCAGCTATGACCATGTTTGTTTATGCACAGGAAATGACCATCACCTACTGCCTTGTGACGGTTACCAACCAGCAGTGATTTTAAGATGCCATTGGTTATTAGCTCCAGCCTTCTATCAAACTTGTTAAAATGGGATAAACACATGTGTCTTAGACATGATGAAATAAGGTAACTGTTTTGATGAAATAGGCTCTGTAGTCCAAGAAGTTTGGAAACTTTGGATTCACCACAGTTGTGCAAGTTTCTTTTACAGTTTGACTTCACATAGACTTTAATATGCTAATAAGGATTATGACTCTTCCAAGGGAACAGTGTTTGGCAAAATTAATTGCCCATAAATATTCTTTTAAATCTTGTCTTTTTGGACCACTGACTTGAAGAAAACACGTTATAAAGTGCGAGTGTGTAGAGACTAAAATAAGAATGGAAAGAATGTCAAGGGAGGAATTTTTATAATGAGATGTTGCCAAGAAGTCAAGGAGAATAAAGACCTAAAAAAAGGCCATTGGATTTGTTAGGAAATCGTTGTTGGGTTTTTGAGGATATGGTTGAAACAAGACAGTGTGGATTAAAAGACAGATCACATGGGGCTAAAGGAAGAGGTGAAGTAGCATTGATTAATATAAACCGTATTTCTGAGAAGTTTTGGCAATGAGAAATGGAGAACTGTGGCTCAAGTTCCCAGTGTCTAACAGGCTTTCACACAGGGTGCTCTACTGGACTGAGGTGAATATTTCTGTCCTCTCTGCTGGGTTCTCTGAATTTTAGACAAAGAACATGAAAAGCTATTATCTCAGATCTGTGCTGCTCTTAGAAATAGCCCTCCTATTTCTGCTCTGACTCAAATGTGTTGCATATAGCAACTGCATCATGCAGGATCCTATGTATCCCGCTTCCTTCTTGAAGGTTGTTACTGAGCAATATGTTATTGAAGAGCTGCAGAAAGAAAGCACCTAATTTATCAATGTCATGGGCAGGGTGGAGCTGTGGGAGGTAATGAGTCCAAGAAGACCCGGATTGCCTAGAAGACCAGTGTCCACAGAGTGGAGTCCTGAATTTCTAATTTTGGTGTGGTGGCAGTAATACAAATCCTAGAACTACTAATTGAGCTACCAATAGCTTTGATCCATGAAAGTTAAGATGAAGACTAGGTCGATAGACAGAAATGCTGAGTGTTAATGAATACTTACCATTTTGTTGAGAATTTAAAACATAGATATTATTATAGGTCAGAAATTAAAACATACACAGAGTAAGTTAATAATAAAAATTCTGTTTTCTTTCTTTTGTTTTTTCAGTTCAGCCTCACTAATCACAGTAGAATTCCACCCCTCCCCCCATATTTGACAACAGGTTAGCCTTAGTTTTTAGAAGCATTGTACTAACAATGAATAGCAAATAGGATTTTCAGAGGAAATTTGGGTGGTAAAATCAGGTATTGTTAGCTAAATCTTCTGAAACTCAGAAGGCATCAGGATATAATCTTTCTTAAAAAAGCAGTAGGTAAATTAGCAGGACATTGAGGAAGGATGAAGACGGGGGTGGGGGGCACTGTGAGCCTAAGGAAAATGAAAGTTGTCTTCAGGAATCCAACCTGGAGAATCAAAAAAGAATGAACAAAATACTAGCTGAGAAGCAGTAAGGGCCCAGATGAAATTTGGTAGCATGAATACTACAGAGACTTAAGAAGAAAGCCATGTGCATAAAAAAATATGACTTTATCATCAACTGTACTCGATGTCATATGTGCACAAATTCATGTCAAGTCATCAAAAATTTTATTCTTAAGCATGTATATGCAGCAATGTATAGAATGAGTTAAAAATTTCTCATTAGTTATTGTCTACAGAATACCAATCTAAAATATTATTACATTGTCCTAGACAGATATATTGACTACATGTTAAACATATAATAAGTAACACTAAATATTCCTTCTCCCATGGAATGAGGTTAATTGGTGTAAGCCAGTAAGGTTACTCTAAGAAAATAGCTGTGAGTTGTAAAATTGGTCCTATTTGGCTGAATGGAGTAGGCTACTGAGGTTATTTGGATAATTTGATTAGAGAACTTTAGCTGCTAATAGCTCTGATCTATGAAAGACAGTTAAGGTGAAGAGTAAGTAGATAGCCAGAATTCTTAATGTTAATAAATACTTACCATTTTGTTGAGGATTTGAAAACAGACATCATTATTATAGGTCAGAAATTAAAACATACACAGAATGAGTTAATAATAAAATCCATACAAGTTTTTAAATACCTAAAGTTATTTCAAACATTTTTGATGAAATTCTTTTTGAAACAGGTTACATATTTCTGTGCTTCTGAAAACAAAGAAGACTGAGTATAACTTAGCATTTCTTGATGACTCTGAGTCACTGTATGAACTCTCTTGCCCTCAGCCAGTGGGTCTGTGCTAAGGTCTACATCGGGGGATGTTTACTCCAATACTAAATGCATTAAATGACCTCAGTCACCTCTAGGCCAGCCCTGATACTCTCTTGGCACTTCTAATTTGCCTCATCTAATCTGCGACTCACTAGGAAATAAGATTACTACCTAGTTAGAATTTTAACTAAAATAATAGTAAATATGCTCTGAGTGAGGATCTGAGGTCTTTGCATGAAGTATGTGCATTTGACTAGATGAGATTAGGTAAAATCTATTCTGGTTGTGTGTATGACTTTTCTTTCTTATTTTCTGGTTCATTGCCATAAACTGGATAAATGAGTTTTGTATATGAGAAATGCTAATTTACTGATAATTTGCACCTGCAGTGTGTGTGCTTGGTTAGTAGGCACACTCTCCAATCCCTGAAAAAAGCCTTTAATGGTATGGTGAAGGAAGAGGGCATTGTGAGATTTGCAGTGAGGAGAATTATCACAAGTTTTCTAATTAATTGAGAAATTCAAGGAAAAAGAGCTGCAGTATATATTTATTTTGGACAAAACTATCATCAGTGTTCATATCTTGTGTTTGCATTTTGTATATACATCCTTTGTAATTCAAATATTCTTATCGTTGAGTTTGAGCTGGCCAGCTAACCTTTTTGTATATTAATATTGACTGGTTATTGGGTAATAGCCTACATTGCATATCTCCTGCCATAAAATGATGAAGAGTGATCATGAAAAGTGCTTTGGTTTCGAGACTGGGGAATCAAAGAAATATCATTTCAATTTTCCCACAGGGAGATCTCTGTTGGTATTTTAATTTGTGTATGAACTAAATGTACAAAAGGAGAAGGAAAATAAGGTGATAAAAGTCTTAGAGAGGTTATTAATATTTAACATGAAGAAATATTTCACCAATGATTCTTTCTAACATTATGAGATATCAGGGAATAAACAATCCTTGCATACAATATTAAAATTTATATTCATATATATGTATATAAATTAAAATATTTAAGTAACATTTAATGGAAATAATATTTTTGATCCAATTATTAAACTTCAAGAGATTTACCTTAGGAAATAGTGAATGAAGACAAAGAATTAAGTTTAGGGATTTCAACACAGCATAATTTACAATACTAAAAAATGGAAATTAAAAAATAATAAAGAATAAATGAAAAACACATCTGTGACATATTTTTCATTGGAAAAATATCTAATGATGAGAGAAGAATGCTAAGAATTAATTTAATGTGACAATAACTAGACATAAAATGATATATATAGCATGACCTCAATTTTGTAAAACTTAACTTTAAAATAAATAAACATAAATACATGTGAAAATGAAGCAAATGTCAACAGATGCCTCTGAGTGGTAGAAATCTGAGTGGTTTTTATTATGTTTTTGTACTTCTCTGTTTTTTATACTGTATCTGCATTATTGTTATTGCTGAAATGTTTTCTCCTAAAAATATTTCTAAAAGCAGAAGAAAAGTTTATGCAAATATTAAAATGTAACATCTGAGAGATTTTGAAAAAGGATTTCACTAGAACTAAACTATGAATAATAAAAAATTTGACGACTTGAATTTAACATTGGTTTGATCAAAGAATACATATACTGAACAAAACTTATATGGAGAGCCATTGAAAGAACACTACCCTTTGAATGTAGCAGGTGTGATCCCAATCTCTGCTCTTCAAGTTCTTTCACTAGAACAAATTTATTTTCAGAGAAGTGAATTTCAACTAAAACTAAGTAAAGCAAAAATAAGATTAAAAAAAATTAAACTGAGCCATCATGAAAAGTTCAGCATGCAATTAAAAATTTGTCATATACCTCATTAATATTCTCACAGCAAAAATTAGAATGCACTGAAAATCTGAAACACTGTGCCAGGGAGTCAGTTGTTGTATACTCCACCACAGTCTCGGTGTCACTGCAAGAATATACCACTTCTGAAAATAGTCCCCAAGATGTTTACCTTCTGTGTTTCTGCTTCACCTGCCCTAGCAACGTGGAGTCTCTCCTTTTTCTTTCATTGTGGTTGTGAGAAAAGAATTAGCACTCATTATGGCAAATATTCTAATTGTTTAAATTCTAAGTAAATGCTATGTTTTTGGGACTTGGTAATGTGTCCTTCAATAAATTAAGTAATAATATATTATGATAATGCAAAATATTTTTGATTTGTCATTTAACGTGCAGAATGGTTAATTGAAGTGGTTAAAACGTTGTAGAGGCTCAAAGTTATATCAGGCTTCCTCCATGAGCCGGAGAATATGTGGGTAAATTGACTTCTTGTAGGAAACGGTTCTGTTCCACAGTCACAAGTTTTCCTTTTAATATCTGGTCAGTTATCTTGCAAAGGTGTCATAGATAAGAAGTGTCCTTGAATCAGCAAAATCCATACCCATACTAAAAATGCCCTTTCAGCTTTTTATTTCTGCATTACTATGATTTAGACATTCAGAGGTATAGCAAAACTGAAATGCTGAAATAATTAGAAAGATAATATTTTACCATAATAGCCAGCCTGGAAGAAGAAAAAAAGAAATCCACAGAAGTTAGAAATTATACATAAGCAGGAGCCGGCCCGGTGGCACAGGTTAAGTTCGCATCTTTCACTTCTGCGGCCTGGGGTTCGCCAGTTTGGATCCCAGGTGTGGACGTGGCACTGCTTGTCAAGCCATGCTATGGTAAGCGTCCCACATATAAAGTAGAGGAAGATGGGCATGGATATTAGCTGAAAGCCAGTCTTCCTCAGCAAAAAGAGGAGGATTGGTGGTAGATGTTATCTCAGGGCTAATCTTCCTCAAAAAAAAAAATTATACATAAATATAAATCAACAGAATTAGTGGGCTCTGGAGCTGGCACTTAATCGACAGGTATCCCGTGTCCCTGGTAGCGAATCCTGGCTTTAAATGGGTCACGTGAAGGTGTCAGGTGACCTAATCTGAGGATAAAGGAGAGTATGATGTCAGACCAGACACACTCTCATAAAGCTGGCCTCATCTGAGAATGACTAGTTTCAGAAAGTGAACTAGGAAGAAAGCATTCCTTGAAAAGAGATAGTGAAGAACATGCCTTTTTTATTCTTGACCCTGAGAATTCTTAAGCCCAAACTTATACTGATGTAAGTTGGGGAAGAAATTTGTATTGCTATGTGCTTAAAGAAATGAAACAAAGCAAATGTGAAGCTAAAGTTTGAATGTAAAAATGTCCCAGGTTGGTAATGCCCTCAGACACCTGGCAGAAGCAAACCCTAATCATCTCTGGAGGAACTCACTACACTTTAAACACAGGACTCAAATATTTTCCACAAATAAAATTCCAAGAACATGAGCTTATTAAAACACACACGTACAAGAAAAATTAAATACACAGACATGAACCTCTATCAGGGTCCTTAGAAACAGCAAGCAACAAAATCAAAGATACAGAACATCAGATAAATCTGTAAATATGTTTAAAATAATTTTAAAAGGTAAGAGAAAGTATACGAAAGAAATAGACTATGAAAATTGACTAGGAATATTTGAAAATGGACAAAATGAACTAGAAATGAAGAATATAATTTATAAACTCAATGGATGGGATACAATAGAAGAGAGAATTGGGAGACTTCCAATAAATAATTTGGCATATTAAATAATTTGGACTAATCAATGCATTAAAAAAACTAGACAAACTAGTTTTAAAATGCCTCTGCTTGAAGGTATTGAAAAGTGACCAGGTAGAATAAGGTTTCTGGGTCAAAAATTGGGAGAAGATGGAACCTCAAAGAAGTGAAATGGATATTTGGGGCTGGCTTTGCTAAGGCATTTTTAATTCCAGAATGAAAATGAGTAAACTATAGCTACCCATGATAACATGAAGAAATAGCATGATAGTAGTATTGATGTAAATGAGCTACACACAAAAGAAGGCATGCTGTATAATTCAGTTTACATAAAGTTCAATAGTAGGCAAAACTAAATCCAGTGTTTAAGGATGCATATTTAGAGGATTCAAGAAAGTAATTGCCACAAACATCAGGAAAGTGGTTGTCTTTAGAGGATCGGAAGGAGGATATGACTGGGGAGAAGTACGTGGTCAGGGGTGGTTCTAGGATGCTATCAATATTATATTTCTTGTTCTAGATGGGGGTTCATGGAGCAAGATTTATAAATGTCTTATATTTGATACACTTTTGTGTATGTGTATTACATTTCATAATGAAAATGGAGTAATAAAGAAAATTAATGTACTAGGTGATAGGTCAAAAGAAATTACTCAGAATGCAGCACAGGACGAAAAGTCTAGAAAATACAGGAGAGAGATTACGGAACTTGAAAGATAGAGTGAGAAGGTCCAACATATATGTGATCCAGAATCCCTCCAAAAGAGAACATAGATTATCAATATCCAAAGAGATAATGTCTGAAAAATTTGCAGAATTTTATGAAAGTTCTTAGATTCAGTAAACCAACTGAATCCTCAGCTGTGTAATGAAAAAAAAATCAACACCTTGTCTTTTTGCAGTAAAACTGTATAACACCAAATACAAAGAAAAGATCTTAAAAGCAGCCAAAGAGAAAAGAGATTATTAACAAATGATTGAGAGTGATATTGACTACTGACTTTTCAACAGCATCAATGGAAGTTAGAGACCAGTGGAATAATACCTTTAAATACTGAGAGAAATAAATATTAAACTGCAGTTCTATACCTAGTGAAATAGTATATCAGGGATCAAAGCAAATTAAGTTTTATTCAAAATATAAAATTGAGAGTATTTATTTTAACTAGATCTTCAGCTAGGAAAATGTGGACTCAAAGAAGAAAAAGAATAATCCCCTAATGAAGATTGGACACAAGAAGGAATGGTGAGTAAATAAAATGGTAGATGTGTAATAAAAATAATTGATTTTATGAAACAGCAACAACATCTACTGTGTAGGGTTAAAAATCAAGATTAAAAAACTAGAATACTGCATGGCAATTTCATGTAAAATATGGAAAGAGTGATTTGGGTTACTGTTCTAAAATTTTTGTATTGTTTACCAGAAATATGAAGAGGTGATTAACTTTTGAGTTCATCTATGTAAAAATGTTAAATGTTAAAATGTATAGGGTAATCATTAGAGGAATACAGCCATCGCATGTAATGTTCAAGCTATTAATGAGAAATAAAGGAAAGATGATGGAATCTTAATCTAAAAGGAGTTAAAAAAAAATCCAGAGAATGTAGGTCAAATAGACTGTATAAAATAAATTAGGAGAAATGGGTCCAAATAAAACAGCAATCACAATTAATATAAATAGATTAAATGCCCTAGTTAACAAATGAAATTTGTCAGACTGAATAAAAAGAACAAAACAAAAAGTAGCCATATTCTGTTTATAAGAAACATGCCTAGAACATAAAAATCAAGAAGGTGGAATGTAAAAGGATGGAGGGAAACTATCCTTGGTAAATACTGGTCAAAAGAAAGCTGGTATTGTTACATTAATACCAAGCAATTTAGATTTTGGAGAGGGAAAAAGATTACTAGAGCTAAAGAGTCCTCTTAAATTTTTAAAATTTGAATTCATGAGTAAGATTGTGTGCAATTAACATTATAGTGTCAAAACATACAAAGAAAAGTTGAGAGAACCAGGATGAAATGATAAATACACCACCATGATGAGATTTTAACACATCTGTTGATAAAAAAAATTAAGATAAATAATATGCTTAATTTAATGGTTATATTTAAAAAATTTCCCTGACAAATAAACAATATACGTTATTTTCAAACTTATGGAGACTTTTATAAAACTGATAATGTACTAGACCATACAGCAAATCTCAAAAAATTACAGAAAATTAATTCTTACAAATTATCTTCACTGACCATAATTCAATAAAGTTAGGAATACATTGCACATCTCCAAAAGTATTTGAAAATGTAGGGATATATTGCTACATAACCTGTGTATTTAAAAATCACAATGGAGTTTAGAAAAAATACTTAGATTCTACAACAATAAAAATACTACTTATCAAAACTCATGAGATGCAGTTAAAGCAATACTTTGTAAGAAATTCATAGCTTTTAAAATTCGTATTTAAAGAAGACAATTTGAAAATAAGCTAAGCATCTAAATACAAAATATGACAATTTCAGAGACTATATGTGGAAGGAAATAGTAAAGACAGGAGCAGAAATTGATGAAATGAACACAAGATATAAAATGCAGGATCAACAAAAACAAAAATTAATTGTTGGGATAGGACAGTATAATTAACTCCCTCTGGGAAGACTAAGTTTAAAAAGAGAGAAGAAATAAGCAATATTATGAATAAAAAAGCAAATACAACTACAGATGTACCAGATATTAAATAAAGCAAAGAGGGTGTTATGGAAAATTTTACAATGCATTTGAAACATAGATGAAATAAACAAATTTCTGGAATAATATAAATTAACAAAATTGATTCAAGGATTAATGGAAAACTTCAATTGGAAATCAAATATCTTCCTATAAAGAAAATATCAATCCCAGATCATTTTACCTGAGAGTTCTTGAAGCAATCAAAATCAGATTATTTCTATCTTACACAAATATTATTATATGCCTAGTATGTAACTTTGATATCAGAACCAGAAATGGACAGTTGTATGCAAAGAAGGAAAATTAAAGGTTGATATCACTCTTGAACGTAGATGATAGCATTTTAAATAACATTTGAAAAATGAATGCAGGCATTAAAATATGAACTTTGGATTTATTTTAGAAACGCAAGTTAGTTCAACATTAGAAAACCTATTACTGAATTCACAAAATTAACACATTACAGGGAAAAAAAATGAACATTTCATTAAATATCGAAATAGCATTCAATTAAGTTCAACATTACCTTTTGTGATAAAATTCATAGATAACTAAAAATAAAAGGAATTTCTTAACCTGATAATATCTACAAAGAACCTAGAATAAACAACATATTAATAAGGAAACATTAAAAGCATTCTCTTTGGAAACAGGAACCAGGCAAGATGACCACTATCACATTGTACTTGAGGTCCATTCAACATTGTCCTTGAGGTTCTAGTTTGTATAATAAGACTGAAAAAAAAACTCATAAGGACTGGTAAGGATAAAGCAAAACTTTCATTCATTCATTCAGAGATAAGACACTTGTCCACATTGAACACCCTAAAGAATCCACAAACTAATAGTGTTAATAAATTTACTGTTTGCTAAATTCACAGAAGCCAATTGCATTCCTATACACCATCAACAAACCAAAGTTCCAAAAAGATTTTTCCTTGAAACTTGACAAGCTAATTCTAAAATTCACATGAAAGAGCAAAGAGCTGAGAATACTAAGACACCCCTGAAGATGAAGTGGCTTCCTTTACCTAATACCAGAGATTACTATAGTAGTAATACCAAATATTACTATGTTAGTAATTTTTGTAGCAACTAAACAACTTGATATTGGCACAGGAATAGTCAAACTGACCACTAGGATAGTGTAGGGAACCCAGAAATGGAGACATGTATCTATGGATATCTGACGTATCTATGGATATCTGACATATGGCAGAGTTGGCATTGGAGATCATTTGGGCCTAGAAACTGGCATAGCTTCCCTTCTGCCATATTCCATTGGTCGAAGCACTCATAGAGGCTTCATGATGCAAGGGGAGGGGAAGTAGACTATACCACTCGGTTGGAGAAGTATCCAAGAATTTGTGTCCATCTGTAATCTGCCACAATAATTATTTGCTAATTAACTGAAAAAAATCGTAAATGTTTATTGAGTGCTTGTGCTTGCTGAAGTGTTGGGTGCAGTATAATTATATTAAATTCTATTAAATCTGAGTCTTTGTTCTTGAAAGGTTTCTGGTCTGGGTGTGAGGGGGAGAGTATGTGTCGATATAAATCATATACACACACATTCAAGACAGTTTAAAAGAAGTGGCAGAAGAGTGGTAAGCATTATAAGGATTCTTAAAAAAATTCTACTTTAGATTTGAGAGATCATTTTAGGACTCAAGGAGGAGATGGAATATGAATTGGTCTGAAAGTTTTGAATAGTTGAAAGGCATAGAAAGTTATGACCATACAGTGACATAATTTGTTTGGGGAAAGGATTGATATAGAGGAGTAGTGGGAAATATGATAAAGCTGGGGACCAATTTCCAACTGGCCAGTCCTGTTATTCAAGGATTTATGTATTCAAATGAATATTATCAAGCATCTGGTTTGTGTCAGGTACTGTACAGTTTGCTGGGGATGCAACAAAGAACTCCACACTGTAACTTCCCTAAAACCGCTTACAACCTACTGGTGTGTGGAGGAAGGAGGTGGCAGGTAATGAAAACACAGTGAGGTAAGTACTGTCTTCCTACAGGCCTAGGAGATATACAAGTTCATAGGAAGAACGTATAACCCAGGCTGCAGAAGGAGGTGGTCAGAAAAGGGAGCAGGTGGCATCTAAGTAGAGAAAGAAGGGGGGACATTCCAAAAGAAGGAACAGCATGTGTTGCATTGAAAGGTGAAGGAAACTGTGTCATATTCATGAAATTGCAACTTGATCAGAACAGCCTGGCTGGACTGTGGAGTCAAAGGCGGAGTGGGGGTTGGGGAGTTGAACTTGGATTAGATCACCGAGGGTCTAATATAAAATGTTAAGTATTTTAGAACTTATTAGGGCAGGAGGACTTCATTGAGGCATTTTACACAGGGCAGTAATTTGAAGTTAGAAAGATTTTGTGTTTCATTAAGGTTTTTTTCATTGCAATGTGAAGAATGATTAGAGATGAAACAAAAGTTGAAACAGAAAGACTGGTCTTTTGCAGTCCTTCAGGAAGAAGAGGGTAGTGTTCTAGATAAAGAAAGAAAAAGAAGTAAGTGATTTTGAGAGGTATTTAGGAGATAGGAATACAGAATCCATCCATGTATTGGATATAGGGGAATGAGGGAGAGGAAGGAATCCAAACAGCTAGTGTTCCCAACTTGAGCGGCTCAGTGGATGGTAAAGCTGTCACCTGAAACAGGGACACAGGGAGGAGAGAAGGCTTGGGGTGGAGTAATGATGACCGGGAATTACTAACTATGGCTAGGGGAATGATGAGTGATTTGTCAAAAAGGGTTGGAGAGAAGAGGAATAAAGTCCAAACTCTGAGGAGCAGAGAGAGGATGAAAAACTTCAAAATTAGACTGAAAAGGAAGATCCAGGGAGGTAGCATGGAAATCAGGAGGGTGCGTTGTCATGGAAACCAAGGGAAGAGTGGGATTCTGGCTTGAAACAACAAAAAGTTTTCTGGTCACCTTGGTCACAACATATTTTCTGTGGGGTTCTGAAGAAGTAGAGACAGTGAGTATGGGCCTTTCTTTTTAAAGAGAACTAAAGGCAGGGGCTAGGGGATGTGGGGTCACAAGTTTGAGGAAAATTTTTGTTTTTAATAAGCTGGTAGAGACTTGAACAAGTTGAAATGCTGAGAGGAAGGCCCAGTAGATAGAATAAAGTTGGCAGTGTATACAATATATAGGAGATGGAGTCCATCCTTGCATTTGGACAGGAAAGGAAAGGATTTCATATACAGGTAGAAGAGTTAGCTGTTAGAAGCTGCCTCTATCATGTCAATATTTTACAGACACTGTAATGTTCGTTATTACAGCTTTTCTATTTCGATTGTATGAAATATTTTCATCTTGAATTCACTGCTTTAGTTCTTTGGAACTAAATCTTAGGCCATTTGGCCTTGAACTCATTAGTTAGAAAATTTGGGGCAAAGTCTAGTATAATTACATTATCTAAAGACCAAATTACAAATGTAATCTAATGGATTTCCCTGGAGTCTATTTCTTTGCTATGGTGGCATTTTCAAAACAAATGGCACTTGGAAATGAGTTCGTCACTAAGATCTAGTACTATTCTTTTATATACCATGAACACGTATTCAAGTGGCTATTTTTCAATTTTGCCAGTAATCATTTCGAGTCAGCTAACTGCTCATAGCCCAGATGAACATCTTGCATGCAGTTTTATTTAGCACATCTCTCAAATTCACTGAAGCGTCAGAACATCCCAGGTACGCTGCTGTAGACACCAGCTGCACTGGAGGAGTGTTGCCCAGAAACATCTGGAACGTTATTCAGTATAAAAGAGAATAAATGTTTATGGAAGAGACATTCACATCTTCTGTGATCAGGTTCTTTAAAAGATTCCAAATTCCATACACTTTCCATCAACTATTTTTTTCCTGTGGAACTTTTGATTGAGTTACAATTTGTTGGTTAGATTCTTTGATCAAAAGAAAAAAGGCTGATATTTTTGGAGGCTGAGTTTGAATATCGTACCAGATAAAGCATTATGAAGACTAAGTTCGAAGAGCTGACCTGTTGTCTGAATCAGAAAAATCTAATATATATCGTTTTCTTTCTATTTTCCTAAGGATTCGGAGGAAAAAAAAGAAAGTGTAATTGACCTCCTAGGAAAGGAGAGGGATAAGACAACGTTTCATGGGCTAACTTTTCAGAACTGTTGTAATGATGACTACTATTTCTTGAACACCTATTCTGAGCCAGGCACATATGGACACTTCATATATGTTGTTATTTCTATTCCTTGTAGGAGTCCTTGCAAGGTAAATATTCTTTTTCTCATGTTGCTGGTAGGGGGACTACTGACCAGTGATTAGAGAGATTCAGTAATTTACCCATGATTATATCTGTAGTAGATTAGGGATCAGATGCTTGAATCCACTTCTGTTTGACTGAAATATCTATTCTCTTTTATACATTCTGTTCCTATGCAAATAAACTGGGGAAGAATTTTGAAATAGTGTTAATATGAGTATTCAGGTATTGCTCTATTTATTGGATTGGAGAGGGTTTAAAGTATCAGCATTTTATTCCTTTTATATGTATATGTCTATTCACATGTGCCTCTAAACAACACATATAAAGAGAGCCAATGAATGCCTGTTTTTATAATATGCCACTTATAAATATTGGATAAAAATATAATCTATGATTTAGTGCTATTGTAATTGAAGATACAAAAGTAATTTGAAAGATTGTTTTGTTTCTCTCACTTTGACTCATTTTCACTTAGAAGATGCTTATTTAGCAGATTGCCAGCCAGTGCAGATGTGGGGGGCACAGCTACGATTATGAGTGTGGTTTTCAAAAGACTGGTCTAGACAAGCTTATTAAATAAGGTAATATCCTTATGTATTTTATTAGTGACTGCTATTTTCTTAAGATCGTCATGCAAATTTTGCTTATAAGATTTTTCTTCAGTTAGGGTACCCATTTAGCCTGAGTATAGAGGGAAGAAGAGCCCCCTTCCAAGGCATCTGTCTTGGAAGAGGAGATTAGCTTTTTCACAACCTAGTTGACTTCCCACCCTCTGATTCAAGTCCTATTTCTCCATCTAATTCCATCTCTCCAACTTAACAGAACCCTGTAACTCATGTTTTGAATGCTCCACTAGTATTTAAACATTTTCTATTCATTTCCCCAGTTGTTGGTAATTCTCTTTCAGAAGTTCTATAATTTGGGGGTGAGGTAGAATAGTTTGTTTTTTCTGAAAACATTCTCAGCTTGCAAGAGTCTTATAATTGAATAGGTCTTGCAATGGAATCAATTCTTGGAAAGGTTTTTTATGACTTGTTTTATTGCTCTTGTTTTGCTGTTGATGTAAAAGACCCAAACCCCAAATTTAGGTTCAGTAATGTTCAGTTGTCACAGATTATATTGTAATGGCTCTGCATAAAAGACCTATAAAACAAAGTGTATTCTTGTACAATGCTTAGTCAGCTGTCCTTTTAGTAGTTACTAGAACTTATTTTCTTTTTTTTTTCTATTAGCATAACGATTTTGTCTTTATCACATTATCACTTTGAGATTGATACAAAATTTTCAGTTGAGCAAAACTAGGTCTTTCTGAACGTAGAAGACCCCCCTCCTTCCCACACACCTTTGGCTTTTTGTCAATCATTCTTTGTCAGGTTGATTGAAATATCCTTTAAGGGTTGTTGAACCACAATGTGGTGTTTCCAATAAAGATTGTTATTAGAATTTGTGCCTGGTTGAGATGAAGTTGATGTTCATTGTTTAAACATCCAGCATTTAAGTTGATGACTATTTACAGGAAGCTTGTTGATCAACAGTATTTGCCTTTAGAGAGAATCACATTTAAGTGCATTAACTGACATAGCTTTGTGTGCATCGATGGTTGGGTGTTGTGAGCTTTTATGAAGAGCAGGATGCTGTGCCCCCTCAATCTCATGGTTTACATACTTGTGACCAAGCTTAGCAATTAAATACCTTTTTTCCATTTTGGTCTTGGTAATATTGTTATTTTATGAAATAATTTCTCTTTATTATTACAAAAGCAATATCCTTACATTATGGAAATTTTGGAGAATTCAGAAAAGTTCAAAGAAGAAAATAGTTTCTTGCCACTTACAAAACATATGGCTAACATTAATGAAATACTGTAATTCTCAGGACAGTTTAACCTTTATGAATTACTTTTTTTTCCTTTTTATTTAAAGATACTCTTATAATAAAGCTTTTTGTTCTATAGAATCAATCAGACTACTTGGGTTCAAATCCTAGCTCTGACACTTAC
Source organism: Equus quagga (assembly GCF_021613505.1). Lineage (NCBI taxonomy): Eukaryota > Metazoa > Chordata > Mammalia > Perissodactyla > Equidae > Equus > Equus quagga. The sequence goes on along the minus strand of NC_060270.1, from coordinate 134,468,903 downwards.
GAGCTCTGTTAATTTGAACAAGTTTCTTAAACTCTGTGGTTTAGTTTGTTGGCTATAAATGGGGATAAAATAGACCTATCATATAAGTTTATTATAAGAAATACATTAATTAATACAAGTAAGGAATTAGAACACTGGCTGACATGTGCTAACAGTTGTTTGCTTTTGCTATTTGTTTGCACGTAAGAGGAAAACCAACTACAGGTATAATTGTATATTCCATTAGGCAAGAGGGTATAATTAATCTTTGCCTCCGTCACTAGTGTTATAAAAAGGACTGCTGAATATCCATCCTCTTTCTTCTTTACTAATCTTCTACATTTGAAAAACTACATTACCCAGCCTGCCTTGTTGGTAGGGATGAACAATGAAATATTAGCAGAAGTTGTTAGGTGGAATTTCTGGGGAAACTTTTCTGTCCCTAGTCATCTGCCTCTATTCTGTTTCCTAGAATGTGGATGTGATGACCAGAGCTCCAGAAGTCCTCTTGGATCCTGAGGCAACCTAAAAGAGAGAGAGCAGAACGCCTGAAGGGTCCTAGACTTGTAATGACTGTGGAACCACCAGACCAACTTTGGCTTGTCAACTCTTGTATGTGAGAAAGAAATAAGACTGAATTTCTGTTAGTAACATCAGAATGTACTTTCTAATGGATACATTGAATAGTCAGAGCATGAGGTTTTTAGATCATTTTTCATGACCTTTTCCACTTTCTGTATGATGATAAATGGCACTGCTTATAGGGCTCCATAGATTGCCTTCCACTGCTTTCTGAAATTTTTATCTGTTAGGATTATGTACTTTTAATTTTGTCTCAAATTCTAACAGGAATTTATAGTGGGAAGAATTTGTTGTTGTTAATACCTTCAAGTCGATTCTGACTCCTAGCAACCTGGCGTAGAGCAGAGCAGAACCCTGCCTGGTCTTTTTGCGCCATCTTCTCACCTTCCAGCACTGACTGTATCAGACAACCCTCCCCTGCTATTCATAGGGTTTTCATGGCCCATTTTTTCGGAATGGATGGCCAGGTCCTTCTTCCTAGTTTGCGTTAGTCTGTAAGCTACACTGAAACCCATCCGCCATGAGTGACCTTGCTGGTGTTTGAAATATATTTTAATATGCTTTGATTTAGTTTGAAATACCTTTTGAAATACCCTGCTGATATTGAAATATCGTTTTAATATGCTTAGATTTAGTTTGTGAGTATTTTTTTGTGGATTTTTGCATTTATGTTCTTCAGGGATATTTGCCTGTAGTTTTCTCTTTCTTTTGGTGTCGTTGTCTGGTTTTGGTATCAGGGTAATGCTGACCTCATAAGATGAGTTTGGAAGTGTTCCCTCCTCTTCAATTGTTTTGAGAGAGTTTCTTTTAACATTTTATTTACATCAGGTTTTCATTTTATGTCTCTCTGTCACTTTCACACACATATACACACATATTCCCATTCTTTTTGGCTATGTAGACACCTGCTGAAGGGACGCATTTGCTGTGGTACTTAATCAAATCCCTGTGCATAATATATGTGTTTTGAGTTCTCATAATGAAGTGCAATGGTCTTGGCAGTTGAATGTTTGGCTTATCTGCGAGGATGCTAGCAAATGGAGAGAACAAATAAGCAAATATGATGACCATTATAGCCACCCGTGGATGTTTCTGCCAGAAATATTATTTTCCAGAAGTTCCTTGTCATATAAATTATTTCAACCATTGTTGGCCATCTATAAAATAGGAATGTGTAAATAATTTAGTATTTAAAGATTTTTGCCTAAAGTGTTCTCTTTTGAGAAAAGTGACTCTTCACTTAGTCAAACTGTTACTCTTGCATCATTAATATTACCACTATAAAATGCATTTCATATGTAGTCTTTATCTTTAAATAAAATTACTGCAAATGGGACTTACAGGTTGCTAACCTTATGTGATGTGGGCAAATTAAGGTCACTTTGCATCTCCTCTTTTTTTTATTTTTGAGGTTTTTTTTCCATTTTTTTTAGTGAGTTCATAATAGTTTACATCATTGTGAAATTTCAGTTGTTCATTATTATGTCCATCACCACATAAGCGCTCCCCTTCAGTCCCTGTGCCCACTCTCAATCCCCCTTCTCCTGGTAACCACTGAACTGTTTTCTTAATCCGTGTGTTTGTTTGTATTCCACATATGAGTGAAATCATATGGTGTTTGTCTTTGTCAGTATGGCTTGTTTCACTTAGCATAATTCCCTCCAGGGCCATCCATGTTGTTGCAAATGGAATGGTTTTGTCTTTTTTATGGCTGAGTAGTATTCTGTTGTGTATATATACCACATCTTCTTTATCCAATCGTCAGTCAATGGGCACTTGGATTGCTTCCATGTCTTGGCTATTGTCAATAGTGCTGCAATGAACATAGGGCTGCATGTTACTCTGGATTGTTGATTTCAAGTTGTTTTGCTAGATACCCAGTAGTGGGATAGCTGGGTCATATGGTATTTCTATTTTTAGTCTTTTGAGGAATCTCCATACTGTTTTCCATAGTGGCTGCACTAGTTTGCATTCCTACCAGCAGTGTATGAGCGTTCCCTTTTCTCCACATCCTCTCCAACATTTGTTATTTTTAGTCTTAGCTATTATAGCCATTTTAATGGGTGTTAGGTGGTATCTTAGTGTAGTTTTAATTTACTTTTCCCTGATGACTAGTGATGTTGAGCATTTTTTCATGTGCTTGTTGGCCATCTGTATATCTTCTTTGGAAAAATGTCTGTTTATATGCTCTGCCTTTATGATCGGGCTGTTTGGCTTTTTGTTGTTCAGTTGTGTTAGTTCCTTATATATTATGGAGATTAACCCCTTATCAGATATATGATTTGCACATATTTTCTCCCAGTTGGTGGGTTGTCTTTTTGATGTGATCCTAGTTTCTTTTTCCTTCCAGAAGCTCTTTAGTCTGATGAAGTCCCACTTGTTTATTTTTTCTTTTGTTTCCCTTCTCTTAGAAGACAGAGTATTTAAAAATATCGTTTTAAGTCCTGTGTCAAAGAGTGTACTACCTATATTATCCTCCAGGAGTTTTATGGTTTCAGGACTTATCTTCAAGTCTTTTATCCATTTTGAGTTTATTTTTGTGTATGGCGTGAGATAATGGTCTACTTTCATTCTTTTGCAAGTGGTTATCCAGATTTCCCAACACTGTTTATTGAAGAGACTATCTTTTCTCCATTGTATGTTCTTGGATCCTTTATCAAAGATTAGCTGTCTATAAATGTGCAGTTTTTTTCTGGGCTTTCAGTTCTGTTCCACTGATCTGTGTGTCTGTTTTTGTACCAGTACCATGCTGTTTTGATTATTAAGGCTTTGTGGTACATTTTGAAGTCAGGGATTGTGATGCCTCCAGCTTTGTTCTTTTTTTCTCAGGATTGCTTTAGCAATTTGGGGTCTTTGGCAGCCCCTTACGAATTTTAGGATTCTTTTTCTGTTTCCGTGAAGAATGTCATTGGGATTTTGATAGGGATTACATTGAATCTGTAGATTGCTTTGGGTAGTATGGACATTTTAACTATGTTTATTCTTCCAATCCATGTGCATGGGATCTCTTTCTATCTCTTTATGTCATCATCTATTTCTTTCAATAATATTTGTAAGTTGATTTTGTACCCTGCAACTTTACTGTAGTTGTTAATTACTTCTAATAGTTTTCCAATGGATTCTTTAGGGTTTTCTATATGTAAGATCATGTCATCTGCAAACAGGAAGAGTTTCACTTCTTCACTCTCAATTTGGATTCCTTTTACTCCTTTCTCTTGCCTAATTGCTCTTTCCATAACTTCCAGTACTATGTTAGTAAGAGTGGTGAGAGTGGGCATCCTTGTCTTGTTCCTGTTCTCAGAGGGATGGTGTTCAGTTTTTCCCCATTGAGTATGATGTTGGCTGTGGGTTTGTCATTTATGGCCTTTATTATGTTGAGGTAATTTCCTTCTATCCCCATTTTGTCAAGAGTGTTTTTTTTTCCCCCGCTTTATCTTCCCCAAATCCCCTGGTACATAGTTGTATATCTTAGTTGCATGTCCTTCTAGTTGTGGCATGTGGGATGCCACCTTAACGTGGCCTGACGAGCGGTACCATGTCCGCACCCAGAATCTGAACCAGCGAAACCCTGGGCTGCTGCAACAGAACTTGCAAACTTAACCACTCAGCCACGGGGCTGGCCCCAGGAGTTTTTGTCATAAATGGTTGTTGTATCTTGTCAAATGCTTTCTCTATATCTATTGAGATGATCATGTGGTTTTTGGTCCTCATTTTGTTAATGTGGTATATCACATTGATTGATTTGTGGATGTTGAACCATCCCTATGTCCCTGGTATGAATCCCACTTGATCATGATGTATGATCTTTATGATGTACTTCTGAATTAGGGTTGCCAATATTTTGTTAAGGAGTTTTACATCGATGTTCATCAGCGATGTTGGCCTGTAGTTTTCCTTTTTAGTGTTGTCCTTGTCAGGCTTTGGTATCAGAGTGATGTTGGCCTGTAGGATGTGTTAGGAAGCATTTCATCTTCCCTAATTTTTTGGAATAGCTTGAGAAGGATAAGTATTAAATCCTCTCTGAAAGTTTGATAGAATTCTCCAGGGAGGCTGTCTGGCCCTGGGCTTTTAGTTTTTGGGATTTGTTTGATTACTGTTTCAATCTCTTTACTTGTGATTTGTCTATTCAGATTATCTGTTTCTTCTTGATTCAGCTTTGGGAGGTTGTAAGAGTCTAAGAATTTATCCATTTCCTCTAGATTGTCCATTTTGTTGGCATATAGCTTTTTGTAGTATTCTCTTATAATCCTTTGTTTCTCTGTGGTATCCATTGTTATTTCTCCTCTTACATTTCTAATTTTATTTGTCTGAGTGTCCTCTCTTTTTTTATTTGTAAGTCTGGCTAGTGGTTTGTCAATTTTGTTTATCTTCTCAAGGAACCAGCTCTTTGTCTCACTGATCCTTTCTACTCCCTTTTTTGTTTCAATAGCATTTATTTATGCTCTGATTTTTATTATTTCTCTCCTTCTGATGACTTTGGGCTTTGTTTGATCTTCTTTTTCTAATTCAGTTAGGTGTAGTTTGAGCTTATTTATTTGGGATTTTTCTTGTTTGTTAAGGTGAGCCTGAGTTGCTATGAATTTCCCTCTTAATATGGCTTTTGCTGCATCCCGTATGAGTTGGTATGGTATGTTTTCATTTTCAATTGTCTCCAGATATTTTTTGATATCTCCTTTAATTTCTTCAATGATCCATTGGTTGTTCAATAGCATGTTGTTTAGTCTCTACATCTTTGCCTCTTTCTCAGCTTTTTATTGTAATTAATTTCTAGCTTCGTAGCATTATGATCAGAAAATATGCTTGTTATTATTTCAATCTTCTTCAATGTCTTGAGGTTTGCCTTGTTTCCCAACATGGTTTATCCTCAAGAATGTTCTTTGCGCACTTTGGAAGAATGTGTATTCTGCTGTTTTTGGATGGAGTGTTCTTTATATGTCTATCAAGTCAAACTGGTCTAGCTTTTCATTTAATTCTACTGTTTCCTTGTTGATTTTCTGCCTGGATGACCTATACATTGATGTGAGTGGAGTGTTGAGGTCCCCTACTATTATTATGTTGTTATTAATATCTCCTTTTAGGTTTGTTAATAGTTGTTTTATATACTTTGGTGCTGAGTTGGGTGCATAGATGTTTATAAGTGTTACATCTTCTTGGTGGAGTGTCCCTTTCATCATTATATACTGCTCCTCTTTGTCTCTTTTTACCTGTCTTATCTTGAAGTCTACTTTTTCTGATATAAGTATTGCAACACCTTCTTTCTTTTGTTTGCCATTAGCTTGGAGTATCACCTTCCATCCCTTAACTCTGAGCCTGTGTGTGTCATTGGAGCTGAGATGTGTTTCCTGGAGGCAGCATATTGTTGGTGTTGGGTCTTGTTCTTTAATCCATCTCGCCACTCTGTATCTTTTTATTGCACAATTCAACCCATTTACATTTAGGGTTATTATCGATATATGAGGGCTTAATGCTGCCATTTTATCACTCATTTTCTGGTTCTCCTGCTTTTCCTTTGTTTCTTCTGCTGTGTATTTGGTCTACCAATTGGGTTATGTAGCTTTTTATGTTATGTTTCTTTGTTTTCTTCTTATTTAGTATTTGTGTCTCTGTTCTGCTTTTTCATTTAGTGGTTACCGTGAGGTTTGTATTCAAAATCTCATAGATAAGATAGTCCATTTTCTAATGGCTTCTTATTTCCTTAAACTAAACTTATTCAGTCCCTTTCCTCTTCCCCTCCTGTGTCATTTTTCTCATGTCTTATTCCACCTGGTGTTGTGAGTTTCTGGTTAAAATGACAAGTTTATCTTTGTTTTTGGTATTTTCCTTCCCTTTATCTTTAATGCTATACTTGAGTATTTGCTAACCTGTTCTGATGTATAGCTCTGACTTTCTGATTTTGTCTACCTGTTTATCTCTTTACTCTGTGCTTTGTAACCCCTTTCTCCATTTTTTGTTTTTCAGGTATGAGGACCTTCTTTAGGATTTCTTATAGGGGTGGTCTCATGGCTACGAACTCCCTTAGCTTATGTTTATCTGGGAAAGTTTTTATTTATCCATCATATCTGAAGGATATTTTTGCTGGATGGAGTATTCTTGGCTGAAAGTTTTTGTCTTTCAGAATTTTGAATATATCATTCCATTCTCTCCTAGCCTGTAAGGTTTCTGCAGAGAAATCCACTGAAAGCCTGATAGGGGTTCCTTTATAGGTTATTTTCTTCTGCCTTTCTGCCCTTAGTATTTTCTCTTTGTGAATGACGTTTGCCAGTTTCACTACTATATGCCTTGCAGTAGGTCTTTATATATTGACATGTTTAGGAGATCTGATAGTCTATTCCACATGTATTTCCATCTCCTTCAGCAGGTTTGGGAAGTTCTCTTCTATTATTTCTTTGAACAAGCTTTCTGCTCCATTCTCCTTCTCTTCTCCCTTTAATACCTATAATTCTTATGTTGCATTTCTGAATTGAGTCGGATATTTCTTGGAGACTTTCTTAATTTCTTTTTAGTCTTAGTTCTCTCTCCTCCTCTATCTGGAGCATTTCAGCATGTCTATCCTCAATTGTGCTGATTCACTCCTCTGTGATGTCCAGTCGAGCATTCAGGGAATCCATATTTTGTTTTATCTCATCTATTGTGTCTTTCATCTCCAATACTTCTTATTGATTCTTCTTTATAATTTCAATCTCTTTTGTGAAGTATCTCCTAAACTCATTGAATTGTTTCCCTACATTCTCTTTTAACTTGTTAAATTTTTTGATGATAGCTATTTTGAATTCTCTGTCACTTAGACTACATATTTCTGTGTCCCCAGGAGTGATTTCTGGATACTTGTCATTTTCCTTCTGGTCTGGAGATTTAATATAATTTTTGATGCTGCTAGAGAGCGTGGCTCTGTTTTTGCACATTGTGGTATTATGTGGTCTTATTTACCACCTATCACTACTGGGTGGGGTCAAGAGCCATGTATTCTGAGCCCTCTGCCTTCTGCAGGGATCCCAAGCACTGGAGCTGGCACTGGGCGGGTGTCAGGGAGGGGCACTTTCTTCTGCATGCTCTCATGGGCTTACTCACTCTGCTCTTGCTATGTGCTCTCCTTGAATGTTGGCTTGATGAGGTCACCCCCCCATGATAGCTTTCACCTTAGTAGGGGGCTTCCCTCTAGGCTGCGAGGGCCCTTGAGGATCTTTGACATTCCCACAAACAAACATCCCCTCCCCGCTTCTTCCCTCTCAGAGGCCGAATGCAGTCCCAGATTACAGTCTTTAGGGGAGGGAGCAAAGTTTCCTCTTACCCTGTTCTACCTCCTCCAAGGGGGACTCCAGCCTCTCCACCCTCTTGTGGCTGCATGGGTCTTTCAGATGTCCTTTGTGTTGTGTGGATGTCCTTTGTTGGAGTATGAATGTTGTCTTTGTTGTATGGTGAAGGGGAGAGATTACCAGGAGAGCTCACTCTGCCATGATGCTGACATCATTCCTCTCCATCACCTTTTTTATTCCTTTTTGCAATTGTCATGTACCAGACTGAGAAGAAAAAAAATTGAAAGGAAGGAAAGAAAGAAGAAAAATTAAGAAAGATCCAGCAATTAGTGTGGGTGTTTGGGACATAGGCTTGATTTGCCTAGGAAACCATTCCACTCTGCTGCAATGCTACCATTAACATCATATTTATCGCATTAGAGGAGGAAACAACAACTCTAGGTTAAAAGTGTACTTCGCATTTATTTCCTTCTACGATGAACAGACTAAAATCTCCTTTTTAAATGGAAAAAATTGCTTTCAATCTTTAGGGAATATTTATGAATTTTCTGAGAGAAGTTATTAGCTATTTAAAAAAAAGTCCATGAATATTTTAAAAAATTCTTATATTGTGATGTGAATTTGGTTTAAAAAATTCTGTTCCTTTCAGAAACAGTAGTAATATGTATATATTTCACATAAGTTTACTAAAAGATTCTGTGAAAAACACATTGGTATATTTTCAGAAAATTGTTTTCCAAAAATAGCTTATATGATTTAAATAGGGAGAATGGAATAGTGATAATAGTGTACCTTATTAGAAAAAAAATGACAAGATAAAATATAAGGACGAAGTGGATAGATATTGCTTGTCTAGTATAAGGAAAAGTGGTGAACCAGTTAAGACGGTATTCAGCTGCAAGGAAAAGCAAATGACTAATTTTTCTCACAAACTAGGATATCTGGAGTTTGATAGTTCACAACTGTTACTCTGTCTCAATGCTCTTTTCAAGGATACATATTATTTCCATCTCTATGTTCTGCCGTGCTTAGGGTGTTGCATGTTATTCTCATAGTTATTGGCTAATACTCCCCAAATGGCTGATAGACCTCAAGGCATTGTACCTACATTTCATGCAGGAATGAAGGGAAAAGACAATAATGTAAAGAAAAAAAAGTGTTAAATGTATCAGCATGGACTGGTCCTTTTTATTAGGAAAGTAAAAACCATTCTAGAAGCCTTACCCAGGAGACTTTCCTACATTTCATTGGTTAGAAGTGTGCCATATTCTACCTTTAGCTGCAACAGAAGATTCTGTGGTTGAGAAAGCAAGAGAAGAGATGGCTGGGATGATATTTAGTGAATCTACTACCACAGCTCAATTTTCACCACTGGTCCTAAGCAAAAATGAGGTGCTAAGGAAGAAAGGTTCTTGAAACTTAATCCAAACCTTCTAAATAGCACTCATGTAAATAAATACTCAAAATGACTTTTCATCCAACAATAAATATTTATTGTCCTTTTTTCTATAAGACATTATGGATTCTCAGGTTTAAATAATTCAAATATTACCAAATTAAATTAGAAAATTTGCTTCAATGGATAATAATAATAATCACAAGTATTATTATTAGGGAACTAAAAGGTGCCAAATATTTTAAATTGTTAAAACAACAATTTAAGTGAGCATTTGTATATCTAGTTCTGATGTGAAGAAACAGATGAATAACTTGCCCAACACCTACACCTTGAAGCAGTAGACTTTGAATTTCAATCTACTCTGTCTGACTCAGAGCTTTCACTTGACCCCCATATCAACTTTATTGAATAATGAACACTACAAATTAATGGCATATTTAATGCAATTTAATTGTATGAAGGTTACTCTATTTTATGTTTCAGATTATCACCTGTATTAAACTCAGTTCTGAAGTGGACCCTTTAAAGCCCCCACCTCCCAATTAAGCACTATCTTTTTACAACTCCATCCTCTTGTATACAGTGATTGCATTCTCTTTTATTATCAAAATCATCTATCAGCAAAGATCAATAAGAAAATGTGGAGTTTGTGTTTAATTAGATTCAAAGACTCCAGCTAGAGGAATAACGCTTCTGTGAAAGAATTTCAGAGCTTACCTACCACTTAGGGAGAGGGGTTTTATTTGTTTATTTTATTTTCACCAGCAGGTTTTTCTCTACTGCAGTTCCCTCTTTGCAAGAGGGTGGAAGTACATCAGTATGACAAAGACTTTACCCAAATTGGGAGATCGGTGTTCTTTCAGTTGCTTACTCCACAAACCTTACAGTTATCTTTGACTTTCTTTTTCACACCCATTTGACCTGCCAGTAGATCTTATTAGCTCTACCTTCAAAATATATGTAAAACTTGACCATTTCTCTCGACTTTCCACTCCTTCCACCCTGCTTAAAGTTACTCTTATCTCTCATTCTCATCCGGATTATTGCAGTAGCCTTCTAAATGGTTTTCCTATTTCACTCTTGACCCTCCTATTCTATTCTCAAAAGGCCAGCAAGAATGATCTAGTTAAAGTCGAAGTCAGATCGTGTCACCCTTCTGCTTTCAACTTTTCAGTGGGCTCATCCCACATGTGGTAAAAGCCAGTCTGTACAATAGCCTGAAAGGCTCTGTGTCATCCAGCTCCCAGTGCTTCTTTGATCTTGCCGTCTCCCCGGCTCCACTGTTCTCTTTGCCCTAGCTGTAAGGGCTGCCTTTTAGCTCCTGAAACTTGCCAGGTGCTGTCCCATCTCAGAGCTTTTGTCTGGGATGCTCTTTCCAGATATTGGCATATCTATCTCTCTCATTTCTTTTAGGTCCTTACTCAAAACCCATCTTTCTAGTAAGGCTTTTCCTGGCTACTTTGTTAAAAATTTCAACCCCCTTCCCTTAATAGCATATCCCTTTTCCCTGCCTTACTTTTTCCCCTTAGTATGTTATCAAACATTCTATCTCATATTGAAAAATTGAGAATTTTATCTGTTTGTTTCCCTCATATTCCAAGCTCTTAGAACATTCTGGTACATAATAGATGCCCAATAAATACTTATTCATAGAATACATGAATGAATGAATGAATATGCAAGGAAGTGAAAAAGGTCAGTCTTTTCTGAAATGTCTAACAGGTATCTCAAGATTCTTGAAGTTTTTGTTAGCTTGTTAGTTATAATCTCTCTGACTATTAAATCACTTGCATAATCTTTTTGTTTTTTTTACTTGTTGAATCTCGCTACTCTCAGCATCAATATTAATTGGCTAGGGTAGTATATAGTAGATTATTTTAGGCTCTTGATCCTGGGATTTAGATTTTGACCTTCAAGTTTTTCCATTAGTGAAACTGGAAGGATGTTAAGACTTTTGGAGACTCTGCTGTGGATTACATTTCTGCATTTTTCTTTCATGATTTATTTCAGTTTGTTAAAATATTTTGTGTTAATTATTTTGTACTTTCATTTTTATTATGCAAAATTATTCAGAATAAAACATGCATATTCTAAAAAAAAAAGGTAACATGCGGACAGTGTTGCAAAACTCCAGGTGGGAGCTGTGACTGTCATGTAAAAATGACATATGTAAAAGTTATAAAATATACAACTGAAGTGTTTGAAGGAGAAAGGTGTCATTTGGGGGAGATTTATTCTCAAAGTCGTAAGGAAAAAAATGGGAAGTGATCCCACCTGTTCCTTCTAGAAGTTCTCATTGCATTGCCATGTTTAATGGCAATTTATGTGCTGTATTACCAACAATTTAAATCAAAAAAAAAAAAGATGAGTTCTTGCCTTCTGCAAAATAGACCAGTTAGGAAAATGATGCACAGTTGCAGAATTAAATATGTTCATTGAGTTGTTAGAGCCGCTTAAGTTCACAAACAGCCATACGGGAACGCGCATAAAAGAAGCCATACTTTGATTTATTTGCGTGACATAGGTTAAAAAATGTTAAGAAATATATACATTTACTATTTTTCAAGATAGAATTACTATATAGTGAAATGCACACATTTTAAATTGTACTAGTTGATGACTTGACACATGCCTATAGTCAGCCATGTAACCTACAGCCCCATGAAGAGAACAGACTTTGCCATTGTCCCAGCGAGTCCCCTCATGTTCTTTTCCAATTAATCATCTCCTTCACCCAGAGGCAACTACTCTTACGATTTTTAAAACTGTTAAGTTTTTCCTAATATTAACTTCGTATAAATGGAATCATGTACTCTTGTGTTCAGCTTCTTTGCTCTGCATAATGTCTGGTAGACTTGTTCATGTTGTTGTGCATATCAATATTTTTTATTGCTGAGTAGTATTCCACTGTACAAATGTACTAAAATTTGTCCATTTTTCTCTTGATGGAATTTGAATTTCTAGTTTTTGCCACTTATGAATAAAGTTTCTATGAGCATTTTTGTGCAAATGCTTTTGTGGATATATATATTTTTATTTTTTATTTTTTGGCAAATATCTAGGTGTGGAATTGCTAAGTCAAAGAATAAAGGTATATTTAACTTTATGAGGAACTGCCAAACCTTTCTTCAAAGTGGGGGTACTATTTTATACTTCAAGTTATCCACTTATTCTTATTTTTATAACAGTATAGACTTATATGATTCATAACAGAAAATGACCATTCGAGGAACTTAGATTAGGTGCCAAAATCTCTGGATGTACACAAGGTATTTTTAAGTGTTGTCTGAATATGTACTATGTTTATTTTCTCCTGAGGAAAAAAAGTGGGATATTTCTGATTTTCTGGGGGCCAGTTTTAGAACAAACTGTTTAAAAACATCTGCGTGTTAAAAGAGTACCTGAAACCCACTTAATAAGAAGGTAAGAAATTTCTAGGCTATGGCTATTGTGGGGATGATTAATCTTACTGATAAGTTCACAGTTCCAATTTTTCACTCTAGTGTTTTTTGCAGATAGCGCTATACAACAATCTTTATTACATGTGCTTCTAGATACTTCTGTAAATGCATTACAGAATGGATATCACATTTATTCCCTGAAATAAAAACTCTTCCCAAGTACAATGCTAGTAACATTCTTAAAACCATTTTTATTATGTGTGTTTTTAAAAACTTCTTAAAATATGGAATGCTTCTTGGATTTGTGTATCATCCTTGCACAGGGGCCACGCTAATCTTCTCTGTATTGTTCAAATTTTGTTATATATGTTTTTGAAGTGAGCACCCCTCTGAACTTTTTAAATTAATAAAACAATATATATTATGACAAACCATCTTTAATTTTTCTCCTTTATGTTAGATGGTTTTTAATATTTCTAACTTTTTTCACTCAATTTATCAAAATTTTGTTTTGTAAGAGTTATTTAACGTCCAAAGAGCATAGAAATTTCTAAAGCCCCTTTCCTTCTTGGAAAAAGGGACTTGTGTTTTGAAAGGAGTTTAAAAGGAGTTCCATTTTGGAAGAACTTAAAATCAGTTCTGAATTCACTATCCAGAAAAGCTGGCAAAATCGATCCTCCTCATCCGTGCTTGTGCACCACTGTGGTCACATAGAGACTGAAACTAACAGTGGCTTCCTAAAATGCATGTGCTTTCACCAGCCTATTCTCATCTAAAATGTTGTTTTTCTTCAGACACATATTTGTGTTTGAGAAAAAGCAACTACAGGGCAAAAGTTTGAGGGAAGCTTGAAAACAGGTACCATGGAAAATATTATTATTGATTTTTATAAATGTATTTGGCAGCCAACTTGTACTGAGTTGTCCAATATAAGCATCCAGGATTTTTTTCCATTGGTAGTATAGTAGAGTCCTCTTTCAGTAAACATTTGCTTTTGGAAAACATAAAAGGTCAGTTTTGGCCAACTACATCAGTCTTTACTCTGCCATCTGTAAAAAATTTAGACTTTGCCTTTTTGAATGACCCTTTAAAAATATACAAGAGCTAATTCTATCCTTTACTCCCATAAAACTCCCATTGGACTCCAGTGGGAACATTTTAAAGTTAGGTTCTGAGGAATAAGAACATTTCATAATGCCTTCTTGTGAGAACTTCCTTGGGCAGAACTTGGCCAACTCATTCCTCCTGCGAGAATTCTATGATCTTCTTGATTTTAGAGTTTCAAAACAGACTCTACGCTAGAAAGCAGTTCTATTTCTTGCATCTCTCTATATATTTATATCTTCATGTAAGTCTGACATAGTGAACATCCAGAGTAGATGACTGTTGGTGCACTGGGGAGCTGCCTTCGTCTGTCTGTCGTACATTGATCAGTAGGTGTGTTTTTTCTCAGTGCCCTACTCCATGCTTCCCTGGTGCTCTATTGTAAAGATGTACAATTTTTTGAACAATTAGTATGTGCCAGGCACTGTACTAAAGCTTTACGTACATTATTTCACTTAGTCCTGTGAGGTGGGATTTATCATTCTTGATTCACTGTGGAGAAATTTAGGATGGCTAAAATTGTACCGAGAGTCACACTGCAGAGCCAATCTTTAGACCATGTTCTCTCTGACTTCAAAGCCGTGAATCTTAACTGTTGCACACCTTGCATCATACTATAGTGCTGCCCTTTACACATCTTTTTTAGAGCAAAAGGAAAGTCATTGTTTTGGGAGGGCCTTGTTTGTTTACCTCTCTGTCTCTGAGGAGACTGACCAGCTTGAATAGGCTTCTTGTCATCTTCATCTTTGTATGGCTAGAGCAGGATCTATCGGAGTTCAATAAATGAATTTAAATTTATAAATTACCCTTTCTTTGTGATTATAAAAGTTCACCTCCTTGTTACAGAAAACTGGACAAACAACCTAAAAACCTAAGGCATTCCCAAATATCATTATCCAGAATTAAGTAAATAAATATTTGATAAATGAGTGCATTCCAAAAAATTTTGAAAACACCTGTAGACTTGTTCTGCTTCTAATACATTTATATAACAGTGGCACACCATGAATACTTGGTTGCTTGATGTTAATTAAGCATGATTAGAATTTAGCCCTCATAAAAGTTGGGAGATGAAAAAGAGGGGAAAAAGCAAATGCTTCGATGATGAAACCGTTTTAATATCAGAATATAAACTTCCTGAAGTAGCATTTTATTTGAAAATGTACATCTTTGAGTCAATTTTTTTGAATTGTTAAACTGATCTCAGGTACATATTTAAAAATTATCTCTCTTATGATCAGAAATTCATTTCAAGATTAACAAAAAGTCTTTTTATCCGTGTGCCCGTGAAATAGGACTTTATTTAAATGCTATAGTAAAAGCGGTTTATTGGTGAAAGTCGAGCCCCTAGTGGACAGGAGCCTCCGGTACACGCCCACACACTGAGCTGGTTAGGTGCAGCCCGCAGGGCGCCTGCTAAGCCTCAAAGGCTTCAGGATGAAACAGTCTTCAAGACTCTTGATGTTAATATTTCCTCTTCTTTTGTTTTTTTTTTCATAAAATATGCCACAGTTGTATGTCCGGCTTATAAGAGCTGTATAGTATTTTAATGAATATGAAGACTTTTCTACTCCACTATTAAATTTTTTTCAAGTGGTGATTTTCGTAGCTTCTTAGGAAGTGAAAAGAGTAAAATTTCTTTGCTTCTCTTCCTTTCCCTACCTTTCTCTTTTCTTTTCCTTTCACTGTAAGTATCCAACATTTAGGCAGCATTAACACTTTTCTTTAGGATGAATTTAGGTTGCACTTGTAACTTTATCCCAGTACATGCACACACGCACACTTCACAAAATTGCGTATTTTTTAAAACGAAAAAGAACTTCTCTTTAGCTACTTTTATCTTTTATAAGTGTGAGATGTAAAAAAAAAGATAAAATAATTAGAGTGTCAAAATTAAACACTCAAATAAGATAGAAATGACCATACTTGTGAATGAAATAACACCTGATATATAATATTCAACCAGAAAGTTATTTTCTTAAACTTGAAAAATCCATCTCATTCTTAGCATTGTCATTAAACACATTTTATGACTCAGGGAAACTACAATTAGATTTCTCTAATCACCTGAATGATCCTAGATGTTTGCTTGGTTTTAGGAATTTTACCCAGAAAGACTGAAATTGCAATTCAGATATAGTCACTTCTGCTATATGTGTTCCAGGGCTTGTGAATAAAGCAGTTAGAGGCACAACACTCAAAAACTTTTTCAGTGACAAGTAAAGATAGAAACCTAATAAAAATGGTGGTACTGTTTTAAGCCCATTAAAAGGTTAGGAAATGTATATATAGTTCAATAAATATGGCACTTTATCTTGAAACAAACCTGAAGTTTGCTTGTGGGCGTCAGAAGGGTTGCAGCTCGTGAGTTATTGTGAAGCGTTGGAAGGTGGATTCTCTGAAATCAGATGGAAGCTCCAAAACCAGATGTGGATAGGTGTGGCTCATCACCTGGGCTGGTGAACTGAGGCAGCTGGCAGCTGTTTGAGGAGGGGGTGTGTTTTGTGTATTCCTCTGTGGTTCGGATCAATTGGGTACAGTTTTCTGCATTCACCTAGCATTGCTAGATGAACAAAATGGTGTATAAGCAAACATTAAATTTGTATTGTCCTCAAATCGTCTCTGCTATGTCAAGTGCATTGGAACAAATTCCCATTTTCTAAACAAAGCAGAACTGATTGTACTCTGTGCAAAAACCTGAAATGGAAGAGAAATGACTCTGGTGTGAATGATGTTTAACGTTTAAGAAATGGTATAAAGCATTGCACATAAACTGTTCTAGCCTTTGGTAGCTCCTGTGTGGTACATGTTTTGGCTGCTGCCGTCATCAGCCCAGTTAAATTCATTTATTCCATGTTGCTTTAAGTCACACTGAGGGTTTGGTACAATGTAAGTTAAGCAGGTTTGGTTCTTAGTTTCTTTTTCTTTGTTTATGTTTCCTTAAACTTTTAGCAGGAAGCTATAGGGATTACATACTTTAAATTTTGCTTCTTATATATGTAGAAATGGAACACGTAACTCAGATAATATAGGGAGAGTGAATTTGCCTCTTTGGTCAGTTAAGATTAGCTTAACCTATGCTAAAATTTCGGAAGACTAAAAAATGAGTTTTTAAGTGTATTTCCAAGATAGAAAAATCCAAATGCTTCTTCTTCAGTGCATGTGGTCAAAATAAAATTACCATAAAAGAGCACTTGATTTTCTTCTCCAAATTTCTACCTCTCTTAGTCTTCTGACTTCAATAATTGGCACCCATTTGGTTTCTTAAGCCAAAACCAAGAGTCATTCTTGATCCTCATCTCTCTCTCATCCCCACCTCACATCCATTCTGAGCATGCCAACTGTCCCGTTAAAATACATCCAGAATCTGCCCATCCCCACTGTTACCATCATCTCTCACCTGGCTGCAGTAGCCTCTTAGAAGCTCTGCCTTCTTCTCTTTCTCCTCTATAATCCGTTTTCTGTCCAGCTATCAGGATGACTGTTTAGAATTATAAATCAGATTACATCCTTCCTTACTCTAACCTGCCAATGGCGTCTCTTCTCATTTAGGATAAAATCTAAACGCCACCTGGCCCTATAAGGCTCTACATAATCTGGCTCTTGACTCTATCTCTGACATCATCTCCCAATGCTTAGTTCAAGCCACTCCAGCCTTGCTGGCCATCTTTCTGTCCCTTAATACCTGCTCTTCCCTCTGCTAGAATGTGCTCAACCCAGTCTTTGCGGAACAGTCTTGTTCAGATCTCAGCTTAACAATCTCACTTGTAGAGTATCTCACCCCTATCATGACCACCCCCCGATACCCACCTATTAAATCACCATTTTATTTTTTGTACAGCTTTATTACTATCTGATAGTATCTTGATCATTTTATTGTTTATGTGTTTATTTTCTCTCTTCTCTAGAATTAAGGCTTCATGGGAGCTTGTCTCTCTTGCTCAGCATGATATCCCTGGGACATCTTCTAGTACATGGTACTTGAGTGCTCAATACATATTTGTGAAATGAATGAATTAAGCTTGAAAAAGATAGGGGGAAAATATTTTTTTCCTAGAAAATAGGCAGAGTTTTGTATTTTATGATGCAAATACTTTCAGACTTTAAAAAATGGTATTGATCTTATGTGGTTATTTCAACTCAGCTGATAAGGATTAATGGTGGTAAGCATTTAGAGGTGACTTACTATATCCAAGGCCCTCTCCTAAGTCCTTTTCATATATTCACTCATTTAATTCTTACAGCACCACTTTGAGGTGGGTACTATTATCCCAAATTTAAAAGATGAGAAAACTGAGTGCCCTGGGTGGTGCAGTTAGTGAGTGGTAGACCTGGGGTTTGAACTAAGGCAGCCCTACTAGAAAGTCAGTGGGCTTAGCCACTGTACCGTCTCCTTAGGAAGGACATCTAATCACGTAGTCATGCCTTTCATAATATGTGAATGACTGCTTGGTGCTGGTATAGCCTAGAACCTCTAATTTTTTTGACTCAACAGTATAAGAAGGATAATAACCAGTTAAATACAAGAATCATTACACACAAACCCAATATCAGTGTAAAGAGAAAAAAACCAAAAACACCCAAAAAACAAAAAACACATTTGTTGGACTCTTGAAAGAACCTTAAATGTGGAGCAATATATTGATCAGTAACACAAATTTTTTGGCAAATAGCCAGTCAAGCATACTCTGAATCAGCCATTGACTGTCTTATCTTACTGGCTTATGGCTTTTAGGAAAGACATCTGGAAAGTGGTTTCAAGTTTATTTTAGAGCCCTTGATGCCAGGCTTAGCATAGCCTAAGGGTGCAGAAACAAAAGAAAAAGGGACTGTGACTTTCAGAAAGGACAGTGGAGGGAGAGTGCTGGGTAGAAATACATCTGTGAATAATGAACTACTGCCACAACTTGGGAGGGAAGCAGTACACCAAGACGGAGCTTGCGTCTGTTGGCATGCTTGTTGGAGTCTGTTGAGTCTACCGAGTCAAAGCATGGTGCCGGGGATCAGGAGACAAAGTTCTTGTCTTTCTTCTGCAACTTACTATAAACCAACTGTAAGTCTGAATCATATTTGCTAAATATGTAAATGGTATAATGGTATTACGCTTAACAACGTACCTGTGTGGAAGCAGAATCCTGGACTACCTGTCCTCTTAGAGAATATTCTAACATTAGTCCATTGACATGATGATAATATTTTCTGGTTCTGAAGAAGAGGACTGGAACAATGGCTATGAGATGAATGGGGACAGAATTGCCAGAGGATCTACACTAATACTTTGGGATGGGAAAGCCTTGAGATGGAGTGGTAGTCCTTACTGTCAAACACAATTTGTGTGTAAAAGCAATAGGATAAACCCACTAACAACCTCTGCGGCTGCAGAATCATGGGACCATGTACCAGGTGTTTTGTATTGTTCTTTTAATTTTAAAATTTGAAATTGCAAAGAGTCAATAAAGTGTGTTTTAATATGTCTTCATTTCCTGCTTTAGTTTGAGTATTGGACCTAAGGAATTAAATTCAGCATAAGGAAATTAAATGTTGAAAATTTTGCTGCTACTCTACACCAGATTTATATTATCAAATGAATGAAAGACACTCTCCAGTGAATGGGAATGGGAAGCTAAACTGCTCTGCATACAATGGAAGGGAATAGTTAAATTTTTCCCTGATGGGTTGAGGAGGTAGGATTTTGAGTCCCAAAATGTGGAGTAGAGGGAGATATCCAGAGAGGTAGCAGCCTGGCAGAAGATCAAGGTCTGGGGAAAAAAAAACAAACTGGTAAGCAATAAATTAACTTGGCATTTGACCAAGGAACTTCTAAGAATAGTAGTTCTCAAAATCAGTTTTAAATTATTCCCTGGTCTACCTTTTTCTGTGATCATTTCCTTTTCCACCTAAAATTTTAATAAAATTTACAAACCACATTCTATTTTGAGGGTAAAAGAGGAGAGCCCAAGTGGTATGGGAAGAAGATAGCAGCTGCAGAAAGTGAGAAGGTAAGGTATGAGAACTGCCCAAGTGAGAGGTGAGGAGGCGACTCCATCCGCCCATAAGAATATGTGGAATATTTTGAGAGAGTTCTGAACTTCCCCTAGGACATGGGATGGGGACTTAATCCTTTTAATTTAATTATGAAAGCAATGTGGTCCCTAAAGGCTAAAGGACTTGAGAGTATACAGGCAGCAGACACTTTGGATTATATATGTAAATATGTATTATGGAATTTTTGGAAGACTTCAAGCAAAAGCATTATATGGCCACTAAAGAGAAGCAAGTATGGGGAGATGTAAAATATAAGAGGATGTGTCTTCTCCATGTCCATTCACCCTACTTTTGGCAATAGTCGTTTGGGGATCTACTCCTTCCATTATTTGGTCCATATGGTTTGGAAGAGCATCTCCAATTTCTCCAAGGGTGGAATGTGTGATTTAGACCTAAGCCAATCAATAATTTTTGTTCCCTGGCCACAGCAATTAATTAGAAATATAGGCACTCACCCAAACTGGCAACAATGAGATGCAAGGAGAAGTTTTCTGAGACTTCCAGGAAACCTACATTTGGACTTTCTTCCCAGGCCCTGTGTTGGCTTTATGTTCAGGATCCACTTGGCAGCAAAATGATAGCAGCAGCTAAAATCCTGCTGCTGCCATTTTGCTACATGTAGATCTTAAGGAAGCCTCTGGAACAGCAGCTGAAACAAGGAAGAGTGATAGCAATGCAACAACTGATGGGAACACAAGGAGAGGAGAACTTGAGTGAGGGAAGGGAGGACAGAGTGGAGAAACTCGGAGACTTTATACAACAGGTGCTGTGTTTAGGCTACAGGTACTATTCCTTTTAATACTGAAAGCAATTATTATTGGCCATTATTTGGCAGATGAGGTACTTAAGTCTTAGAGAGGCTGGGTAAATTGCCCAAGGAAGATGCAAAACTTCAATGCTCTAAAATTTGATCCCATTCCAGGTTCCGATCTTAATTGCCTCTGAAATTCTAGAGATAAAAAAAGGAGGAATTTGGGAGTTGGTGGGTTACAGGGATTTCACTTATGTGCTCAGAGCAAAGATAATTATATTCCTTGATTCTGTGAGGCTCTCGATTCTGCTTCCATCTCTCCATTTCCCTTTCCCTGGTGGTGTATTATAGGAAACATGACTTGCATCTATTTAGCACTTTAATTGTTGATATGGAAACCTTTTATTTCCTTTTACAATCTAGGAAAGGAGTTTGCTCAAGGGTAGAAAGAGTTTTGCAATTCTAAGACATAAAATTTAGCTACTGTTCTTTACCTATTTTCGTTGGCTCTTAACCAACTTGAATGTGACACATTCTCATTTCTAACAGAGGAGTATATAAAGTATCTGAATTACTGAAAATTCCAAATTATCAGTGTGTGAATTCATGAGGTTCATCTATGGTAGAAGAGCCATTTTAAATCTAGAGAAATGGTGAGGGCATTAATAGTGTGGAGATATGCCTTCTTGCAGCAGAAAATTTAGACTTTGTTTTTTAAAACAGGCAAAGTGAACTTCTATATAGTGAAGACAGTGGAGCCAATGCGGACTGGAGCTCACTGGTTAGTTAACACTGTAAAAACTGCAAACTTTAATTCTGTGTTTCAAAAATAGCCATGGGGCCGGCCCGGTGGTGCAGCGTTTAAGTGCTCACATTCCACTTCAGCGGCCTGAAGTTCGCTGGTTCGGATTCCGGGTGCGGACGTGGCACCACATGGCAAGCCATGCTGTGGTAGGCATCCCACGTATAAAGTAGAGGAAGATGGGCACGGATCTTAGGTCAGGGTCAGTCTTCCTCAGAAAAAAGAGGAGGATTGGCAGATGTTAGCTCAGGGCTAATCTTCCTCAGAAAAAAAATAACCATAAAAAGGTGGTTTCCAATGTGGAAGATGTGGATTCCAATGCCTGTGTTAACTACCGATTTCTGGTTATAGGAAGGAAAAAGAAGATGCCATCTTCAGCATATGGAACTAATGTCAGGAAAGCCTTTTATTGTCTAAAAGGGCGATTATGCACTTGAGAGCTCATCCCTTTCCTCTCCCCCTAATACCATCAACTGCGGAGATTTAAAGGGGGAATTTGTTCAAGACATTTCTTCCATTGCTCCATTTTCTGGATGTTTTCTTGGATTTCTTTAATCCAGAAACTGTCCTAGTGCTTATTGTCAATTCTGAATCAGCTTAGCTAGATTGAATGGCATATTAATAATTAAGATTGAAAGCAACTGTTAAAATTCAGTTCTTCCCAGAGGAGAAAATGTACTTCCCTAAGATCATCCTTTACTGAAGGAGTAGGAGAAAACCAAAATCAATGTACTTCTCTTGGGAAAACTTATTTAAAAGAAATATCTCCAATCATATTGTTGTGCTTTGATTTAAATCCATGAGGAGAACTTAAAAAAGAATCACTTGAGTCCCAAGTGAGATTGGTGAGTCACAATATTGTAATTTTAAATTGGAAATGGTTTGGGGTATATGGAAGAATATCTCTATTTTCAGAGGGCCTGGACTTGTTATTCTCATTAGCTGGAATCCAGTATAAGAGACAGTCAGGGCAACTCTCTCTGAAAGAAACCCAGAAATTAACTGAGTGACTCCTACACATCAGGCAAACAAGAAAATACCCACATCAAAATGAGTAGGATAGGCTGAGACACTCTCTCCGTAAACCCCATCGCCAGCAGAAGGTCATACAATCAGGAGGAAACTCATAACTCCCAGCTTCTCCCTGAGGAGTGAAGAGTTTGGACCCTACATCTAGTGCCCTACTTTTAAGACTCCCATTGAGGGGTGGTTCCCCAAACACTTAGCTCTGAAAGTCAACAGGGCTTTCCTTCTTGAGACCCACAAGACTATAACAAAGAAACAGTTCTTAACAGATTCTAGAGGACTCACTTGACCATCCCCCCAGGGCTCAGTGTAGAGAAAACAAAAAAGAGATTCCCGTCTCCCAGTCTTTCCCTAAAAATGGTCTATTTGCAAACATTAGAAGCTGCTGCCTGAGGGTCAGGCTTATAGTTTAGCACTCATCTAGTGGCTGACTGCCCTCCTCCTTCAAGGCCTGGGAAATCAGCAGTTGCCTTCATCCCCTTCTTCTTCTAGCCCACTCCAAATCGGCAGTATCTCCCTGGTAGGAGCTTATACACACATCAGCATTCCAGTCTTAGTGACTGCTACCTGAGGGACAGGTCCCTATTTCACCTAGATCAATGGTGCTTGCATTCACAAGTCCCACAGAACTGTAGGACGCAGAAAAACATCTCTTAACAGACTCTAGAGGAATCACAGTGGTCATCCCTCCCCCCCACCCCCCAGGGCTCAGCACAGAGTAAGCAGACAAAAAGTGCCCATCTCCTAGTTTTCCATTGAAAAGGGTCTGTTTGCATGCTTTAAACGCTCCTGTCTCGTGGTCGGGCATCTAGTTTAGCATGCATCTAGGGACTGACTGAGATCCTCCTCAGAGACCACGAAAGCCTGTAGACATGTCCCCTGCCCTCTCCCTTTATCCTGCTCCAAGTCACCAATACCTCCCTGGAAGAAGCTTGTACACATGTCTGGTACACCAGCTTTTGTAGCTGCCAACCAAGGGATGGGGCTCTGGATCATGTGGCACTGATAACCAACAGGCCTTGCATTCACAAGTCCCATAGGACTATAGTAAACAAAAAAGCAGTTCTTAATAGCACAGGAGCACCCCTCCTCCCCCCACCCCTGACAGTTATACACCTGGGCCAAGCACAGAGGAGCAGGGAAAAACACCCATGTCCCAGTTTCTAGCTGGAAGGGGTCCAACTACATACTTTCCCAGTTGCTCTGTGAGGGCCTAACTTCCAATTAACCTGCATATAGGCGCTGACTGTGATCGTCCACTTTGGGGCACTGATGGGTTTTGTCATAACCTCAACTACTGGGAGGCACCAAGGACATATGAGGCACTTAGACAATCACAAAGATTTGGGAGACAACTAGGAGCTTAGGCCAGGATGATTGACAAGGTTCATCTCCTACATGAGACTACTCTGTCAAGACTGGGAGAGGTTGTTGTTTGATCTAATGTGCAGAAGCCAATGCAGAGAGTCAAGAAAAATGAAGAAACAGAATATAGTCCAAACAAAAGAACATTGCTAAAACTCCAAAAACAGACCTTAATAAATGAAGATGATTTACCTGATAGAGAGTTCAAAATAACGTTCATAAAGATGTTCACTGAGATCAGGAGAACAACATATGAACAAAGTGAGAATTTCAACAAAGTAACAAAAAATATAAAAAAGTACCGAAGATAAATCACAGACCTAAGGTGTACAATAACTGAACTAAAAAATTAAATAGAGGGGTTCAAGAGCAGACTAGATGATGTGGAAGAAAGGATAAGTGAACTTGAATACAGGGCAGTGGAGTTCATCCAATCAGAGGAACAGAAAGAAAAAAGAATGAAAAAGAGTGAAGATAGTGTAAGCTATTCATGGAACACCATAAAGCAAACCAACATATGCATCTTGGGGTCCAAGAAAGAGCAGAAAGAGAGAGAGAGAGACAGAAAGCTTATTCAAAGAAATAAAATGACTGAAAACTTCCCTAACCTGGGGAAAGAAAGATATCCAGACTTAGGTAGCCCAGAGAATTGCAAAGAAGATGAATCCAAAGAAGCACACACTGAGACACATTATAATTAAATAGTCAAAGTTAAAGACAAGGAGCAAATATTAAAAGCAGCAAGAGAAAAGTAACTTGTTACTTACAAGACAACCCTCATAAGACTATCATGAGATTTTTCAGCAGAAACTTTGCAGGCCAAAAGTAAGTGGCATGACATATTCAAGGTGCTGAAAGGAAAAGAAACTGCCAACCAACAATACTCTATACCCAGCAAAATTGTCCTTCAAAATTGGAGGAAAAATAAAGAGTTTTCAAGAGAAGCAAAAGCTGAAGGAGTTATCACCACCAGACTGACCTTACAAGAAATGTTAAAGGGAGTTCTTGAAGTTGAAATGAAAAGATGCTAATTAGTAACAGGAAAACATAATAAAGAATAAAACTCACTGGTAAAGGTAAATATATAGTTAAATTCAGAATACTCCAATGTTGTAATGGAGATGGATAAATCACTTATCACTCTAATAAAATACTAGAAATACTAAAAGACAATAGTATTAAAAATAACTATAGCTACAGTAATTTGTTAACAGGCACACAATGTAAAAAGAAGTAAATTGTGACATGAAACACATAAAATGTGGGTGAGGGGCATGGATTAATGGAGAGTTTTTGTATATGTTAGAAGTTAAGTTATCAGCTTAAATTAGGCAGTTATAATGTTTTATGTAAGTCCTATGGTAACCAGAGAGCAAAAACCTATAGCAGGTACACAAAAGATAAAGAAAAATAAATCTAAGCATACCACTAAAGAAGATCATCAAATGACAGTAGAAGAGAAGAAGAGAGGAAGAAAGGAACAAAGGAATTTTAAAAGCAATCAGAAAACAATTAACGAAATATCAGTAAGTCTATATCTATCAATGATTACTTTAAATGTAAGTGGACTATTCGCTAGTCGAAAGACATGGAGCCCTTCTATCAGGTATGAGGTGATATCTCATTGTGGTTTTGACTTGCATTTCCCTGATGATCAGTGATGGAAACTTGAGCACTTTTTCATGTACCTGTTGGCCATTTAAATGTCCTCTTTGGAAAAATGTCCATTCAGTTCATCTGCCCATTTTTTAATCAGATTGTTGGGTTTTTGCTATTAAGATGTATGAGTTCTTTATATATTTTGGATATTAACTCTTTATCTGATATACGATTTGCAAATATATTCTTCTATTCCATATGTTGCCTTTTCCTTTTGTTAATGGTTTCCATTGCTGTGCAGAAGCACATTAGTTAGATGTAGTCCCACTTGTTTACTTTTGCTTTTGTTACCTTTGCTTTTGGTGTCAAATCTAAAAAATCATTGCCAAGACCAATGTCAAGGAAGTTGCCTTCTATGTTTTCTTCTGGAAATTTTACGGTTTAGGTCTTATGTTCAAGTCTTTAATCCAGTTTGAGTTGGTTTTTGTACATGGTGTAAGAGAGTGGTACAGTTTCATTCTTTTGCATGTGGCTATTCAGTTTCCCAAACACCATTTATTAAAGAGACTATTCTTTCCCTATTGTATATTCTTGGCTCCTTTGTCATAAGTTAATTTAACAAACATGCATGGTTTTATTTCTGGGGTCTCTATTCTGTTCCATTGCTCTATGTCTGTATTAATGCCAAAAAATATTGTTTTGATTATTATAGCTTTGTAATATTGTTTGCAATCAGGGAGCATAATGCTTCTAGCTTTGTTCTTCTTTCTTCAGATTGATGTGGCTGTTTGGAATCTTTGTGGTTCCATACAAATTTCAGGACTGTTTTTTCTATTTATGTAAAAAACATCATTGGAATTTTGATAGGGATTGCATTGAACCTGTATATTGCTTTGTGTAATAGGGACATTTTAACATATTAATTCTTGCATTCCATCAGCATGAAATATCTTTCCCTTAATAGCTTTGGAGTTTGTTTATTCCTTAAGAAGAAATTCTTCTTCTGAATTCCTTAAGAAGTAATAGTTGAGAGGTTGGACTTTGGTGTCATGATGCCTTGGGATCAAATCCTAGCTATATCCTTTTCTAGCTCTGTGACCTTGAGCAAGACACTGAATCTTTATGTGCCTCAGTCTCCTCATCATAAAGTACAGATAATAATAGTCTATCTCATAGAACTGTTGTATGGATTAACTGAAGTCCTCCAAATAAAGTGCTTATCATAGTACCTGGCACTCAATAGTAGATATTTTTATTATAATCCAATACTTCATGGTTTTTAAAAATGTTTTTCTCCTTAAGTGATCCTGAATTTACCTTTGCATATGAGTTAGAAATCTAGTTTTATTTTCATTCAAAAAGATATTCGATAGTCAAAATATATTAATCATGCGGTTTATCTTCCCCTGCTAATTTGGAATGTCATTTCTACTGCATATTTAATTCTCATGTCAACATGAGTTTATTTCTGGACTACACTTGATTTTGTTTGTTTATTTTTCTATTTGGGGATCTGTATTGCACTGCTTTAATGTTTTCTAGGGCAAGTATAACTCATTGTCCTTTTTAAAAAATCACTTGGCTAGTATTGTCCATTTTTTCTTCCAGATAATTTTATTCTCAGCCTGTTTTTGTCTTTGTTTTTGTTTGGTGGTGGTGGTGGTGGTGATTATTTCTCTATTTTTTAACAAGGATTGCATTGAATTTATAAGTTAATTTTGAATTAATTGATAGTGTTGCCTAGGGATATGGCATATTCATTTATGGGACTTCTTTATATATTCTGCTTGTGAGGCCTTTTTTAACTTGCTTGTTGTCGGCTGAATAATGCCCCCCCGCCCCAAAGATGTCACCTTCTAACCCCTGGAAGCTGTGAATATATTAATTTACATGGTAGAAAGGACTTTGCAGATGTGATTAAATTAAGGATTTTGAGATGGGGAGATTATCCTGGAATATGAGGGTATGTCCAATGTAATCACACGAGTCCTTATAAAATAGAGACAGAAAAGTCAGTCAAAGAGAGATGTGAGGACAGACGCAGAGATTGGAGTAATGTGGGGCCATGAGATGCAAGGAATGTCGGTGTCTCTAGGAGCTGGAAAAGGTAGGAAACAGATTCTCCCCTAGAGCCCCCAGGACACAGCTCTGATAACATCTTGAGTTTAGCCCTGTAAGACCCATTTTGGACTTCTGATGTCCAGAATTGTGAAATAATAAATTTGTGTTTTAAGCCACTGTTTGTATTTATTTATTACAGAAGTGATAGAAAACTAATACTGCATTGCAGTATTGCAAGTTTATTACAAAAGTATTGGAGTTTTTTTGGATTAGCCATTTCTGTTGCATGGAGATGTCCATGTCATTGAGCCTATGCATTGTTTCTGAAACTTTCACCATGGCTGCTTTGTCTTTAATCTCATTGAGAGAGTGAGCTGGAGGAGCCAAGGAAGAGGGCTGACTGACAGGTTATCCTTTTCATGTGATTGTTAATAACTTCCTCTTATAGTGAGAGCCTTTTAGTGAACATTTGTATAGCATAAAAATATCTCATGACTTGTGCTGATTCCAAAAAATTATGTTAGGCATGCTTGCCTTTATAACCAGGTGGATCAGATAAATCAGTTTCCTTATTGGCAGTATAATTGTGTGGTCACCCAGTATCCAATGGTCAGGATTCACTATGTACTAGGACCCGTTTATAAGCCAAGAGCTATTTTTCAAAATGAAAATATTTATCTGGTAAAAAGGGCATAGCTTTGCTTTAAAAAAGGGATTGGCATCCTTTTTTGTAAAGAGACAAATTGTAAATATTTCAGGCTTTGTGAGCCATGTGGTCTCTGTCACAACTACTCAACTGTGCTGCTGTAGCACAGAAGCAGTCATGTAGAGTATGTAAATGAATGAGTGTGGCTGTGTTCTCATAAAGCTTTATTTACAGAAACAGGCGGCAGGGTGGATTTGGCCTGCAGGCTGTAGTTTGCTGGCCCCTGCTTTAGACACTTGAGGTCTTCTGCTATGATTTTCCTATCAGGGTTTACCACAGTATGCATATTGCACCTCAGTGATGGGCTCATTGCCCATCAACACTTCAAGCAATATTGTAGCTTCTGGTGGATCAGGTGGTAGAGCTGCTTTCACTACAGACTGGACCCGGCAGATTACTTTCTCTTGTTTTGGGCCTCACTCAAGCTGTCAGCCTTTGAGATTACCTGGTGAAAGGGTCAGAGCTGCACATCCAAATATGGTATTTTGGGACATCCAAAATCCAAAGAAGTTTGCTTACTTGGATGAGGAGACAGGGCCATTTTCTTTATCAAAAGAAATAACATCTGGAATAATTGATGGAATCATATCTGGAATAGTTTATCAAAAGCTTAATCTGATTATGTTTCATATACTATGCCATTACTCCCCAAATCCTCTCTCTTCTGTACTTGTCAAACTAGAGAATTAAATGGAGATGTGACAAGAATGACCTACCTCTTATCATTTGTCTTTGATGATGGCACTGTTCTTTGTGATTCTTCTAGGGATGCAGCTTTTTTTGTGATTTA
This sequence comes from Equus quagga, assembly GCF_021613505.1. NCBI lineage: Eukaryota > Metazoa > Chordata > Mammalia > Perissodactyla > Equidae > Equus > Equus quagga. The sequence continues at coordinate 134,440,040 of NC_060270.1, read as the reverse complement.
CCATTTTAATAGACAGAAATAGCTCCAGAGCCTTCTACTAAACTCTTAATGTCATGGATCATATTCCTTTATTCATGGGTCAGGGATGCACTGTGAGGGTTCATCTAGTTGTTGGGGGATACATGTTCCAACCAGACACTTAGGATCTGGGAAAATAACCATAGTATGGGTTTGGGATCTTACCATGTCTGAACTGAACCTTATAACTGAACCCCATGAGCTTCCCTCTGATCCGTGGAGTTGTTTGTGTTCTGTGTCTCCAGGAATTATTGTTGACTCATAGCCAGTGATTAATAGTCCGTAAAAATTTAGGTATTTACCTTTTACAAGTATAGTTATCCTTGTAAATTGCTACAGGTCCTCTTGGACAAAGTAAAGATGTACTTCCTGAAAAGTTCTTGGCTTCCCCTTCATTTAAGGATCACGGGGTTTATGACTTGCTCAAGTGTGGGAATTAGGATAGAGACTTTGTATTGTGGTAGTTCAAGTCACATGTCTGTCCCCAGAACTAAAGTTAATAGTTGTACATATCAAGGAGGTCATTAGTACGTTGCCCATCTCTTTTAGACCTTGTCACTCCATAATCAATTACTTATAGACTCAGATCCTAGAGTGTCAGACTATTCTGATTACTGCATTGTCCTTGTTGTCTACTACATGATGGATAGCAATCATGTCCATTTTGCTTCAGGCATTCAAATACCAATAGTTGATCTCTGCTAAACTGGGATTCTAGTATACCACTGAAATCATGGACCCCATTTCTACTGCATCTTCCTTTACTGGCATCCAGAGTACACCCGTTAGAGTGTAGTTAAGACACTCCCTTAACTAATAGCTTTCTCAAACCCTTGATGGGCCTGTGGAGAACTTGGTTAGTGGACGCATAAGAGGGGTACACGTGACAAATAAACTCAAATTTTTATTATCTGTGTGTTTGGATTGCTTTCCGTATACAGTCATGCACTGCGTAACGACTTTCTGGTCAACAACGGACTACATATATGATGGTGGTCCCATAAGATTACTACCATATAGCCTAGGTGTGTAGTAGGCTATACCATCTAGGTTTGTATAAGTGCACTCTGTGCTGTTCACACAACGAAATAGCCTGCTGATGCATTTCTCAGAATGTATCCTGTAGTTAAGTAATGAATGACTATATTATGTGAAGAAATTTCTGCCATTTCAACTTCATTTAGTGTGGACTGCCATTGAGTCCATATTTTAGTCAACCAAAAAGCAAGCAAATATATCCACTTCCAGCTACTTCAACTAGGACACTAAAATCAGAATCTCTTATGTTGATAATTTATACATTTCTCTCTATATAAATTTATATAGGTATAAATATATATTGATATATATAATATATTGATATCAACCCGATGTAAAATTATATTATTTTCTCCTTAGTCCTCCCAAAATTCATTATATTATTGATATAAGTTAGCAAAATCTTGCAGTTATTTTGGTATGCAAGCCTTTTTTCTTCCGGCCTGATTTTGTATTTGGCCACTGGGTATAGTGGGATCTGACTTTGGTTAAATACTCGGTGACATTAAGGAATAGTGGTAATAGACATAACAGAATTGACATCCCTTGCAAAACAACTCTCCCAGACAAAAGATACCATAGGATCTTCAAGTAAGGCAGAAAGAGCCTCTATAAACAGGAAAAGAAGACTTGCTCATTCATCTGGCAAAGGAGGCATAGTGAGGCTGGGTATGTAGGATTACTGAGTCTTCTCAACCCTCCAGTATATCCCCATTTTAATTTTTAGCGTTTCACTTCTTTTTTTGATCAATGTACTTACTATCATATATGAGATTGGTTGAAGATTTGACCCTTTTAGTTCAGCAATCTATTTGACCAAATTTTATGTTTGATTTTCATCCATTTAAACTTTCAGCTACAGCAGATGAGGTTCTTTAACACAGAGAAAGTCCCTAGTTTCAGTCTGTGCCTTAAGCTGATAATTTAAAACTTCAAGATTATCACCCTCATATTACATATTATGCTATCCAGTATTGCTAGCACTCACCCTATTCCACAGTTATTGAATTTTGTAGGCTGTATATGCTATTCTATGACTTTGGACCTTGTTTTCTCCAAAGGTTTGCACAGATGATAATTTAAATAAAAATTTTACCACTTTATGCCACTTGGTACCAAGTTCCATCTCTTAATACTAGCTACTTTTCACTATCTTCTGTCCCAATTTGCCTAGATAACCAATCCTAGATTTCCATCTACCAACCATTTGTTGTCCTCCCCACCCCAAATAATATCTGAGTGTTTGTACTTGCAGCGACATCTGCAAACAATTTCTGTATTAATATTCTTAATTGACAGAATATTTAACAGAAATTGACTCTGGCTGATATATGTTAAAATGAGATTTATAAAAAGGTGTTGGGTGGCTCATATAAGCACTAGGAGAGCAGGAAAATTAGCTTCCAAGACATCATATTTAGGAAAAACACGAAGTAACTCAGTAGAACTCATCCACTTAGAACACTTCTGCCACAGGATGCTAGACACTGCTGTTCTCACTACTGCCATGCTGCCTGGGAAGTTAGTCACATTGCAATGACTGCTTCTGCAGAGAGTATTCTCTTTAGCCATGTTTTAGCGTCACTAGTTCCCAATTCACAGTGCAGGATGGGAAGATCTGATTCCCATTCCCTGAATCACGTGTCCACTTCATAAATACGAAGCGTTTGGAAAATCGAGTTTTAGGCATTTTCATCTACTGGTTTTAACTTCCACCTAGATTCACAAGGAGGAAGATTTCCAAAGCTATTTGGAGGATTCAGATAAGGGCATCCTCCCCAAGTTATATCTACTTATTAGTATATATATTTCTTATTACTTGTTACTATATAGAGAGATGTATATTATACACACACATATACAATTAGTAAGTGTTTTTCTGAAGTTACATAAGTGAGAAGAACGTGTTGATAGGCAGGTTTAACTTTAGGAAATGTTGGGAGGGAGAAACACGCACAAGCCACTCACTGTCCTCACTTCTTGCCTGCTGATAAAATGAGCTGAACTCCACTGAGAGTATTTCTCTTCTGGGCAAAGCTAGTTTTAGTTTCTTTCTTTTCCCATTAGTGACTTTTGGATTTCCTCCCTCTGCTCTTATGTCTTAAGAGCATTATTCCATCTTAGGCAAATGGTTTATACGTAGACGGTATTTATTGAATTATATCTTAGAGTAAAAACATTCAGACTGTTTGGTAATGTATAGAGGAGAGGTGTGACTGGCTTAGCTGTTCCTAATACAGCCCTATGGAAGAAGCTGCCCTTCATTTACCAAAACCTATATTTTCTTTGTTTTGGGCACAGAGCTAGACAGCATTTGCCAGGTTCCCTTGCAGTTAGATGTGACCATGTGACTAAGTTCTGGCTAGTGGAATGTGGCTGAAAGTACTGTCTGACATTTTAACCTACTATGCACAATCCTCCGTGTTCTTTTCCCTTTCTGGCTGGCTGGAATGGAGACATTGTCTAAGGTGCTGAGAATGGTAGTTCCATAGTATGGAAAGAGGGAGCATGGAAAATGACCCTGTTGTCAACTAGAATTTTCCTTTGATTTCAAGTTCCCTTTCAGAGGCCTTATTATGCCTTTTGTTTATTTATTCTGTTGAAGTTGTCTACTTTGACTTTTAGTGACTTCTTTTCAAATATTGTCCTCCTTGATTATATTCCTGTAAGGAAGAAGCTGTAAGCTTCTTCTAATCGTGTTTTGTTTAAAACCGTATTTGATTACTGATCTCTTGTTTTTTCCTGTTTATCCTCTACAAACTGTAGATTTTTAAACTCTCTCCTGGATCCTCAAATTCTGGCATCTACTTGATCATACTCTCTACTTTTCCATTCCCTAAGATCCCAATATTATAAATGGAAATTTAACCTTGGAACATTTGTAGCCTAGCATGAATCAATATGACAAAAATGAGTGCTATAATAGTGTTAGAAGCATGGAGTCATGAAAAAATATTTTTCATTTTTATCACTTCTCATTATGACTAATATGACTTACATGGTCTTAAACTTCACAATGAGGTTACAGAATAATTCTCTTCTGTTTTTTATTTTCTATTAAAACTTTAAAAAGCTCTATCTAATAAAGGTCAATCTAAATTCTTCTATATGAACTATATGATTTAACAGAGAGATGATGGAATTTTCATTATATTTTCACATGTTTATATACTTCAGGTCCTATAAAAAAGATGAGTGATTTTGGAATCTTGGTGTTTCTTAATACTGAGTTGATTAAAGTGATAGATTTTTTTCTTTTTACTTTTATCTCTTTAGTTTTGGAAGGATTTGGCTACTGAATTAGTATATATTCAAAATTATTTGTTTCTAGAAATGAATAGGAATACCCAAAGCCTCTATTTTTTTCTCTCTCTTCCTTGTGATATCATATCACATAGTCAACTGCTGTCTCTCATCTTCTTGAAGGCAGCGAGAAAGCCCACCACAAAGTAAAGACATTGAACAATTTCCTGAATATATACTATATGCAGGGGCAGTTTTCCTTATTAATATTTTTCTTTTCAGAGGATAAATGTCATTGAAAGTTTTATTTCCCCTCTCCCCGCCACCCACCACTTTCTGATGACAGCTATACCTGGAGAGGAGAGTGGATAGAGGCTAACACAATTGGGTACTGATGAACTCCTGCTATTTAAACATCCACTATAGACTAAGAGATAACAAGTGCCATTCACTTCTCAATGCAGAGAGGATTCAAGTAAGCAGTCTTGGATACAAAGCATGAATATAATAGTTTTTTCTTTTTTTGTTAACTAAAGTGTGTTTGTGGAATATTTAGCAATAAATAGATCCTTCAGATTTCTTTATAACCTTCACTTATTGGAAAGGGTGAAGTAGTGTTAAAGAATACTGGAGTTTAATGCTGGAAGAATATCTTTTAAAATAAAAAAGATATAATGACAACCTCATAAAATGTAAAGCTTTTGACTGTCAATTTAATTAAGTGCACAAAATCTCCTTTGTTTATCCAATATTGCTTGCGATTTTATGTATGTCAGTGAGGAACTTTTAAACTCTAGATTCCACATTGCATCAAGCATCCCTCTTGTGACAATTTAATGCACTAAATTAATACATAAGGTAGCAATTTAAAACCATACACTAGTGAGGTTAGGGACATGTTTTCTTGGAATTATTGAAAACCTCTAAGCACTTAGTACTGTGCAATTCTCAAAATGGGTACTCCTTGAATGCACTTTGGGGTGGAGTGGAAACATGGAAAAAGTATGGTTTGAATGAATATATAACTTTGTCTTTTGGCATTCTTAACTTTAAAATTCCTACATTTTAAAAAATAAAATAAGACTATGTAAAAATACATAACTTGTGGTGAATTGATAAGGTTATATGAGGAGTTCAGATACTGTGCTAAATCAATTTATGTATTTTACTCAAGTTAAGAACATCATATAACATGTAAAACACACACATTGTAGCCTGAGGAAATATGATAAATCATCGTGTGCTATCCTTTATTTTGGAGAGAATTTTTGGTACACATTTTCTCTAAAAAGTTTGTGAGCTCTGAGGAAAGTCATATATATTTATAAATTAGATCCATTTGGGAAGGAAAGTAATGCCATATTACTTTAGTTTTGCTGATATGGTCTTTAGCTTTTAACTAAAAGCTGCCTCAAATCTAAAAAATAATCAGCCCTTGTTTAACAAAATTCCTTAAACTCTATATTTGAATCTATTTACATATAGCAAAGGCTAGCCTTTACTGATGCAGTTTAGATAATTGAGAAATAGAAAGGAAGTTTGGACTTCTTTCTTGAAATAATGAAGATGATAAAATATAGTTATTTGTAAAGATGGATTCAATTGGATGCTTTATTAAATTAATCCAGTTTCAACACTAGCAAACCAGAGCAATTATTGATCATTATTTTTTTTTCAATTATTTTATTGAGATCATCGTAGTTTATAACATTGTGTAATTTCAGGTGTACGTTATTATTTATCAGTTTCTGTATAGGCTGCATCGTGTTCTCCACCAATAGTCTAATTTTTATCCGTCACCATACATATGTGTCCCTTTACCCCTTTTGCCCACTTCCCTACCCTCTTCCCCTCTGGAAACCACTAATTTGTTCTCTTTATCCGTGTGTTTATCTTCCACATAAGAGTGAAATCATGTGGTATTTGTCTCACTGGCTAATTTTTCTTAACATCATACCCTCAAGGTTCATCCATATTGTTCCAAGTGGGACAATTTTATCTGTTTTATGGCTGAATAGTAGTCCATTTTATATATACCGTATCTTTATCCATTCATCAATTGATGGCACTTTGGCTGCTTCCACATCTTGGCTTTATTGTGACTAATGCTGCAGTGAACATAGGAGTGCATAAATCTCTTTATATTGTTGATTTAAAGTTCTTTGGATAAATACCCAGCAGTGGGATAGCTGGATCATATGGTATTTACATTTTTAATTTTTTGAGAAAGCTCCGTACTGTTTTCCATAATGGCTGCACCAGTTTGCATTCCCACTAGAAGTGTATGAGAGTTCCCTTTTCTCCACATCCTCTCCAACATTTGTTTTTAGTCTTGTTAATTATAGCCATTCTGACTAGTGTAAGGTGATATGTCAGTGTAGTTTTGATTTCATTTCCCTAATAATTAGTGATATTGAACATCTTTTTATGTGTTTGTTGGCCATCTGTATATCTTCTTTGGAAAAATGTTCATATCCTCTGCCCTTTTTTTGATTTGTTTGTTTTTTTGTTGAGTTCTATGAGTTCTTTATATGTTTTGGAGTTTAACCTCTTGTCAGATAGATGATTTGCAAATATTTTCTCCCAGTTGAGGGGTTGTCTTTTTGTTTTGTTCATGGTTTCCTTTCCCTTGCAGAAGCTTTTTAGTCTGAGGTAGTCCCATTTGTTTATTTCTTCATTTGTTTCCCATGCCTGAGTAGACATGGCACTTGAAAAGATGCTGCTAAGACCATGTCAAAGAGTGTACTGCCTATATTTTCTTCTAGGAATTTTATGGTTTCAGGTCTTACATTCAAGTCTTTAATGCATTTTGAGTTCATTTTTATGTATGATATAAGATAATGGTCTATTTTCATTCTTTTACACGTGGCTGCCAGTTTTCCCAACACCGTTTATTGAAGAGACTTTGCTTTCTCCACTGTATGTTCTTGGCTCCTTTTGTGAAACTTAGCTGTCCATAGATGTGTGGTTTTATTTCTGGGCTTTCAATTCTCTTCCATTGCTCTGTGTGTCTGTTTTTGTGCCAATACCATGCTGTTTTGATTCCTATAACTTTGTAGTATATTTTGAAGTCAGGAATTGTGATGCCTCCAGCTTTGTTCTTTTGTCTCAAGATTGCTTTGCTACTTGGTATCTTTTGCTGTTCCACATAAATTTTAGGATTCTTTCATCTGTTTCTGTGAAGAATGTCATTGGGATTCTGATTGGGATTGCACTGAATCTGTAGATTGCTTTAGGTAATGTGGACATTTTAACTATATTTGTTCTTCCAATCCATGAGCATGGAATATCTTTCCATTTCTTTATGTCTGCTTCAATATCTTTCAATAATGTCTTACTGTTTTCAGTGTATAGGTCTTTCACCTCCTTGGTTAAATTTATTCCTAGATATTTTATTCTTTTTGTTGTGATTATAAATTGGATTGTATTCTTAACTTCTCTTTCTGCTAGTTGGTTATTAGTGTATAGAAATGCAACTAATTTTTGCAAGTTGATTTTGACCCTGCAACTTTGCTGTAGTTATTGATTATTTCTGATAGTTTTCTGGTGAATTCTTTAGGGTTTTCTATATGTAGGCTCATGTTGTCAGCAAACAGCAAGAGTTTCACTTCTGCCTTTCCAATTTGGATACATTTTATTTCTTTTTATTGCCTAATTGCTCTGGCTGAAACTTCCAATACTATGTTGAGTAGGAGTGGAGGGAGTGGGCAGTGTTGTTTTGTTCCTGTTCTCAGAGGGATGCCTTTCAGTTTTTCACCATTGAGTATGGTGTTACCTGTGAGTTTGTCAGAAATGACCTTTATTATGTTAAAGTACTTTCCTTCTACACCCATTGTGTTCAGAGTTTTTATTATAAATGGATGTTGGATCTTGCAAATGCTTTCTCTACATCTATTGAGATGATCATGTGTTTTTCGTTCCTCATTTTGTTAATGTGGTATATAACATTGATTGATTTGCAATTGTTGAACCATCCCCATGTTCCTGGTATAAATTCCACTTGATCATGGTGTATGATCCTTTTAATGTATTGCTGTATTCGATTTGCCAATATTTTGTTGAGGCTTTTTGTATCTATGTTCATCAGCAATATTATCCTGTATCTTTCCTTCTTTCTATTGTCCATATTAGGTTCTGGTATCAGGGTAACATTGGCTTCATATGATGAGTTAGGAAGCCATCTTCAATTTTTTGAAATAGTTTGAGAGAGATAGGTATTAAATCTTCTTTGATTGTTTGGTAGAATTGTCCAAAGGAACTATGTGGTCTTGGACTTTTGTTTTTTGGGGAGGTTTTTGATTACTCTTGTGATTGATCTATTCAGATTCTCTCTTTCTTCTTGATTTAGTTTTGGGAGATTGTGTGAGCCTAATAATTTGTCCATTTCTTCTAGGTTATCCAATGTGTTGACATATAGTTTTTCATAGTATTCTCTTATAATCCTTTGTATCTCTATGGTATCCATTGTAATTTCTCCCCTTTCATTTTTAATTTTATTTATTTGAGGCTTCTCTCTTTTTTTCTCAGTAAGTCTGGCTAAGGGTTTGTCAATTTTGTTTATTTTCTCAAAGAAACTGCTCTTAGTTTCATTGATCCTTTCTACTATTTTTTTGGTCTCTATTTCATTTATTTCTGCCCTAATTTTTATTATATCCCTCCTTATGCTGACTTTGACCTTTCTTCTTTTTCTAGTTCTGTTGGTGTAGTTTAGGATTACTTATTTGATATTTTTCTTTTGTTGATGTGGACCTGTATTGCCATAAATTTCCCTCCTAGAAATGCTTTTCCTGCATCTCATAAGAGTTGGTATGTTGTATTTCCATTTTCATTTGTCTCCAGATATTTTTTGATTTCTCCTTTAATTTATTCAGTGATCCATTTGTTGTTCAGTAGCTTGTTGTTTAGTCTCCACATATTTGTGTCTTTCTCAGCTTTTTTCTTGTAGTTTATTTCTAGTTTCATAGCATTGTGGTTGGACAAGATGTTTGATACGATTTTAATCTTCTTAAGTTTATTGAGGCTTGCCTTGTTTCCCAACATATTGTCTTTCTTTGAGAATGTTTCATGTACACTTGAGAAGAATGTGTATTCTGCTGTTTTTGGATAGAATGTTCTATATATATCTATTAAGTCCATGTGATCTAGTGTTTCATTTAAATCCGGTATTTGCTTGTTGACTTTCTGTCTGGATGATATATTCATTAATGTAAGTGGGATGTTGAGTTCCCTTACTATTGTATTGAGTTAACTTTTTATTATTATTGTGTTGCTGTTAGCTTCTCCCTTTAGGTCTGTTAATAGTTGCTTTATATATTTTGGTACTAGGTGCATATATATTCATAAGTGTTATGTCCTCTTGGTGGAGTGTCCCTTTTATCATTATATACTGCCCCTATTTGTCTCTCATTGTCTTTTTTATCTTGAAGTCTGCTTTGTCTGATATAAGTATGAGAACACCTTCTTCCTTTTGTTTGCCTTTTGCTTGGCGTATTGTCTTCCATCCCTTCACTCTGAGCCTATGTTTGTCTTTAGAGCTGAGATGTGTTTCTTGGAAGCAGCATATTGTTTGGCCTTGTTTTTTAATGCATCCAGCTACTCTTGAGTGTTTTATTTGGAGAATTCAATCCATTTACATTTATAGTGATTATTGATATATGAGGGTTAACTACCATTTTATTTCTTGTTTTCTGGTTGTTCTATATTTCCATTGTTTCTCTTCCCTTGAATTTCTGACTGCTATTCCAGTTTGGTGGTTTTCTGTGATGATTTTCCCAATTTTCTCTTTATTAATGAAATGTGGCTCTGCACTGATTTTTTGTTTGGTGGCTACCATGAGGTTTGTATAAAAGATCTCATGGATGAGATAGTCCATTTTTGATAGCCTCTTATCTCCATTAGCCTAAGCATGTACCATCCCTCTCCTCTTCCCCTTCTGAGTTATAGTTGTCACAAATTATTCTGTTATGTGTTGTGACTTTGTGACTAGATTGAAGTATTTATAGTTATTTTTGATGCTTTCTTTCCCTTTATCTTTTATGTTATAACTGAGTGTTTGCTAACCTGTTCTGATAGAGAGCTGCAGTTTTCTGATTTTGTCTGTCTGTTTATCTCCTTGCTGAAATCTTTGTAAATGTTTCCCTTTCCCTTTTTGTTTCAGATATAAGGGCTTCCTTCATCATTTCTTGTAAGGGAGGTCTAGTGGTGATGAGCTCCCTCAGGTTTTGTTTATCTGGGAAAGTTTTTATTTCTCCATCATATCTGAAGGATAATTTCACTGGATGGAGTATTCTTGTCTGAAAGTTTTTGTCTTGCAGTATTTTGAATATATCATTCCATTCTCTCCTAGCCTGTAAAGTTTCTGCTGAGAAAGCCACTGAATGCCTGATAGGGGTTCCTTTGTAGATTATTTTCTTCTTCCTTGCTGTCCTTAATATTTTTTCTTTGTTATTGACTTTTGCCAGTTTTACTCTGCTTTGAAGAAGGTCTTTTTGCATTGATGTAATAATTAGCAGTTCTCTTGATTTCCTGTACTAGTAAGTCAAGTTCTTTCCCCAGGTTTGGGAAGTTCTCAGCTGTTATTTCTTTGGACAAGCTCTCTGCTCCTCTCTGCCTCTCTTCTCCTTCTGGGATACCTATAATCCTTATGTTTCTTTTCCTAATTGAGTTGGATATTTCTCAAAGAATTTCTTCATTTTTTAAAAATCTTAGTCCTCTCTCCTCCTCCACCTGAAGCATTTCTATATTTCCATGCTATAAATTGCTAATTCTGTCCTCTATAACTTCAGCTCTATTTTTTTAAGGATTCTAGATTATTTTTATCACATAATTGTGTTCTTCATATCCAGAATTTCTGTTTTTTTTTTTTGAGTTTCAATCTCTTTAGTCAAGTATTCCTTCTGCTCATTAATTTTATTCCTGAGCTCGTTGAAGCATCTTTCTGAATTTCCTGTAACTTGCTAAGTTTCTTTATACCAACTGTTTTGAATTCTCTGTCATTTAGATTGTAAACTTCTGTGACTTCAGGATTGGTTTCTGGACATTTGTTGTTTTCCTTTAAAAGTGTTACTGTAGTATTTAATGGTGTTTGAAGGACTGCCCCTTTGCCAGTGCATTTGTGGTGGTATCAGCTTTCAGATTCCACCTGCCACCACTGGTGGGAAACTGGAGCTGTGTTTCTGATCCTACCTTATCTGCTGGAAGTTGTGTGGGTACTGCTGCTCTGAGTTTTCCCGGGCTGGCCACAGCTGCTTGGCAGGTTGCTCTTGTGGGAGTGGGGCCTCCATGTGCCTCTGGGCTCAGCAGGTGGGTTGTGTAGGTGTTGGCTGCACATGCTCACTGGTGATTTGGCTGATCTGCTGTGCTTTGTGGGTGGGACACTTTTGTGGGGGCCAAGCTGTGGCCACTCAATGGGGAGTGTTCTCACTGGCAGGGTTCCCAGGGTGTGGTGGGTCCTCCCGTAGGCCAGGCTACCCCCCTGAAGGTGTTTATGCATGCACAGGGCTCCCTGCATCCTCTTATAATCACACTGGCTGCTTTTTGAGGCTCCATAAACTGATCACTGCTCCTGGGCAGGGGGAGGGATGCACTCATCTATCTCTACTGCTTCCCAGGGATCCAGTCTATCCACCTTCAGATGTATAGCTGCATGGTCTCTCAGGCATTTTGTTGTGCTGTGTGGGTATCCTCCATTGGTCAATAGCTGTCCATTTAGTTGTAACTCAGAGGGAGAGAAACAAAGAGAACAGCTCACTACACCATGTTGCTGATGTCACTCTGGTCATTATTTTGAAATAAGGAAAAGTCATGGAAAAGAATTAGGACAGCACAAAATATATTTGTTGTGTAGATACTTGTGAAAAGGCATTTCTCAGCAACCTAGGTTTGTCCTCATTAAATTCTTCCTGAATGACATGCTTCACCCAGGAGGTAGATGATTAATACTAATTTGCGGTTTTCCAAGTGAATGTTTCATTTTTTTCTATGGGCTGTCATATACCATTTTGCTTTATGGGATTTGTATTATGCTAGGAGATTTTTAGAAGTAATCCTACCCATTTAAGAGATTTCTAAAAACCTGAATGTGTTTCATTCCTGTTCTTTATTTTTGAATATTCATCCCAGGCAGAAAATCAGGGCATTTATGTTGTGATTGGAGAACATGAGAAGACTACTGCCTCTGAATATCTTATTTAAAAATTAACTAAAAGGCCAATGTAATTTCTCAGAAAATAATTTCTCCTTGTAAAATAATCCTGAATTTAGTAAACATTTTAGAAGGCATAACATGAGCCATTAATTGCAATCAGGACTAAGAGCAGAGAAATCTTGAGCACAGTGAGTTTTGGATTTATATAGCCAGAATCACTTAATTATCTATCTTAGAGAAAATAGTAGACTGTTCCCCAGAAATAGAGTAGTGGTTGTAAATGTGACTTGAGGTAGAAATGAATATCTTATTGTAATAGGTGTGAATTTGCTCTATGACCCTTGGAATGAAAAAATATCACATTCCTACTTCCTGTATATGGGCAATTGCCTCCTCCTTCGAATCTTGGAACTCTCACCCTCTTAGACAGTTTGGATCTCTGTTCCGTGAGCCTGTGCTTTGAGAAACCAATTCCCTTGGGAACAGGAAAACTTAAGAATGTAGAAAATGAAAGCTTGGCTATTCCTCCAGGATGTAGGGTAAGGGGGAAATTGTTTTCAGTGTTTTAAATTACTTACAATAAAGAGACCAAGAAAGCAATTAATATTTCAGTATATATATTATAGTTTATAATATGTGTAGAAGACATTCACTTGCAAGTATATTAACAATGTTAAAACCAGGTAAGAATAAAAGGCAGTGATTGTTTCCAAACACTCTCAAGCATTACTCTGTGGATACCAGATATTTAGTGGCTCACTTATTTTTATGGAGTTTGGTTGCTTTGCAACATTATGTTTAATTTACCATTGTTTTATGAACTTGGCAGAATTTTGCAAAATTGAACCACTTAAAAATTTTACAAAGCAATTTTTGTAAAAACACTAAATCTATACCAAATCACCTGGAGTACAAAAGGTACTTTGAAGACCTTTCGGAATGAATGGAAGTGAAGGGGAAGACACATTGTCATTTTTAATGAAATAGGGAGGATTTAAAATGCATTCACTTTCTTATTTTAGATATTTTTAATGAAATAGGGAGGATTTAAAATGCATTCACTTTCTTATTTGAGATAGGAATTAAGCACTTAGGGCAATGTTTGGATAGCATGAATTAAAATATACCTAATGGATTTGAAAATTCCTCAAAGTTTAAGTGTGATCTCTTGAAGAAATTTTTACAATAAAAAGATTTGATATGTTTGATCTCCTACTTACCACCCCAAAATGAGATGAAATCAATCGAGGTCATCTTCCTTTACTTCTTGAAAACTAAGTTAGCATGGCCCAAAGAACAGGAGTGCTAATGACTCTGAAGTCAGATGTTATTTGGATCAACAGTATAGAGAGTTACCATTCATGCTGGATTCAAGTTGAAATTCCTAAGAGCAATACCATGCTCATGTGAGCACATGCTATGGAGAAAAGGTGGTTAGAGATGGGGAACATAGGCTGTAAAAATGTTTTAAAATCAAATCTAGTTCAGTATGCATGCCAGGTTCTGTTTATATTCCATGTCAGGGATCTCTTAAGAGCAGCTTTCAATTGTATAATGCCTAACACATAAAGCATGTGCTTCTGAATGCCCTTTCTATATTGTTTATAGGGTTATCCATCAGCTCTTGCATCTATAACATTTGTGTAGACCAAAGGCAGTGGGACCTACAGTAACAAAATCTGCCACATTCATCCATGAGGAATGCCTTTTAGCAGGATTTTCCTCTTTACACGGACTATAAATTTTGCCCCTTCTTTATTTCTTTTGTTTTTTTTCCGATCTTGTTTGCACTGATACTTGTTTTGGTTGCTTTAATGTGACTAATGGATTTAGAGACACTTTATTTTTCTCTGTATTGTCAGTATTTGTTACTGTTTCACCTGAGTTGGAATCAAATCTCCAAGCTTATTTGATAAAAATGTTGAGAGGTCCCTGTGCTTAGTTTAGCTAATGTTCACTTAAAACCAAAAGATATTTTTCATGTGCCTACAGCTATAAAAAATTTTGTAGGACATTTATGAAAAATGTAGGACAGGAGAGCTACGTCAGAAACTTAAAATTTTTTATGAGCAGTTTGAAAACGGAATATGATTAAAGGCCAAATGTTTAGCACTCATAACTCAGATCCTAACATAGAATATTCAAAGAGAAGCTCAATTGGAGTTTGAATAGCAAGGAAGGCTTCATCAGGGGATTTCAATTGTACCACTGTAATTTAGTAAGATTTAGATAGAAGGACAAAGGAAAAAGATAGAAAAAAATAGGAGCTAACATTTGCAATGGATCTTTCCACAGTTTAGGGATTTCCGTTTTCTTTTGTTTACTCACGACTTTTCTTTATTGGGATTTAGTTGATATTTCTCTTTATTAAAACAGCGTGCCAGAGATTGGATCTACACCATAACAAGTTTACCTTTTACTTCTAGGCAAAACTCTACAATTTCTTATGTCATTAAAATGGGTTGCAGAATTCCATTTGCCTTCCTAAAATCTTGTGATTTTATTGGGCTCCTAGTGCTGGACGCTGAAACGGTGGGGATTTGGGTGAATGGTGGCAAATCACGGAATTAATATTTCTAAGACTAGCTTTCTTTCAGAAATGTCATGTCATCATCTCCACTGAGGTGTTGCTGGGAAGAGATAACATGGTGGCTGTGGAAACACAGAGATGGTTTGTTTATTCAACAAATCTTATATGCCTCCATTGTGCTCACTACTATAATTGACACCGAGATACTCAGGATATGGGTCTTCTCCTTGAGGAACTCACTGTCCAGTCCAACCTCCTAATTTATAGCTGAGAAGACCAATGTCCAGCTGGTAGTGGTACTCATTCAAGGTGATCCAGACAATTCACAGTTGGTGAGAACTCTGACTCAGGCCTCCTCAGTTCAGGGAGATGGAAGAAGCACATGGGCTCATTCTTTTTTTTATGGACTCACATAAATTAGGCACACACAAATTGTCACACTATTACCATATGGTACCTGTCAATAGAATTACTACATTACCTACGTTGGCAGAAACCAGGAGAATGGTCCACAAATTCCAATTTAATGAATGACCAAATGAATGAATAATATCTTACTTGATAGTATTGCTAACTGGTGTTCTGTCCTCTCAAATTCTGTTGAGGTTTTAGATATCCTGTTAGTTGTCTTTGGCTGTTAGCAAATTACCGCAAACTTAGTGGCTCAACGGAATACAAGTTTATTGTCTTACAACTCTGGAGGTCAGGAGTCTGAAATGGGTCTCATTAGGCTAAAAATCAAGGTGTTGGTGGGGCTATGTTCCTTTCTGGAAGCTATCAGGGAGAGTCCTTTTTCCTGCCTTTTCTACTTTCTAGAGGCTGCCTGCATTCCTTGGCTTGTGGACCCTTCTATTTTCAAAACTAGCAATGGCTGTCTAGTATTTCTCAATTAACATCACTGTGACACTGACTCTTCTGCCTCCCCTTCCACATTTAAGGACCTTTATGATCACGTTGTGCCACACAGGTTATCCAAGATAATCTTCCTATCTTAAAGACAGCTGAATGTCAATCTTAATTTCATCTGCAATCTTAATTCCTCCATGCCATGTTTAATAATATATGCACAGGTTGTGGAGTTTAGGACATGGATATCTTTTGAGGACCATTATTCTGCCTACCACACCTACCAATGCTATTATTCAAATAGACTGAAGACCTAGTGACTCAAAGACTGAATAGCTCTCCAGTGATTTACTTGGAGCTACCTTTACTTTATTTTAGATGCACATTGTATATCCATCCATTAGATCTTACCATGTAGTTTATTTTTCTCACTAGACTAGTGTTTCTCCTCCTTGGCACTATTGATATTTTGGGCCAGATAATTCTTTGTTGTGGGGAGCTGCATTGTGTGTTGTAGGGTATTTGGCAACATCCCCGGCCTCTATGCACTAGAAGCCAGTAGCATTCCCCAATCCCTCCCCAGTTATGACGACCAAAAATGTCATCAGACATTGCCAAATATCCCCTGGAGGCCCAAATTCCCTCAGGTTGAAAATCACTGCTCTGGATTGTGAATCTCTTTAGTTCAGAGGCCACATCTTTTTACTGCCAGAATCCTTAACACAGTGCCTTGCATATGGTAGGTACCTAGTAAATTTTAGTTGAATGAATGAATGACTAGAAATCTCAAAATTAATCATTATCATTGCAGAAATAAAAGCTTCTCTTAAGTCTGCAATGGATGTTTAAAATATTGTCTGTTCCACAAAATATTGCACATATACAGTAATTAGTACAAGTAAATACTTTAAACTTGACAAAACTGATCATCACAATGACTACCATCTAGTGAATGCTTACTACATACCTCATATGCTCTACTATCTCTATATTTAATCCATATGACTTGGACTTCCCTTAGACTTGGGCAAGAGGGGCCCAGGCCTCAAGTCCTGTGTTTTAGAGAGCCCTACATATCACAAGCACAAAAGCAAAACAAAACAGAATAGACCATACACTTGTTTGAATCTTTGGCACCTTCAACGTTAGACTGGACAGTGAGCTCCTCAAGGACAAGCACTCAGCATGGACACAATATGGCCCTTAATGTTAACCATCTGCTTTCATGACCCCAGAGCAATACTTTTCCACATCTCTTGCCCTGTGCCTCTAAAATGAAGGATGGTGCTTCCAAACGCTCTGTAGATGTGTTGACAGCGGTGTTGTTGACCTCAGAGATGAACACTGCTTTGGAGAATGAGGAGGTCTTGAGCAATGGAAAGATTCAGGTAAGAGAAAGACCACCTGATTAATTAATGAAATTCTTCCTCTAGTAGGTAGCATGAGTACAAAGATTCTTGAATAAAAAGCATTATTTCCCAGAAGTATTGAACTTCATTTTCTCCCTCTTTTCATGTTCTGATTAGCAGTTCCAGCAATACTTGTCAAATAGCACAGATTTTGTACCACTTACACATAGAAACATTTTTCCATAAAACAATCTATATTACTGTTCAGTTTGTGTATATATATGTCTAGATGTAACATATGATATGAAATATGATATTCATTCTTTATATTAGCAATTAGACTGAACAGTAGAATTTATCAAGGTTTGTTAAAAATATTTAACAAAATTTCATTATGTTTTTAAAACAAAAGTGTTTATCTCCCTTAATAATTTTGATTTTTGTGTTTGATACTTGTTAATATTAATATGAATTGATAAGCAAATGTTAGAAAGGAATAACTTTTTTAAAACTTGAAAAATATTTATTTTGATTCTTATATTTAAAATTATAAGTCTGATTAAATATATTTAAATTTTGTACATATTTTGAATTTAATTATATGCAATTTAAAAGAGTCTTTAGATCATATGGTCAATAGAAAGTAAGTTATATAAAAATCTTGATTTTTTAGCAAGATAATCATTTTGCTGAAATGAAGTACAAAAGTGTTATGGAATAAATGAATCATAATTTGCATTATATAAGTTTTTATTTTATTACTCATCCCCAAACTGCTGGCCCACCAACAGAAGGCCTGGTCTTTGATATTTGCCAACTTTTGGTCCTATAAAAATCAGAGCTTTGCACATATTGTTTTTGATGTTGTCGTTATGAAGGTGTATTTGTCAAGGTAGGAAGATAGAACATATTTTATTTAACAGTTTGTTGGCTTGATTTATAACTTTTAAATATTTAGACATATGGTACGTGGGCCTCTATTTGTATTCTTGTCCCGGGCGGGCCTGCATGCAATAACTTTATGAGGTAGATATTATCATTCTCATCTTTTAGACAAAAGACCTAAAGCTCAGAGGAATTAAATAAATTGCTTGAGGTAACCCAGTAAGTGGAAGAGCTGGCTTCTCTGCCTGGTCTTTTTGCCTCCCAAGCCTCACAAAGCCACAACATCAGCCAATTACTGAAGATTGTATCTCCTGCTTATGGTCTTTATGAGGAAAACACAGAACTGGAGAGCACATGAGACAGTAGGGATATTGCTCCTGTCAGCTGCCTCCTCTCTCCAAAAACATCAAACTGCCTAGCTAGATCTTGCATCTCAGAAATGTGTGTGTGTGTGCACACGTGTGTAGGCATGTGTGTTAGAGACTGAGAATAGAATTAGAGATTGATGCTCTACCAGCTTTAAAGCAAAATGGTCTTACCTAGTATTTTTATTGGAGGACCAAAGTGCATTCAACTGTTTAAATACAAAATGAAATTGCCTTCGTCAAGATATTAATGTCCCATATTCTTTTGTGGAAGGGATCAATATCTAGTAACAAGTAGACTCGTTAGACGTTGTACAGGAAATCTGCCCTCTTCTTGCTCATTAAGTGAAGAATTTGTTTATTCTCTCTTTACCACTTTGCCTCCTCCAGAGTTTAAGATTCCAGGTTATAAGTTAATGCAGTAATTAAGATGACTGATTCTGGAGACAAACTGCTTGGGTTAAAATCTTGGCCTATCGCTCATTACCTATGTGACCTTGGGCAAATTGCTTAACTTCTTAGAGCCTCAGTTTTCTTACCTATAAAATGGGAGTAATAATAGTCCTTGCATCATATGGTTGTAGGATTAAATGATTTAATACATATAAAAAACTTAAAATGATGCCTAGTAAATATTATGCATATGTTTAGTTATTACTTTCTAATGAACATTGGTTCAAGGTTTTTAATAGTCAGTGTTGAGATTCAAAATGATTACTATGTTACTATTTACTAAACAACATTTTAAGGAAATTACAAAAGTGAAATAAGTATTTTAGAATGGTTCCATCAGGTCAATCAACAGTCATCTAAAGGTGTTTAAATAATAATTTTATTTCTGTGTATAGGAACCAATTAGAATTTACCAAGATTTTTAAGTAGTATGCTTTTGTAGTCTCCTATGAACATGTGAAAACTAAGTGAAGTGATCTAGATACATGTGAATTGGCTGCTTATTTTATTTTTATTACTTTTGAGGAAGATTAGCCCTGAGCTAACTGCTGCCAGTCCTCCTCTTTTTGCTGAGGAAGCCTGGCCCTGAGCTAACATTCATGCCCATCTTCCTCTACGTTATATGTGGGACACCTACCACAGCTTGGCTATGTCCGCATCTGGGATCCGAACCAGCAAATCCTGGGCCTCCAAAGCGGAACATGTGCACTTAACTGCTGAGCCACCAGGCCGGCCCCTGAATTGGATACTTCTACCCAAAAGACACATCGCTGTTGGCTGGTTTTTCTGGTTAATTCTGTTGAATACCAGGAGTAGAGAAATTTCTTAAGATCCAACCATAAGAAATCAGTATGATTATTAAATAAGGCAGATACTGAATGATTGGAACATATCTATGTTTTTAAGAATGTGGGCAGGACATATCGATTTGATTTTTAAATTTTTGTACAAATAGTGTCAGAGAAGTAAATGTGTATTTACTGTGCCTCAGTTAAGGAAGAACGCATCCTGAATCATTTAAGAAGTCTTAAATATCATGTATATGACCTGTTGTGGTTGCAGATATTTTTCTGGGAGACTGCATATCTTCAGTTAAAATAAAAGTCACTGCAATTCATGATTCGCTACATAAAGGTTTTCAATTTATATGTACCTTCAGAGGAAAATGCGTAATTGTAAAGTGAGATCTGGCTGTATTGAAAGAAGAGGCATTTTGGAAAAAGCACGATGTAATATACGAGTTCTGAAGTCAAAATTGTAGCATTCTGAATAGCGCCAGGAAACAAACATTGGATCACCACAGACATGTTCTTGAAAGGACTATGTATCCATGCCCCAATTTAAGGGGAAATTCTACATGTACTTATAAAGCTTTACTACCTTCTGGTTTTGAGTTCTCTGAAGCTGAAATGTTATTAAAATTATTTTGAAGGATTGCGTAAACCCTGAACATATGCAATGCAAAATATTCCAAAAATGGTAATGAAGAACATACTGACATTTAGTATAAAAATTGTTTGGTGTCAATGGGAAAATAAACAGCATATTATACTCCATTTATTATACTGGAGATCATGTTCCCTAAACTGAACACTATATGGCAGGAAATAAAGTAATATGACATCCAGTTATTGTGTGATTGTTAAGTG